>NC_134210.1:137105780-137405780 GCF_965140235.1 Caretta caretta
ATGACGGGGGTGCGGGGGAGGTGAGACGGGAGGGATGCAGTGAGGGGGATGGGGGTGAGGCGATGCAATGACGGGGGTGCAGGGGAGGTGAGACGGGAGGGATGCAGTGGGGGGATGGTAGTGAGGTGATGCAATGACGGGGGTGTGAGGGAGGTGAGACGGGAGGGATGCAGTGAGGGGGATGGGAGTGTGGCATTGCAATGACGGGGGTGCGGGGGAGGTGAGACGGGAGGGATGTAGTGAGGGGGATTGGAGTGAGGCGATGCATTAACGGGGGTGCAAGGGAGGTGAGACGGGAGGGATGCAGTGAGGGGGATGGGGGTGAGGCGATACAATGACGGGGGTGCGGGGGTGGTGAGACGGGAGGGATGCAGTGAGGGGGATGGGAGTGAGGCGATGCAATGACGCGGGTGATGGGGAGGTGAGACGGGAGGGATGCAGTGAGGGGATGGGAGTGCAGGCGATGCAATGACGGGGGTGCGGGGGAGGTGATACGGGACGGATGCAGTGAGGGGGATGGGAGTGAGGCGATGCAATGACGGGGGTGCGAGGGAGGTGAGACGGGAGGGATGCAGTGAGGGGGATGGGAGTGCAGACGATGCAATGACGGGGGTTCGAGGGAGGTGAGACGGGAAGGATGCAGTAGGGGGATGGGAGTGAGGCGATGCAATGACGGGGGTGCGAGGGAGGTCAGACGGGAGGGATGCAGTGAGGGGATGGGAGTGAGGCGATGCAATGAAGGGGGTGCGGGGGAGGTGAGACGGAAGGGATGCAGTGAGGGGATGGGAGTGCAGGCTATGCAATGACGGGGGTTCGGGGGAGGTGATACGGGAGGGATGCAGTGAGGGGGATGGGAGTGAGGCGATGCAATGACGGGGGTGCGAGGGAGGTGAGACGGGAGGGATGCAGTGAGGGGAATGGGAGTGAGACGATGCAATCACGGGGGTGCGAGGGAGGTGAGACGGGAGGGATGCACTGAGGGGGATGGGAGTGAGGCGATGCAATGACGGGGGTGCGGGGGAGGTGAGACGGGAGGGATGCAGTGAGGGGGATGGGAGTGAGGCGATGCAATGATGGGGGTGCGAGGGAGGTGAGACAGGAGGGATGCAGTAAGGGGGATGGGAGTGCAGGCGATGCAATGACGGGGGTGCGGGGGAGGAGAGACGGGAGGGATGCAGTGAGGGGGATGGGAGTGAGGCGATGCAATGACGGGGGTGAGGGGGAGGTGAGACGGGAGGGATGCAGTGAGGGGGATGGGAGTGAGGCGATGCAATGACGGGGGTGCGAGGGAGGTGAGACGGGAGGGATGCAGTGAGGGGGATGGGAGTGAGACGATGCGATGACGGGGGTGCGGGGGAGGTGAGACGGGAGGGATGCAATGAGGGGGATGGGGGTGAGGCGATGCAATGATGCGGGTGCGGGGGAGGTGAGACGGGAGGGATGCAGTGAGGGGGATGGGAGTGAGGCGATGCAATGACGGGGGTGCGGGGGAGGTGAGACGGGAGGGATGCAGTGAGGGGGATGGGGGTGAGGCGATGCAATGACGGGGGTGCGGGGGAGGTGAGACGGGAGGGATGCAGTGAGGGGGATGGGGGTGAGGCGATGCAATGACGGGGGTGCGGGGGAGGTGAGATGGGAGGGATGCAGTTTGGGGATGGGAGTGAGGCGATGCTATGACGGGGGTGCGGGGGAGGTGAGACGGGAGGGATGCAGTGAGGGGGATGGGAGTGAGGCGATGCAATGACGGGGGTGCGGGGGAGGTGAGACGGGAGGTATGCAGTGAGGGGGATGGGAGTGCAGGCGATGCAATGACAGGGGTGCGGGGGAGGTGAGACGGGAGGGATGAAGTGATGGGGATGGGGGTGAGGCGATGCAATGACGGGGTTGCGGGGGAGGTGAGACGGGAGGGATGCAGTGAGGGGGATGGGGGTGAGGCGATACAATGACGGGGGTGCGAGGGAGGTGAGACGGGAGGGATGCAGTGAGGGGGATGGGGGTGAGGCGATGCAATGACGGGGGTGCGGGAGAGGTGAGACGGGAGGGATGCAGTGGGGGGATGGGAGTGAGGTGATGCAATGACGGGGGTGTGAGGGAGGTGAGACGGGAGGGATGCAGTGAGGGGGATGGGAGTGTGGCATTGCAATGACGGGGGTGCGGGGGAGGTGAGACGGGAGGGATGTAGTGAGGGGGATTGGAGTGAGGCGATGCATTAACGGGGGTGCAAGGGAGGTGAGACGGGAGGGATGCAGTGAGGGGGATGGGGGTGAGGCGATGCAATGACGGGGGTGCGGGGGTGGTGAGACGGGAGGGATGCAGTGAGGGGGATGGGAGTGAGGCGATGCAATGACGGGGGTGATGGGGAGGTGAGACGGGAGGGATGCAGTGAGGGGATGGGAGTGCAGGCGATGCAATGACGGGGGTGCGGGGGAGGTGATACGGGAGGGATGCAGTGAGGGGGATGGGAGTGAGGCGATGCAATGACGGGGTTGCGACGGAGGTGAGACGGGAGGGATGCAGTGAGGGGAATGGGAGTGAGACGATGGAATCACGGGGGTGCGAGGGAGGTGAGACAGGAGGGATGCAGTGAGGGGGATGGAAGTGAGGCGATGGAATGACGGGGTTGCGGGGGAGGTGAGACGGGAGGGATGCAGTGAGGGGGATGGGAGTGAGGCGATGCAATGACGGGGGTGCGCGGGAGATAAGTCGGGAGGGATGCAGTGAGGGGGATGGGAGTGAGGCGACGCAACGGGGGTGCGGGGGAGGTGAGACGGGAGGGATGCAGTGGGGGGGATGGGGGTGAGGCGATGCAATGACGGGGGTGCGGGGGAGGTGAGACGGGAGGGATGCAGTGAGGGGGATGGAAGTGAGGCGATGCAATGACGGGGGTGCGGGGGAGGTGAGACGGGAGGGATGCAGTGAGGGGGATGGGAGTGCAGGCGATGCAATGACGGGGGTGCAGGGGAGGTGAGACGGGAGGAATGCAGTGAGGGGGATGGGAGTGAGGCGATGCAATGACGGGGGTGCGGGGGAGGTGAGACGGGAGGGATGCAGTGAGGGGGATGGGGGTGAGGCGATGCAATGACGGGGGTGCGGGGGAGGTGAGACGGGAGGGATGAAGTGAGGGGGATGGGAGTGCAGGTGATGCAATGACGCGGGTGCGGGAGAGGTGAGACGGGAGGGATGCAGTGATGGGGATGGGGTTGAGGCGATGCAATGACGGGGGTGCGGGGGAGGTGAGATGGGAGGGATGCAGTGAGGGGGATGGGAGTGAGGCGATGCAATGACGGGGGTGCGAGGGAGGTGAGACGGGAGGGATGCAGTGAGGGGGATGGGGGTGAGGCGATGCAATGACGGGGGTGCGGGAGAGGTGAGACGGGAGAGATGCAGTGGGGGATGGGAGTGAGGTGTTGCAATGTCGGGGGTGTGAGGGAGGTGAGACGGGAGGGATGAAGTGAGGGGGATGGGAGTGAGGCATTGCAATGACGGGGGTGCGGGGGAGGTGAGATGGGAGGGATGTAGTGAGGGGGATTGGAGTGAGGCAATGCATTAACTGGGGTGCAAGGGAGGTGAGACGGGAGGGATGCAGTGAGGGGGATGGGGGTGAGGCGATGCAATGACGGGGGTGCGGGGGAATTGAGACGGGAGGGATGCAGTGAGGGGGATGGGAGTGAGGCGATGCAATAACGGGGGTGATGGGGAGGTGAGACGGGAGGGATGCAGTGAGGGGATGGGAGTGCAGGCGATGCAATGATGGGGGTGCGAGGGAGGTGAGACGGGAGGGATGCAGTGAGGGGAATGGGAGTGAGACGTTGCAATCACGGGGGTGCGAGGGAGGTGAGACAGGAGGGATGCAGTGAGGGGGATGGGGGTGAGGCGATGCAATGACGGGGGTGCGGGGGAGGTGAGACGGGAGGGATGCAGTGAGGGGGATGGGGGTGAGGCGATGCAATGACGGGGGTGCGGGGGAGGTGAGACGGGAGGGATGCAGTTTGGGGATGGGAGTGAGGCGATGCAATGACGGGGGTGCGGGGGAGGTGAGACGGGAGGGATGCAGTGAGGGGGATGGGAGTGAGGCGATGCAATGACGGGGGTGCGGGGGAGGTGAGACGGGAGGTATGCAGTGAGGGGGATGGGAGTGCAGGCGATGCAATGACAGGGGTGCGGGGGAGGTGAGACGGGAGGGATGCAGTGAGGGGGATGGGGGTGAGGCGATGCAATGACGGGGGTGCGGGAGAGGTGAGACGGGAGGGATGCAGTGGGGGGATGGGAGTGAGGTGATGCAATGACGGGGGTGTGAGGGAGGTGAGACGGGAGGGATGCAGTGAGGGGGATGGGAGTGTGGCATTGCAATGACGGGGGTGCGGGGGAGGTGAGACGGGAGGGATGCAGTGAGGGGGATGGGAGTGAGGCGATGCATTAACGGGGGTGCAAGGGAGGTGAGACGGGAGGGATGCAGTGAGGGGGATGGGGGTGAGGCGATGCAATGACGGGGGTGCGGGGGTGGTGAGACGGGAGGGATGCAGTGAGGGGGATGGGAGTGAGGCGATGCAATGACGGGGGTGATGGGGAGGTGAGACGGGAGGGATTCAGTGAGGGGATGGGAGTGCAGGCGATGCAATGACGGGGGTGCGGGGGAGGTGATACGGGAGGGATGCAGTGAGGGGGATGGGAGTGAGGCGATGTAATGACGGGGGTGCGAGGGAGGTGAGACGGGAGGGATGCAGTGAGGGGAATGGGAGTGAGACGATGGAATCACGGGGGTGCGAGGGAGGTGAGACAGGAGGGATGCAGTGAGGGGGATGGGAGTGAGGCGATGGAATAACGGGGTTGCGGGGGAGGTGAGACGGGAGGGATGCAGTGAGGGGGATGGGAGTGAGGCGATGCAATGACGGGGGTGCGCGGGAGATAAGTCGGGAGGGATGCAGTGAGGGGGATGGGAGTGAGGCGATGCAATGACGGGGGTGCGGGGGAGGTGAGACGGGAGGGATGCAGTGAGGGGGATGGGAGTGCAGGCGATGCAATGACGGGGGTGCGGGGGAGGTGAGACGGGAGGAATGCAGTGAGGGGGATGGGAGTGAGGCGATGCAATGACGGGGGTGCGGGGAGGTGAGACGGGAGGGATGCAGTGAGGGGGATGGGGGTGAGGCGATGCAATGACGGGGGTGCGGGGGAGGTGAGACGGGAGGGATGAAGTGAGGGGGATGGGAGTGCAGGTGATGCAATGACGCGGGTGCGGGAGAGGTGAGACGGGAGGGATGCAGTGATGGGGATGGGGGTGAGGCGATGCAATGACGGGGGTGCGGGGGAGGTGAGACGGGAGGGATGCAGTGAGGGGGATGGGAGTGCAGGCGATGCAATGACGGGGGTGCGGGGGAGGTGAGTCGGGATTGATGCAGTGAGGGGGATGGGAGTGAGGCGATGCAATGACGGGGGTGCGGGGGAGGTGATACGGGAGGGATGCAGTGAGGGGGATGGGGGTGAGGCGATGCAATGACGGGGGTGCGGGGGAGGTGAGACGGGAGGGATGCAGTGAGTGGGATGGGAGTGCAGGTGATGCAATGACGGGGGTGCGGGAGAGGTGAGACGGGAGGGATGAAGTGAGGGGGATGGGGGTGAGGCGATGCAATGACGGGGTTGCGGGGGAGGTGAGACGGGAGGGATGCAGTGAGGGGGATGGGGGTGAGGCGATGCAATGACGGGGGTGCGAGGGAGGTGAGACGGGAGGGATGCAGTGAGGGGGATGGGAGTGAGGCGATGCAATGACGGGGGTGCGAGGGAGGTGAGACGGGAGGGATGCAGTGAGGGGAATGGGAGTGAGACGATGCAATCACGGGGGTGCGAGGGAGGTGAGACGGGAGGGATGCAGTGAGGGGATGGGAGTGCAGGCGATGCAATGACAGGGGTGCGGGGGAGGTGATACGGGAGGGATGCAGTGAGGGGGATGGGAGTGAGGCGATGCAATGATGGGGGTGCGCAGGAGATAAGACGGGAGGGATGCAGTGAGGGGGATGGGAGTGAGGCGACGCAACGGGGGTGCGGGGGAGGTGAGACGGGAGGGATGCAGTGAGGGGGATGGGGGTGAGGCGATGCAATGACGGGGGTGCGGGGGAGGTGAGACGGGAGGGATGCAGTGAGGGGGATGGGAGTGAGGCGATGCAATGACGGGGGTGCGGGGGAGGTGAGACGGGAGGGATGCAGTGAGGGGGATGGGAGTGCAGGTGATGCAATGACGGGGGTGCGGGGGAGGTGAGACGGGAGGAATGCAGTGAGGGGGATGGGAGTGAGGCGATGCAATGACGGGGGTGCGGGGGAGGTGAGACGGGAGGGATGCAGTGAGGGGGATGGGGGTGAGGCGATGCAATGACGGGGGTGCGGGGGAGGTGAGACGGGAGGGATGCAGTGAGGGGGATGGGAGTGCAGGTGATGCAATGACGGGGGTGCGGGAGAGGTGAGACGGGAGGGATGCAGTGATGGGGATGGGGGTGAGGCGATGCAATGACGGGGTGCGGGGGAGGTGAGACGGGAGGGATGCAGTGAGAGGGATGGGAGTGAGGCGATGCAATGACGGGGGTGCGAGGGAGGTGCGACGGGAGGGATGCAGTGAGGGGAATGGGAGTGAGACGATGCAATCACGGGGGTGCGAGGGAGGTGAGACAGGAGGGATGCAGTGAGGGGGATGGGAGTGAGGGGATGCAATGATGGGGGCGCGAGGGTGGTGAGACGGGAGGGATGCAGTGAGGGGGATGGGAGTGGAGGCGATGCAATGATGGGGGTGCGGGGGAGGTGAGACAGGAGGGATGCAGAGAGGGGGATGGGAGTGAGGCGATGCAATGACGGGGGTGCGGGGGAGGTGAGACGGGAGGGATGCAGTGAGGGGGATGGGAGTGAGGCGATGCAATGACGGGGGTGCGGGAGAGGTGAGACGGGAGGGATGCAGTGAGGGGGATGGGAGTGCAGGCGATGCAATGACGGGGGTGCGGGGGAGGTGAGACGGGACGGATGCAGTGAGGGGGATGGGAGTGAGGCGATGCAATGACGGGGTTGCGGGGGAGGTGAGACGGGAGGGATGTAGTGAGGGGGATGGGGGTGAGGCGATGCAATGACGGGGGTGCGAGGGAGGTGAGACGGGAGGGATGCAGTGAGGGGGATGGGGGTGAGGCGATGCAATGACGGGGGTGCGGGGGAGGTGAGACGGGAGGGATGTAGTGAGGGGGATTGGAGTGAGGTGATGCATTAACGGGGGTGCAAGGGAGGTGAGACGGGAGGGATGCAGTGAGGGGATGGGAGTGCAGGCGATGCAATGACGGGGGTGCGGGGGAGGTGATACGGGAGGGATGCAGTGAGGGGGATGGGAGTGAGGCGATGCAATGACGGGGGTGCGAGGGAGGTGAGACGGGAGGGATGCAGTGAGGGGAATGGGAGTGAGACGATGCAATCACGGGGGTGCGGGGGAGGTGATACGGGAGGGATGCAGTGAGGGGGATGGGAGTGAGGCGATGCAATGACGGGGGTGCGCGGGAGATAAGACGGGAGGGATGCAGTGAGGGGGATGGGAGTGAGGCGACGCAACGGGGGTGCGGGGGAGGTGAGACGGGAGGGATGCAGTGAGGGGGATGGAGGTGAGGCGATGCAATGACGGGGGTGCGGGGGAGGTGAGACGGGAGGGATGCAGTGAGGGGGATGGGAGTGAGGCGATGCAATGATGGGGGTGCGGGGGAGGTGAGACGGGAGGGATGCAGTGAGGGGGATGGGAGTGCAGGCGATGGAATGACGGGGGTGCGGGGGAGGTGAGACGGGAGGAATGCAGTGAGGGGGATGGGGGTGAGGCGATGCAATGACGGGGGTGCGGGGGAGGTGAGACGGGAGGGATGCAGTGCGGGGGATGGGAGTGCAGGTGATGCAATGACGGGGGTGCGGGAGAGGTGAGACGGGAGGGATGCAGTGATGGGGATGGGGGTGAGGCGATACAATGACGGGGGTGCGGGGGAGGTGAGACGGGAGGGATGCAGTGAGGGGGATGGGAGTGAGGCGATGCAATGACGGGGGTGCGGGGGAGGTGAGACGGGAGGGATGCAGTGAGGGGGATGGGAGTGAGGCGATGCAATGACGGGGGTGCGAGGGAGGTGAGACGGGAGGGATGCAGTGAGGGGGATGGGAGTGAGGCGATGCGATGACGGGGGTGCGGGGGAGGTGAGACGGGAGGGATGCAATGAGGGGGATGGGGGTGAGGCGATGCAATGATGCGGGTGCGGGGGAGGTGAGACGGGAGGGATGCAGTGAGGGGGATGGGAGTGAGGCGATTCAATGACGGGGGTGCGGCGGACGTGAGACGGGAGGGATGCAGTGAGGGGGATGGGAGTGAGGCGATGCAATGACGGGGGTGCGAGGGAGATGAGACGGGAGGGATGCAGTGAGGGGGATGGGAGTGAGGCGATGCTATGACGGGGGTGCGGGGGAGGTGAGACGGGAGGGATGCAGTGAGGGGGATGGGAGTGAGACGATGCAATCACGGGGGTGCGAGGGAGGTGAGACAGGAGGGATGCAGTGAGGGGGATGGGAGTGAGGCGATGCAATGATGGGGGAGCGAGGGTGGTGAGACGGGAGGGATGCAGTGAGGGGGATGGGAGTGGAGGCGATGCAATGATGGGGGTGCGGGGGAGGTGAGACGGGAGGGATGCAGAGAGGGGGATGGGAGTGAGGCTATGCAATGACTGGGGTGCGGGGGAGAAGAGACGGGAGGGATGCAGTGAGGGGGATGGGGGTGAGGCGATGCAATGACGGGGGTGCGAGGGAGGTGAGACGGGAGGGATGCAGTGAGGGGGATGGGGGTGAGGCGATGCAATGACGGGGGTGCAGGAGAGGTGAGACGGGAGGGATGCAGTGGGGGGATGGGAGTGAGGCGATGCAATGAGTGGGGTGCGGGGGAGGTGAGACGGGAGGGATGCAGTGAGGGGGATGGGAGTGAGGCATTGCAATGACGGGGGTGCGGGGGACGTGAGACGGGAGGGACGCAGTGAGGGGGATGGGGGTGAGGCGATGCAATGACGGGGGTGCGGGGGAGGTGAGACGGGAGGGATGCAGTGGGGGATGGGAGTTTGGCGATGCGATGACGGGGGTGCGGGGGAGGTGAGACGGGAGGGATGCAGTGAGGGGATGGGAGTGCAGGCGATGCAATGACGGGGGTGCGGGGGAGGTGAGACGGGAGGGATGCAGTGAGGGGGATGGGAGTGAGGCGATGCAATGACGGGGGTGCGGGGGAGGTGAGACGGGAGGGATGCAGTGTGGGGGATGGGGGTGAGGCGATGCAATGACGGGGGTGCGGGGGAGGTGAGACGGGAGGGTTGCAGTGAGGGGGATGGGAGTGCAGGTGATGCAATGACGGGGGTGCCGGAGAGGTGAGACGGGAGGGATGCAGTGATGGGGATGGGGGTGAGGCAATGCAATGACGGGGTTGCGGGGGAGAAGAGACGGGAGGGATGCAGTGAGGGGGATGGGGGTGAGGCGATGCAATGACGGGGGTGCGAGGGAGGTGAGACGGGAGGGATGCAGTGAGGGGGATGGGGGTGAGGCGATGCAATGTCGGGGGTGCAGGAGAGGTGAGACGGGAGGGATGCAGTGGGGGGATGGGAGTGAGGCGATGCAATGAGTGGGGTGCGACGGGAGGTGAGACGGGAGGGATGCAGTGAGGGGGATGGGAGTGAGGCATTGCAATGACGGGGGTGCGGGGGAGGTGAGACGGGAGGGACGCAGTGAGGGGGATGGGGGTGAGGCGATGCAATGACGGGGGTGCGGGGGAGGTGAGACGGGAGGGATGCAGTGAGGGATGGGAGTGAGGCGATGCAATGACGGGGGTGCGGGGGAGGTGAGACGGGAGGGATGCAGTGAGGGGGATGGGAGTGAGGCGATGCAATGACGGGGTTGCGGGGGAGGTGAGACGGGAGGGATGCAGTGAGGGGGATGGGAGTGAGGCGATGCAATGACGGGGGTGCGGGGGAGGTGAGGCGGGAGGGATGCAGTGAGGGAGATGGGAGTGCAGGCGATGCAATGACGGGGGTGCGGGGGAGGTGAGACGGGACGGATGCAGTGAGGGGGATGGGAGTGAAGCGATGCAATGACGGGGGTGCGAGGGAGATGAGACGGGAGGGATGCAGTGAGGGGGATGGGAGTGAGGCGATGCAATGACGGGGGTGCGGGGGAGGTGAGACGGGAGGGATGCAGTGAGGGGGATGGGAGTGAGGCGATGCAATGACGGGGTTGCGGGGGAGGTGAGACGGGAGGGATGCAGTGAGGGGGATGGGAGTGAGGCGATGCAATGACGGGGGTGATGGGGAGGTGAGACGGGAGGGATGCAGTGAGGGGGATGGGAGTGAGGCGATGCAATGACGGGGGTGATGGGGAGGTGAGACGGGAGGGATGCAGTGAGGGGATGGGAGTGCAGGCGATGCAATGACGGGGGTGCGGGGGAGGTGATACGGGAGGGATGCAGTGAGGGGGATGGGAGTGAGGTGATGCTATGACGGGGGTGCGAGGGAGGTGAGACGGGAGGGATGCAGTGAGGGGAATGGGAGTGAGACGATGCAGTCACGGGGGTGCGAGGGAGGTGAGACAGGAGGGATGCAGTGAGGGGGATGGGAGTGAGGCGATGCAATGATGGGGGCGCGAGGGTGGTGAGACGGGAGGGATGCAGTGAGGGGGATGGGAGTGGAGGCGATGCAATGATGGGGGTGCGGGGGAGGTGAGACGGGAGGGATGCAGAGAGGGGGATGGGAGTGAGGCTATGCAATGACGGGGGTGCGGGGGAGGTGAGACGGGAGGGATGCAGTGAGGGGGATGGGAGTGAGACGATGCAATGACGGGGGTGCGGGAGAGGTAAGACGGGAGGGATGCAATGAGGGGGATGGGGGTGAGGCGATGCAATGATGCGGGTGCGGGGGAGGTGAGACGGGAGGGATGCAGTGAGGGGGATGGGAGTGAGGCGATTCAATGACGGGGGTGCGGGGGAGGTGAGATGGGAGGGATGCAGTGATGGGGATGGGGGTGAGGCGATGCAATGACGGGGGTGCGGGGGAGGTGAGACGGGAGGGATGCAGTTAGGGGGATGGGGGTGAGGCGATGCAATGACGGGGGTGCGGGGGAGGTGAGACGGGAGGGATGCACTGAGGGGATGGGAGTGAGGCGATGCAATGAAGGGGGTGCGGGGAAGGTGAGACGGGAGGGATGCAGTAGGGGATGGGAGTGCAGGCGATGCAATGACGGGGGTGCGGGGGAGGTGAGACGGGAGGGATGCAGTGAGGGGGATGGGAGTGAGGCGATGCAATGACGGGGGTGCGAGGGAGATGAAACGGGAGGGATGCAGTGAGGGGGATGGGAGTGAGGCGATGCAATGACGGGGTTGCGGGGGAGGTGAGACGGGAGGGATGCAGTGAGGGGGATGGGAGTGAGGCGATGCAATGACGGGGGTGCGGGGGAGGTGAGGCGGGAGGGATGCAGTGAGGGGGATGGGAGTGCAGGCGATGCAATGACGGGGGTGCGGGGGAGGTGAGACGGGACGGATGCAGTGAGGGGGATGGGAGTGAGGCGATGCAATGACGGGGGTGCGGGGGAGGTGAGACGGGAGGGATGCAGTGAGGGGGATGGGGGTGAGGCGATGCAATGACGGGGGTGCGGGGGAGGTGAGACGGGAGGGTTGCAGTGAGGGGGATGGGAGTGCAGGTGATGAAATGACGGGGGTGCCGGAGAGGTGAGACGGGAGGGATGCAGTGATGGGGATGGGGGTGAGGCAATGCAATGACGGGGTGCGGGGGAGAAGAGACGGGAGGGATGCAGTGAGGGGGATGGGGGTGAGGCGATGCAATGACGGGGGTGCGAGGGAGGTGAGACGGGAGGGATGCAGTGAGGGGGATGGGAGTGCAGGTGATACAATGACAGGGGTGCGGGAGAGGTGAGACGGGAGGGATGCAGTGATGGGGATGGGGGTGAGGCGATGCAATGAGTGGGGTGCGGGGGAGGTGAGACGGGAGGGATGCAGTGAGGGGGATGGGAGTGAGGCATTGCAATGACGGAGGTGCGGGGGAGGTGAGACGGGAGGGACGCAGTGAGGGGGATGGGGGTGAGGCGATGCAATGACGGGGGTGCGGGGGAGGTGAGACGGGAGGGATGCAGTGAGGGATGGGAGTGAGGCGATGAAATGACGGGGGTGCGGGGGAGGTGAGACGGGAGGGATGCAGTGAGGGGGATGGGAGTGAGGCGATGCAATGACGGGGTTGCGGGGGAGGTGAGACGGGAGGGATGCACTGAGGGGGATGGGAGTGAGGCGATGCAATGACGGGGGTGCGGGGGAGGTGAGGCGGGAGGGATGCAGTGAGGGAGATGGGAGTGCAGGCGATGCAATGACGGGGGTGCGGGGGAGGTGAGACGGGACGGATGCAGTGAGGGGGATGGGAGTGAGGCGATGCAATGACGTGGGTGCGGGGGAGGTGAGACGGGAGGGATGCAGTGAGGGGGATGGGGGTGAGGCGATGCAATGACGGGGGTGCGGGGGAGGTGAGACGGGAGGGTTGCAGTGAGGGGGATGGGAGTGCAGGTGATGCAATGACGGGGGTGCCGGAGAGGTGAGACGGGAGGGATGCAGTGGGGGGATGGGGGTGAGGCGATGCAATGACGGGGGTGCGAGGGAGGTGAGACGGGAGGGATGCAGTGAGGGGGATGGGAGTGCATGTGATACAATGACAGGGGTGCGGGAGAGGTGAGACGGGAGGGATGCAGTGATGGGGATGGGGGTGAGGCGATGCAATGACTGGGGTGCGGGGGAGAAGAGACGGGAGGGATGCAGTGAGGGGGATGGGGGTGAGGCGATGCAATGACGGGGGTGCGAGGGAGGTGAGACGGGAGGGATGCAGTGAGGGGGATGGGGGTGAGGCGATGCAATGACGGGGGTGCAGGAGAGGTGAGACGGGAGGGATGCAGTGGGGGGATGGGAGTGAGGCGATGCAATGAGTGGGGTGCGGGGGAGGTGAGACGGGAGGGATGCAGTGAGGGGGATGGGAGTGAGGCATTGCAATGACGGGGGTGCGGGGGACGTGAGACGGGAGGGACGCAGTGAGGGGGATGGGGGTGAGGCGATGCAATGACGGGGGTGCGGGGGAGGTGAGACGGGAGGGATGCAGTGGGGGATGGGAGTTTGGCGATGCGATGACGGGGGTGCGGGGGAGGTGAGACGGGAGGGATGCAGTGAGGGGATGGGAGTGCAGGCGATGCAATGACGGGGGTGCGGGGGAGGTGAGACGGGAGGGATGCAGTGAGGGGGATGGGAGTGAGGCGATGCAATGACGGGGGTGCGGGGGAGGTGAGACGGGAGGGATGCAGTGTGGGGGATGGGGGTGAGGCGATGCAATGACGGGGGTGCGGGGGAGGTGAGACGGGAGGGTTGCAGTGAGGGGGATGGGAGTGCAGGTGATGCAATGACGGGGGTGCCGGAGAGGTGAGACGGGAGGGATGCAGTGATGGGGATGGGGGTGAGGCAATGCAATGACGGGGTTGCGGGGGAGAAGAGACGGGAGGGATGCAGTGAGGGGGATGGGGGTGAGGCGATGCAATGACGGGGGTGCGAGGGAGGTGAGACGGGAGGGATGCAGTGAGGGGGATGGGGGTGAGGCGATGCAATGTCGGGGGTGCAGGAGAGGTGAGACGGGAGGGATGCAGTGGGGGGATGGGAGTGAGGCGATGCAATGAGTGGGGTGCGACGGGAGGTGAGACGGGAGGGATGCAGTGAGGGGGATGGGAGTGAGGCATTGCAATGACGGGGGTGCGGGGGAGGTGAGACGGGAGGGACGCAGTGAGGGGGATGGGGGTGAGGCGATGCAATGACGGGGGTGCGGGGGAGGTGAGACGGGAGGGATGCAGTGAGGGATGGGAGTGAGGCGATGCAATGACGGGGGTGCGGGGGAGGTGAGACGGGAGGGATGCAGTGAGGGGGATGGGAGTGAGGCGATGCAATGACGGGGTTGCGGGGGAGGTGAGACGGGAGGGATGCAGTGAGGGGGATGGGAGTGAGGCGATGCAATGACGGGGGTGCGGGGGAGGTGAGGCGGGAGGGATGCAGTGAGGGAGATGGGAGTGCAGGCGATGCAATGACGGGGGTGCGGGGGAGGTGAGACGGGACGGATGCAGTGAGGGGGATGGGAGTGAGGCGATGCAATGACGGGGGTGCGGGGGAGGTGAGACGGGAGGGATGCAGTGAGGGGGATGGGGGTGAGGCGATGCAATGACGGGGGTGCGGGGGAGGTGAGACGGGAGGGTTGCAGTGAAGGGGATGGGAGTGCAGGTGATGCAATGACGGGGGTGCCGGAGAGGTGAGACGGGAGGGATGCAGTGATGGGGATGGGGGTGAGGCAATGCAATGACGGGGTTGCGGGGGAGAAGAGACGGGAGGGATGCAGTGGGGGGATGGGGGTGAGGCGATGCAATGACGGGGGTGCGAGGGAGGTGAGACGGGAGGGATGCAGTGAGGGGGATGGGAGTGCAGGTGATACAATGACAGGGGTGCGGGAGAGGTGAGACGGGAGGGATGCAGTGATGGGGATGGGGGTGAGGCGATGCAATGACGGGGGTGCGGGGGAGAAGAGACGGGAGGGATGCAGTGAGGGGGATGGGGGTGAGGCGATGCAATGACGGGGGTGCGAGGGAGGTGAGACGGGAGGGATGCAGTGAGGGGGATGGGGGTGAGGCGATGCAATGACGGGGGTGCAGGAGAGGTGAGACGGGAGGGATGCAGTGGGGGGATGGGAGTGAGGCGATGCAATGAGTGGGGTGCGGGGGAGGTGAGACGGGAGGGATGCAGTGAGGGGGATGGGAGTGAGGCATTGCAATGACGGGGGTGCGGGGGAGGTGAGACGGGAGGGACGCAGTGAGGGGGATGGGGGTGAGGCGATGCAATGACGGGGGTGCGGGGGAGGTGAGACGGGAGGGATGCAGTGGGGGATGGGAGTGAGGCGATGCAATGACGGGGGTGCGGGGGAGGTGAGACGGGAGGGATGCAGTGAGGGGATGGGAGTGCAGGCGATGCAATGACGGGGGTGCGGGGGAGGTGAGACGGGAGGGATGCAGTGAGGGGGATGGGAGTGAGGCGATGCAATGACGGGGGTGCGGGGGAGGTGAGACGGGAGGGATGCAGTGAGGAGGATGGGAGAGAGGCGATGCAATGACGGGGGTGCGAGGGAGGTGAGACGGGAGGGATGCAGTGAGGGGGATGGGGGTGAGGCGGTGCAATGACGGGGGTGCGGGGGAGGTGAGACGGGAGGGATGCAGTGTGGGGGATGGGAGTGAGGCGATGAAATGACGGGGGTGCGGGGGAGGTGAGACGGGAGGGATGCAGTGAGGGGGATGGGGGTGAGGCGATGCAATGACGGGGGTGCGGGGGAGGTGAGATGGGAGGGATGCAGTGAGGGGATGGGAGTGAGGCGATGCAATGACGGGGGTGCGGGGGAGGTGATACGGGAGGGATGCAGTGAGGGGGATGGGAGTGAGGCGATGCAATGACGGGGGTGCGAGGGAGGTGAGACGGGAGGGATGCAGTGAGGGGAATGGGAGTGAGACGATGCAATCACGGGGGTGCGAGGGAGGTGAGACGGGAGGGATGCAGTGAGGGGGATGGGAGTGCAGGCGATGCAATGACGGGGGTGCGGGGGAGGTGAGACGGGAGGGATGCAGTGAGGGATGGGAGTGAGGCGATGCAATGACGGGGGTGCGGGGGAGGTGAGACGGGAGGGATGCAGTGAGGGGGATGGGAGTGAGGCGATGCAATGACGGGGTTGCGGGGGAGGTGAGACGGGAGGGATGCAGTGAGGGGGATGGGAGTGAGGCGATGCAATGACGGGGGTGCGGGGGAGGTGAGGCGGGAGGGATGCAGTGAGGGAGATGGGAGTGCAGGCGATGCAATGACGGGGGTGCGGGGGAGGTGAGACGGGACGGATGCAGTGAGGGGGATGGGAGTGAGGCGATGCAATGATGGGGGTGCGGGGGAGGTGAGACGGGAGGGATGCAGTGAGGGGGATGGGGGTGAGGCGATGCAATGACGGGGGTGCGGGGGAGGTGAGACGGGAGGGTTGCAGTGAGGGGGATGGGAGTGCAGGTGATGCAATGACGGGGGTGCCGGAGAGGTGAGACGGGAGGGATGCAAAGATGGGGATGGGGGTGAGGCAATGCAATGACGGGGTTGCGGGGGAGAAGAGACGGGAGGGATGCAGTGGGGGGATGGGGGTGAGGCGATGCAATGACGGGGGTGCGAGGGAGGTGAGACGGGAGGGATGCAGTGAGGGGGATGGGAGTGCAGGTGATACAATGACAGGGGTGCGGGAGAGGTGAGACGGGAGGGATGCAGTGATGGGGATGGGGGTGAGGCGATGCAATGACGGGGGTGCGGGGGAGAAGAGACGGGAGGGATGCATTGAGGGGGATGGGGGTGAGGCGATGCAATGACGGGGGTGCGAGGGAGGTGAGACGGGAGGGATGCAGTGAGGGGGATGGGGGTGAGGCGATGCAATGACGGGGGTGCAGGAGAGGTGAGACGGGAGGGATGCAGTGGGGGGATGGGAGTGAGGCGATGCAATGAGTGGGGTGCGGGGGAGGTGAGACGGGAGGGATGCAGTGAGGGGGATGGGAGTGAGGCATTGCAATGACGGGGGTGCGGGGGAGGTGAGACGGGAGGGACGCAGTGAGGGGGATGGGGGTGAGGCGATGCAATGACGGGGGTGCGGGGGAGGTGAGACGGGAGGGATGCAGTGGGGGATGGGAGTTTGGCGATGCGATGACGGGGGTGCGGGGGAGGTGAGACGGGAGGGATGCAGTGAGGGGATGGGAGTGCAGGCGATGCAATGACGGGGGTGCGGGGGAGGTGAGACGGGAGGGATGCAGTGAGGGGGATGGGAGTGAGGCGATGCAATGACGGGGGTGCGGGGGAGGTGAGACGGGAGGGATGCAGTGTGGGGGATGGGGGTGAGGCGATGCAATGACGGGGGTGCGGGGGAGGTGAGACGGGAGGGTTGCAGTGAGGGGGATGGGAGTGCAGGCGATGCAATGAGTGGGGTGCGGGGGAGGTGAGACGGGAGGGATGCAGTGAGGGGGATGGGAGTGAGGCATTGCAATGACGGGGGTGCGGGGGAGGTGAGACGGGAGGGACGCAGTGAGGGGGATGGGGGTGAGGCGATGCAATGACGGGGGTGCGGGGGAGGTGAGACGGGAGGGATGCAGTGAGGGATGGGAGTGAGGCGATGCAATGACGGGGGTGCGGGGGAGGTGAGACGGGAGGGATGCAGTGAGGGGGATGGGAGTGAGGCGATGCAATGACGGGGTTGCGGGGGAGGTGAGACGGGAGGGATGCAGTGAGGGGGATGGGAGTGAGGCGATGCAATGACGGGGGTGCGGGGGAGGTGAGGCGGGAGGGATGCAGTGAGGGAGATGGGAGTGCAGGCGATGCAATGACGGGGGTGCGGGGGAGGTGAGACGAGACGGATGCAGTGAGGGGGATGGGAGTGAGGCGATGCAATGACGGGGGTGCGGGGGAGGTGAGACGGGAGGGATGCAGTGAGGGGGATGGGGGTGAGGCGATGCAATGACGGGGGTGCGGGGCAGGTGAGACGGGAGGGTTGCAGTGAGGGGGATGGGAGTGCAGGTGATGCAATGACGGGGGTGCCGGAGAGGTGAGACGGGAGGGATGCAGTGATGGGGATGGGGGTGAGGCAATGCAATGACGGGGTTGCGGGGGAGAAGAGACGGGAGGGATGCAGTGGGGGGATGGGGGTGAGGCGATGCAATGACGGGGGTGCGAGGGAGGTGAGACGGGAGGGATGCAGTGAGGGGGATGGGAGTGCAGGTGATACAATGACAGGGGTGCGGGAGAGGTGAGACGGGAGGGATGCAGTGATGGGGATGGGGGTGAGGCGATGCAATGACGGGGGTGCGGGGGAGAAGAGACGGGAGGGATGCAGTGAGGGGGATGGGGGTGAGGCGATGCAATGACGGGGGTGCGAGGGAGGTGAGACGGGAGGGATGCAGTGAGGGGGATGGGGGTGAGGCGATGCAATGACGGGGGTGCAGGAGAGGTGAGACGGGAGGGATGCAGTGGGGGGATGGGAGTGAGGCGATGCAATGAGTGGGGTGCGGGGGAGGTGAGACGGGAGGGATGCAGTGAGGGGGATGGGAGTGAGGCATTGCAATGACGGGGGTGCGGGGGAGGTGAGACGGGAGGGACGCAGTGAGGGGGATGGGGGTGAGGCGATGCAATGACGGGGGTGCGGGGGAGGTGAGACGGGAGGGATGCAGTGGGGGATGGGAGTTTGGCGATGCGATGACGGGGGTGCGGGGGAGGTGAGACGGGAGGGATGCAGTGAGGGGATGGGAGTGCAGGCGATGCAATGACGGGGGTGCGGGGGAGGTGAGACGGGAGGGATGCAGTGAGGGGGATGGGAGTGAGGCGATGCAATGACGGGGGTGCGGGGGAGGTGAGACGGGAGGGATGCAGTGTGGGGGATGGGGGTGAGGCGATGCAATGACGGGGGTGCGGGGGAGGTGAGATGGGAGGGTTGCAGTGAGGGGGATGGGAGTGCAGGCGATGCAATGAGTGGGGTGCGGGGGAGGTGAGACGGGAGGGATGCAGTGAGGGGGATGGGAGTGAGGCATTGCAATGATGGGGGTGCGGGGGAGGTGAGACGGGAGGGACGCAGTGAGGGGGATGGGGGTGAGGCGATGCAATGACGGGGGTGCGGGGGAGGTGAGACGGGAGGGATGCAGTGAGGGATGGGAGTGAGGCGATGCAATGACGGGGGTGCGGGGGAGGTGAGACGGGAGGGATGCAGTGAGGGGGATGGGAGTGAGGCGATGCAATGACGGGGTTGCGGGGGAGGTGAGACGGGAGGGATGCAGTGAGGGGGATGGGAGTGAGGCGATGCAATGACGGGGGTGCGGGGGAGGTGAGGCGGGAGGGATGCAGTGAGGGAGATGGGAGTGCAGGCGATGCAATGACGGGGGTGCGGGGGAGGTGAGACGAGACGGATGCAGTGAGGGGGATGGGAGTGAGGCGATGCAATGACGGGGGTGCGGGGGAGGTGAGACGGGAGGGATGCAGTGAGGGGGATGGGGGTGAGGCGATGCAATGACGGGGGTGCGGGGGAGGTGAGACGGGAGGGTTGCAGTGAGGGGGATGGGAGTGCAGGTGATGCAATGACGGGGGTGCCGGAGAGGTGAGACGGGAGGGATGCAGTGATGGGGATGGGGGTGAGGCAATGCAATGACGGGGTTGCGGGGGAGAAGAGACGGGAGGGATGCAGTGGGGGATGGGAGTGAGGCGATGCAATGACGGGGATGCGGGGGAGGTGAGACGGGAGGGATGCAGTGAGGGGATGGGAGTGCAGGCGATGCAATGACGGGGGTGCGGGGGAGGTGAGACGGGAGGGATGCAGTGAGGGGGATGGGAGTGAGGCGATGCAATGACGGGGGTGCGGGGGAGGTGAGACGGGAGGGATGCAGTGAGGAGGATGGGAGAGAGGCGATGCAATGACGGGGGTGCGAGGGAGGTGAGACGGGAGGGATGCAGTGAGGGGGATGGGGGTGAGGCGGTGCAATGACGGGGGTGCGGGGGAGGTGAGACGGGAGGGATGCAGTGTGGGGGATGGGAGTGAGGCGATGAAATGACGGGGGTGCGGGGGAGGTGAGACGGGAGGGATGCAGTGAGGGGGATGGGGGTGAGGCGATGCAATGACGGGGGTGCGGGGGAGGTGAGACGGGAGGGATGCAGTGAGGGGATGGGAGTGAGGCGATGCAATGACGGGGGTGCGGGGGAGGTGATACGGGAGGGATGCAGTGAGGGGGATGGGAGTGAGGCGATGCAATGACGGGGGTGCGAGGGAGGTGAGACGGGAGGGATGCAGTGAGGGGAATGGGAGTGAGACGATGCAATCACGGGGGTGCGAGGGAGGTGAGACGGGAGGGATGCAGTGAGGGGGATGGGAGTGCAGGCGATGCAATGACGGGGGTGCGGGGGAGGT
Organism: Caretta caretta; assembly: GCF_965140235.1. Classification (NCBI taxonomy): domain Eukaryota; kingdom Metazoa; phylum Chordata; order Testudines; family Cheloniidae; genus Caretta; species Caretta caretta. Next base: position 137,125,820 of record NC_134210.1, read on the forward strand.
GAGACGGGAGGGATGCAGTGAGGGGGATGGGAGTGAGACGATGCGATGACGGGGGTGCGGGGGAGGTGAGACGGAAGGGATGCAATGAGGGGGATGGGGGTGAGGCGGTGCAATGACGGGGGTGCGGGGGAGGTGAGACGGGAGGGATGCAGTGTGGGGGATGGGAGTGAGGCGATGAAATGACGGGGGTGCGGGGGAGGTGAGACGGGAGGGATGCAGTGAGGGGGATGGGGGTGAGGCGATGCAATGACGGGGGTGCGGGGGAGGTGAGACGGGAGGGATGCAGTGAGGGGATGGGAGTGAGGCGATGCAATGACGGGGGTGCGGGGGAGGTGATACGGGAGGGATGCAGTGAGGGGGATGGGAGTGAGGCGATGCAATGACGGGGGTGCGAGGGAGGTGAGACGGGAGGGATGCAGTGAGGGGAATGGGAGTGAGACGATGCAATCACGGGGGTGCGAGGGAGGTGAGACGGGAGGGATGCAGTGAGGGGGATGGGAGTGCAGGCGATGCAATGACGGGGGTGCGGGGGAGGTGAGACGGGAGGGATGCAGTGAGGGGGATGGGAGTGAGACGATGCGATGACGGGGGTGCGGGGGAGGTGAGACGGAAGGGATGCAATGAGGGGGATGGGGGTGAGGCGATGCGATGATGCGGGTGCGGGGGAGGTGAGACGGGAGGGATGCAGTGAGGGGGATGGGAGTGAGGCGATGCAATGACGGGGGTGCGGGGGAGGTGAGACGGGAGGGATGCAGTGAGGGGGATGGGGTGAGGCGATGCGATGACGGGGGTGCGGGGGAGGTGAGACGGGAGGGAAGCAGTGAGGGGGATGTTGGTGAGGCGATGCGATGACGGGAGTGCGGGGGAGGTGAGACGGGAGGGATGCAGTGAGGGGGATGTTGGTGAGGCGATGCAATGACGGGGGTGCGGGGGAGGTGAGACGGGAGGGATGCAGTGAGGGGGATGGGAGTGAGGCGATGCAATGACGGGGGTGCGGGGGAGGTGAGACGGGAGGGATGCAGTGAGGGGGATGGGAGTGAGGCGATGCAATGACGGGGGTGCGGGGGAGGTGAGACGGGAGGGATGCAGTGAGGGGGATGGGAGTGAGGTGATGCAATGACGGGGGTGCGAGGGAGGTGAGACGGGAGGGATGCAGTGAGGGGGATGGGGGTGAGGCGGTGCAATGACGGGGGTGCGGGGGAGGTGAGACGGGAGGGATGCAGTGAGGGGGATGGGAGTGAGGCGATGCAATGATGGGGGTGCGAGGGAGGTGAGACAGGAGGGATGCAGTGAGGGGGATGGGGGTGAGGCGGTGCAATGACGGGGCTGCGGGGGAGGTGAGACGGGAGGGATGCAGTGAGGGGGATGGGAGTGAGGCGACGCAATAACGGGCGTGCGAGGGAGGTGAGACGGGAGGGATGCAGTGATGGGGATGGGGGTGAGGCAATGCAATGACGGGGTTGCGGGGGAGAAGAGACGGGAGGGATGCAGTGGGGGGATGGGGGTGAGGCGATGCAATGACGGGGGTGCGAGGGAGGTGAGACGGGAGGGATGCAGTGAGGGGGATGGGAGTGCAGGTGATACAATGACAGGGGTGCGGGAGAGGTGAGACGGGAGGGATGCAGTGATGGGGATGGGGGTGAGGCGATGCAATGACGGGGGTGCGGGGGAGAAGAGACGGGAGGGATGCAGTGAGGGGGATGGGGGTGAGGCGATGCAATGACGGGGGTGCGAGGGAGGTGAGACGGGAGGGATGCAGTGAGGGGGATGGGGGTGAGGCGATGCAATGACGGGGGTGCAGGAGAGGTGAGACGGGAGGGATGCAGTGGGGGGATGGGAGTGAGGCGATGGAATGAGTGGGGTGCGGGGGAGGTGAGACGGGAGGGATGCAGTGAGGGGGATGGGAGTGAGGCATTGCAATGACGGGGGTGCGGGGGAGGTGAGACGGGAGGGACGCAGTGAGGGGATGGGAGTGCAGGCGATGCAATGACGGGGGTGCGGGGGAGGTGAGACGGGAGGGATGCAGTGAGGGGGATGGGAGTGAGGCGATGCAATGACGGGGGTGCGGGGGAGGTGAGACGGGAGGGATGCAGTGAGGAGGATGGGAGAGAGGCGATGCAATGACGGGGGTGCGAGGGAGGTGAGACGGGAGGGATGCAGTAAGGGGGATGGGGGTGAGGCGGTGCAATGACGGGGGTGCGGGGGAGGTGAGACGGGAGGGATGCAGTGTGGGGGATGGGAGTGAGGCGATGAAATGACGGGGGTGCGGGGGAGGTGAGACGGGAGGGATGCAGTGAGGGGGATGGGGGTGAGGCGATGCAATGACGGGGGTGCGGGGGAGGTGAGACGGGAGGGATGCAGTAAGGGGATGGGAGTGAGGCGATGCAATGACGGGGGTGCGGGGGAGGTGATACGGGAGGGATGCAGTGAGGGGGATGGGAGTGAGGCGATGCAATGACGGGGGTGCGAGGGAGGTGAGACGGGAGGGATGCAGTGAGGGGAATGGGAGTGAGACGATGCAATCACGGGGGTGCGAGGGAGGTGAGACGGGAGGGATGCAGTGAGGGGGATGGGAGTGCAGGCGATGCAATGACGGGGGTGCGGGGGAGGTGAGACGGGAGGGATGCAGTGAGGGGGATGGGAGTGAGACGATGCGATGACGGGGGTGCGGGGGAGGTGAGACGGAAGGGATGCAATGAGGGGGATGGGGGTGAGGCGATGCGATGATGCGGGTGCGGGGGAGGTGAGACGGGAGGGATGCAGTGAGGGGGATGGGAGTGAGGCGATGCAATGACGGGGGTGCGGGGGAGGTGAGACGGGAGGGATGCAGTGAGGGGGATGGGGTGAGGCGATGCGATGACGGGGGTGCGGGGGAGGTGAGACGGGAGGGAAGCAGTGAGGGGGATGTTGGTGAGGCGATGCGATGACGGGGGTGCGGGGGAGGTGAGACGGGAGGGATGCAGTGAGGGGGATGGGAGTGAGGCGATGCAATGATGGGGGTGCGAGGGAGGTGAGACAGGAGGGATGCAGTGAGGGGGATGGGGGTGAGGCGGTGCAATGACGGGGGTGCGGGGGAGGTGAGACGGGAGGGATGCAGTGAGGGGGATGGGAGTGAGGCGATGCAATGATGGGGGTGCGAGGGAGGTGAGACAGGAGGGATGCAGTGAGGGGGATGGGAGTGAGGCGATGCAATGACGGGGGTGCGAGGGAGGTGAGACGGGAGGGATGCAGTGAGGGGGATGGGGGTGAGGCGATGCAATGACGGAGGTGCGGGGGAGGTGAGACGGGAGGGATGCAGTGTGGGGGATGGGAGTGAGGCGATGCAATGACGGGGGTGCGGGGGAGGTGAGACGGGAGGGATGCAGTGAGGGGGATGGGAGTGCAGGTGATGCAATGACGGGGGTGCGGGGGAGGTGAGACGGGAGGGATGCAGTGTGGGGGATGGGAGTGAGGCGATGCAATGACGGGGGTGCGGGGGAGGTGAGACAGGAGGGATGCAGTGATGGGAATGGGAGTGAGGCGATGCATTGACGGGGGTGCAAGGGAGGTGAGACGGGAGGGATGCAGTGAGGGGGATGGGAGTGAGGCGATGCAATGACGGAGGTGCGGGGGAGGTGAGACGGGAGGGATGCAGTGTGGGGGATGGGAGTGAGGCGATGCAATGACGGGGGTGCGGGGGAGGTGAGACGGGAGGGATGCAGTGAGGGGGATGGGAGTGCAGGTGATGCAATGACGGGGGTGCGGGGGAGGTGAGACGGGAGGGATGCAGTGTGGGGGATGGGAGTGATGCGATGCAATGACGGGGGTGCGGGGGAGGTGAGACAGGAGGGATGCAGTGATGGGAATGGGAGTGAGGCGATGCATTGACGGGGGTGCAAGGGAGGTGAGACGGGAGGGATGCAGTGAGGGGGATGGGAGTGAGGCGATGCAATGACGGGGGTGCGGGGGAGGTGAGACGGGAGGGATGCAGTGAGGGGATGGGAGTGCAGGCGATGCAATGACGGGGGTGCGGGGGAGGTGAGACGGGAGGGATGCAGTGAGGGGGATGGGAGTGAGGCGATGCAATGACGGGGGTGCGGGGGAGGTGAGACGGGAGGGATGCAGTGAGGGGGATGGGGGTGAGGCGATGCAATGACGGGGGTGCGGGGGAGGTGAGACGGGAGGGATGCAGTGAGGGGGATGGGAGTGAGGCGACGCAATGACGGGGGTGCGAGGGAGGTGAGACGGGAGGGATGCAGTGTGGGGGATGGGAGTGAGGCGATGCAATGACGGGGGTGCGGGGGAGGTGAGACGGGAGGGATGCAGTGAGGAGGATGGGAGTGCAGGTGATGCAATGACGGGGGTGCGGGGGAGGTGAGACGGGAGGGATGCAGTGTGGGGGATGGGAGTGAGGCGATGCAATGACGGTGGTGCAGGAGAGGTGAGACGGGAGGGATGCAGTGAGGGGGATGGGGATGAGGCGATGCAATGACGGGCGTGCGGGGGAGGTGAGACGGGAGGGATGCAGTGAGGGGGATGGGAGTGAGGCATTGCAATGACGGGGGTGCGGGGGAGGTGAGACGGGAGGGATGCAGTGTGGGGGATGGGAGTGAGACGATGCAATGACGGGGGTGCGAGGGAGGTGAGACGGGAGGGATGCAGTGAGGGGGATGGGAGTGAGGCGATGCAATGACGGGGGTGCGGGGGAGGTGAGACGGGAGGGATGCAGTGAGGGGGATGGGGGTGAGGCGATGCAATGATGGGGGTGCGGGGGAGGTGAGACCGGAGGGATGCAGTGAGGGGGACGGGGGTGTGGCGATGCAATGACGGGGGTGCGGGGGAGGTGAGACGGGAGGGATGCAGTGAGGGGGATGGGAGTGAGGCGACGCAATGACGGGGGTGCGGGGGAGGTGAGACGGGAGGGATGCAGTGAGGGGGATGGGAGTGAGGCGATGCAATGACGGGGGTGCGGGGGAGGTGAGACGGGAGGGATGCAGTGAGGAGGATGGGAGAGAGGCGATGCAATGACGGGGGTGCGAGGGAGGTGAGACGGGAGGGATGCAGTGAGGGGGATGGGGGTGAGGCGGTGCAATGACGGGGGTGCGGGGGAGGTGAGACGGGAGGGATGCAGTGTGGGGGATGGGAGTGAGGCGATGAAATGACGGGGGTGCGGGGGAGGTGAGACGGGAGGGATGCAGTGAGGGGGATGGGGGTGAGGCGATGCAATGACGGGGGTGCGGGGGAGGTGAGACGGGAGGGATGCAGTGAGGGGATGGGAGTGAGGCGATGCAATGACGGGGGTGCGGGGGAGGTGATACGGGAGGGATGCAGTGAGGGGGATGGGAGTGAGGCGATGCAATGACGGGGGTGCGAGGGAGGTGAGACGGGAGGGATGCAGTGAGGGGAATGGGAGTGAGACGATGCAATCACGGGGGTGCGAGGGAGGTGAGACGGGAGGGATGCAGTGAGGGGGATGGGAGTGCAGGCGATGCAATGACGGGGGTGCGGGGGAGGTGAGACGGGAGGGATGCAGTGAGGGGGATGGGAGTGAGACGATGCGATGACGGGGGTGCGGGGGAGGTGAGACGGAAGGGATGCAATGAGGGGGATGGGGGTGAGGCGGTGCAATGACGGGGGTGCGGGGGAGGTGAGACGGGAGGGATGCAGTGTGGGGGATGGGAGTGAGGCGATGAAATGACGGGGGTGCGGGGGAGGTGAGACGGGAGGGATGCAGTGAGGGGGATGGGGGTGAGGCGATGCAATGACGGGGGTGCGGGGGAGGTGAGACGGGAGGGATGCAGTGAGGGGATGGGAGTGAGGCGATGCAATGACGGGGGTGCGGGGGAGGTGATACGGGAGGGATGCAGTGAGGGGGATGGGAGTGAGGCGATGCAATGACGGGGGTGCGAGGGAGGTGAGACGGGAGGGATGCAGTGAGGGGAATGGGAGTGAGACGATGCAATCACGGGGGTGCGAGGGAGGTGAGACGGGAGGGATGCAGTGAGGGGGATGGGAGTGCAGGCGATGCAATGACGGGGGTGCGGGGGAGGTGAGACGGGAGGGATGCAGTGAGGGGGATGGGAGTGAGACGATGCGATGACGGGGGTGCGGGGGAGGTGAGACGGAAGGGATGCAATGAGGGGGATGGGGGTGAGGCGATGCGATGATGCGGGTGCGGGGGAGGTGAGACGGGAGGGATGCAGTGAGGGGGATGGGAGTGAGGCGATGCAATGACGGGGGTGCGGGGGAGGTGAGACGGGAGGGATGCAGTGAGGGGGATGGGGTGAGGCGATGCGATGACGGGGGTGCGGGGGAGGTGAGACGGGAGGGAAGCAGTGAGGGGGATGTTGGTGAGGCGATGCGATGACGGGAGTGCGGGGGAGGTGAGACGGGAGGGATGCAGTGAGGGGGATGTTGGTGAGGCGATGCAATGACGGGGGTGCGGGGGAGGTGAGACGGGAGGGATGCAGTGAGGGGGATGGGAGTGAGGCGATGCAATGACGGGGGTGCGGGGGAGGTGAGACGGGAGGGATGCAGTGAGGGGGATGGGAGTGAGGCGATGCAATGACGGGGGTGCGGGGGAGGTGAGACGGGAGGGATGCAGTGAGGGGGATGGGAGTGAGGTGATGCAATGACGGGGGTGCGAGGGAGGTGAGACGGGAGGGATGCAGTGAGGGGGATGGGGGTGAGGCGGTGCAATGACGGGGGTGCGGGGGAGGTGAGACGGGAGGGATGCAGTGAGGGGGATGGGAGTGAGGCGATGCAATGATGGGGGTGCGAGGGAGGTGAGACAGGAGGGATGCAGTGAGGGGGATGGGGGTGAGGCGGTGCAATGACGGGGCTGCGGGGGAGGTGAGACGGGAGGGATGCAGTGAGGGGGATGGGAGTGAGGCGACGCAATAACGGGCGTGCGAGGGAGGTGAGACGGGAGGGATGCAGTGATGGGGATGGGGGTGAGGCAATGCAATGACGGGGTTGCGGGGGAGAAGAGACGGGAGGGATGCAGTGGGGGGATGGGGGTGAGGCGATGCAATGACGGGGGTGCGAGGGAGGTGAGACGGGAGGGATGCAGTGAGGGGGATGGGAGTGCAGGTGATACAATGACAGGGGTGCGGGAGAGGTGAGACGGGAGGGATGCAGTGATGGGGATGGGGGTGAGGCGATGCAATGACGGGGGTGCGGGGGAGAAGAGACGGGAGGGATGCAGTGAGGGGGATGGGGGTGAGGCGATGCAATGACGGGGGTGCGAGGGAGGTGAGACGGGAGGGATGCAGTGAGGGGGATGGGGGTGAGGCGATGCAATGACGGGGGTGCAGGAGAGGTGAGACGGGAGGGATGCAGTGGGGGGATGGGAGTGAGGCGATGGAATGAGTGGGGTGCGGGGGAGGTGAGACGGGAGGGATGCAGTGAGGGGGATGGGAGTGAGGCATTGCAATGACGGGGGTGCGGGGGAGGTGAGACGGGAGGGACGCAGTGAGGGGATGGGAGTGCAGGCGATGCAATGACGGGGGTGCGGGGGAGGTGAGACGGGAGGGATGCAGTGAGGGGGATGGGAGTGAGGCGATGCAATGACGGGGGTGCGGGGGAGGTGAGACGGGAGGGATGCAGTGAGGAGGATGGGAGAGAGGCGATGCAATGACGGGGGTGCGAGGGAGGTGAGACGGGAGGGATGCAGTAAGGGGGATGGGGGTGAGGCGGTGCAATGACGGGGGTGCGGGGGAGGTGAGACGGGAGGGATGCAGTGTGGGGGATGGGAGTGAGGCGATGAAATGACGGGGGTGCGGGGGAGGTGAGACGGGAGGGATGCAGTGAGGGGGATGGGGGTGAGGCGATGCAATGACGGGGGTGCGGGGGAGGTGAGACGGGAGGGATGCAGTAAGGGGATGGGAGTGAGGCGATGCAATGACGGGGGTGCGGGGGAGGTGATACGGGAGGGATGCAGTGAGGGGGATGGGAGTGAGGCGATGCAATGACGGGGGTGCGAGGGAGGTGAGACGGGAGGGATGCAGTGAGGGGAATGGGAGTGAGACGATGCAATCACGGGGGTGCGAGGGAGGTGAGACGGGAGGGATGCAGTGAGGGGGATGGGAGTGCAGGCGATGCAATGACGGGGGTGCGGGGGAGGTGAGACGGGAGGGATGCAGTGAGGGGGATGGGAGTGAGACGATGCGATGACGGGGGTGCGGGGGAGGTGAGACGGAAGGGATGCAATGAGGGGGATGGGGGTGAGGCGATGCGATGATGCGGGTGCGGGGGAGGTGAGACGGGAGGGATGCAGTGAGGGGGATGGGAGTGAGGCGATGCAATGACGGGGGTGCGGGGGAGGTGAGACGGGAGGGATGCAGTGAGGGGGATGGGGTGAGGCGATGCGATGACGGGGGTGCGGGGGAGGTGAGACGGGAGGGAAGCAGTGAGGGGGATGTTGGTGAGGCGATGCGATGACGGGGGTGCGGGGGAGGTGAGACGGGAGGGATGCAGTGAGGGGGATGGGAGTGAGGCGATGCAATGATGGGGGTGCGAGGGAGGTGAGACAGGAGGGATGCAGTGAGGGGGATGGGGGTGAGGCGGTGCAATGACGGGGGTGCGGGGGAGGTGAGACGGGAGGGATGCAGTGAGGGGGATGGGAGTGAGGCGATGCAATGATGGGGGTGCGAGGGAGGTGAGACAGGAGGGATGCAGTGAGGGGGATGGGAGTGAGGCGATGCAATGACGGGGGTGCGAGGGAGGTGAGACGGGAGGGATGCAGTGAGGGGGATGGGGGTGAGGCGATGCAATGACGGAGGTGCGGGGGAGGTGAGACGGGAGGGATGCAGTGTGGGGGATGGGAGTGAGGCGATGCAATGACGGGGGTGCGGGGGAGGTGAGACGGGAGGGATGCAGTGAGGGGGATGGGAGTGCAGGTGATGCAATGACGGGGGTGCGGGGGAGGTGAGACGGGAGGGATGCAGTGTGGGGGATGGGAGTGAGGCGATGCAATGACGGGGGTGCGGGGGAGGTGAGACAGGAGGGATGCAGTGATGGGAATGGGAGTGAGGCGATGCATTGACGGGGGTGCAAGGGAGGTGAGACGGGAGGGATGCAGTGAGGGGGATGGGAGTGAGGCGATGCAATGACGGAGGTGCGGGGGAGGTGAGACGGGAGGGATGCAGTGTGGGGGATGGGAGTGAGGCGATGCAATGACGGGGGTGCGGGGGAGGTGAGACGGGAGGGATGCAGTGAGGGGGATGGGAGTGCAGGTGATGCAATGACGGGGGTGCGGGGGAGGTGAGACGGGAGGGATGCAGTGTGGGGGATGGGAGTGATGCGATGCAATGACGGGGGTGCGGGGGAGGTGAGACAGGAGGGATGCAGTGATGGGAATGGGAGTGAGGCGATGCATTGACGGGGGTGCAAGGGAGGTGAGACGGGAGGGATGCAGTGAGGGGGATGGGAGTGAGGCGATGCAATGACGGGGGTGCGGGGGAGGTGAGACGGGAGGGATGCAGTGAGGGGATGGGAGTGCAGGCGATGCAATGACGGGGGTGCGGGGGAGGTGAGACGGGAGGGATGCAGTGAGGGGGATGGGAGTGAGGCGATGCAATGACGGGGGTGCGGGGGAGGTGAGACGGGAGGGATGCAGTGAGGGGGATGGGGGTGAGGCGATGCAATGACGGGGGTGCGGGGGAGGTGAGACGGGAGGGATGCAGTGAGGGGGATGGGAGTGAGGCGACGCAATGACGGGGGTGCGAGGGAGGTGAGACGGGAGGGATGCAGTGTGGGGGATGGGAGTGAGGCGATGCAATGACGGGGGTGCGGGGGAGGTGAGACGGGAGGGATGCAGTGAGGAGGATGGGAGTGCAGGTGATGCAATGACGGGGGTGCGGGGGAGGTGAGACGGGAGGGATGCAGTGTGGGGGATGGGAGTGAGGCGATGCAATGACGGTGGTGCAGGAGAGGTGAGACGGGAGGGATGCAGTGAGGGGGATGGGGATGAGGCGATGCAATGACGGGCGTGCGGGGGAGGTGAGACGGGAGGGATGCAGTGAGGGGGATGGGAGTGAGGCATTGCAATGACGGGGGTGCGGGGGAGGTGAGACGGGAGGGATGCAGTGTGGGGGATGGGAGTGAGACGATGCAATGACGGGGGTGCGAGGGAGGTGAGACGGGAGGGATGCAGTGAGGGGGATGGGAGTGAGGCGATGCAATGACGGGGGTGCGGGGGAGGTGAGACGGGAGGGATGCAGTGAGGGGGATGGGGGTGAGGCGATGCAATGATGGGGGTGCGGGGGAGGTGAGACCGGAGGGATGCAGTGAGGGGGACGGGGGTGTGGCGATGCAATGACGGGGGTGCGGGGGAGGTGAGACGGGAGGGATGCAGTGAGGGGGATGGGAGTGAGGCGACGCAATGACGGGGGTGCGGGGGAGGTGAGACGGGAGGGATGCAGTGAGGGGGATGGGAGTGCAGGTGATGCAATGACGGGGGTGCAGGGGATTTGAGACGGGAGGGATGCAGTGAGGGGGACGGGGGTGAGTCGATGCAATGACGGGGGTGCGGGGGAGGTGAGACGGGAGGGATGCAGTGAGGGGGATGGGAGTGAGGCGATGCAATGACGGGGGTGCGGGGGAGGTGAGACAGGAGGGATGCAGTGATGGGAATGGGAGTGAGGCGATGCATTGACGGGGGTGCAAGGGAGGTGAGACGGGAGGGATGCAGTGAGGGGGATGGGAGTGAGGCGATGCAATGACGGAGGTGCGGGGGAGGTGAGACGGGAGGGATGCAGTGTGGGGGATGGGAGTGAGGCGATGCAATGACGGGGGTGCGGGGGAGGTGAGACGGGAGGGATGCAGTGAGGGGGATGGGAGTGCAGGTGATGCAATGACGGGGGTGCGGGGGAGGTGAGACGGGAGGGATGCAGTGTGGGGGATGGTAGTGATGCGATGCAATGACGGAGTGCGGGGGAGGTGAGACAGGAGGGATGCAGTGATGGGAATGGGAGTGAGGCGATGCATTGACGGGGGTGCAAGGGAGGTGAGACGGGAGGGATGCAGTGAGGGGGATGGGAGTGAGGCGATGCAATGACGGGGGTGCGGGGGAGGTGAGACGGGAGGGATGCAGTGAGGGGATGGGAGTGCAGGCGATGCAATGACGGGGGTGCGGGGGAGGTGAGACGGGAGGGATGCAGTGAGGGGGATGGGAGTGAGGCGATGCAATGACGGGGGTGCGGGGGAGGTGAGACGGGAGGGATGCAGTGAGGGGGATGGGGGTGAGGCGGTGCAATGACGGGGGTGCGGGGGAGGTGAGACGGGAGGGATGCAGTGAGGGGGATGGGAGTGAGGCGATGCAATGATGGGGGTGCGAGGGAGGTGAGACAGGAGGGATGCAGTGAGGGGGATGGGAGTGAGGCGATGCAATGACGGGGGTGCGAGGGAGGTGAGACGGGAGGGATGCAGTGAGGGGGATGGGGGTGAGGCGGTGCAATGACGGGGCTGCGGGGGAGGTGAGACGGGAGGGATGCAGTGAGGGGGATGGGAGTGAGACGATGCGATGACGGGGGTGCGGGGGAGGTGAGACGGAAGGGATGCAATGAGGGGGATGGGGGTGAGGCGATGCGATGATGCGGGTGCGGGGGAGGTGAGACGGGAGGGATGCAGTGAGGGGGATGGGAGTGAGGCGATGCAATGACGGGGGTGCGGGGGAGGTGAGACGGGAGGGATGCAGTGAGGGGGATGGGGTGAGGCGATGCGATGACGGGGGTGCGGGGGAGGTGAGACGGGAGGGAAGCAGTGAGGGGGATGTTGGTGAGGCGATGCGATGACGGGGGTGCGGGGGAGGTGAGACGGGAGGGATGCAGTGAGGGGGATGTTGGTGAGGCGATGCGATGACGGGGGTGCGGGGGAGGTGAGACGGGAGGGATGCAGTGAGGGGGATGGGAGTGAGGCGATGCAATGACGGGGGTGCGGGGGAGGTGAGACGGGAGGGATGCAGTGAGGGGGATGGGAGTGAGGCGATGCAATGACGGGGGTGCGGGGGAGGTGAGACGGGAGGGATGCAGTGAGGGGGATGGGAGTGAGGTGATGCAATGACGGGGGTGCGAGGGAGGTGAGACGGGAGGGATGCAGTGAGGGGGATGGGGGTGAGGCGGTGCAATGACGGGGGTGCGGGGGAGGTGAGACGGGAGGGATGCAGTGAGGGGGATGGGAGTGAGGCGATGCAATGATGGGGGTGCGTGGGAGGTGAGACAGGAGGGATGCAGTGAGGGGGATGGGAGTGAGGCGATGCAATGACGGGGGTGCGAGGGAGGTGAGACGGGAGGGATGCAGTGAGGGGGATGGGGGTGAGGCGGTGCAATGACGGGGGTGCGGGGGAGGTGAGACGGGAGGGATGCAGTGAGGGGGATGGGAGTGAGGCGACGCAATAACGGGCGTGCGAGGGAGGTGAGACGGGAGGGATGCAGTGATGGGGATGGGGGTGAGGCAATGCAATGACGGGGTTGCGGGGGAGAAGAGACGGGAGGGATGCAGGGGGGGATGGGGGTGAGGCGATGCAATGACGGGGGTGCGGGGGAGGTGAGACGGGAGGGATGCAGTGGGGGATGGGAGTGAGGCGATGCAATGACGGGGGTGCGGGGGAGGTGAGACGGGAGGGATGCAGTGAGGGGATGGGAGTGCAGGCGATGCAATGACGGGGGTGCGGGGGAGGTGAGACGGGAGGGATGCAGTGAGGGGGATGGGAGTGAGGCGATGCAATGACGGGGGTGCGGGGGAGGTGAGACGGGAGGGATGCAGTGAGGAGGATGGGAGAGAGGCGATGCAATGACGGGGGTGCGAGGGAGGTGAGACGGGAGGGATGCAGTGAGGGGGATGGGGGTGAGGCGGTGCAATGACGGGGGTGCGGGGGAGGTGAGACGGGAGGGATGCAGTGTGGGGGATGGGAGTGAGGCGATGAAATGACGGGGGTGCGGGGGAGGTGAGACGGGAGGGATGCAGTGAGGGGGATGGGGGTGAGGCGATGCAATGACGGGGGTGCGGGGGAGGTGAGACGGGAGGGATGCAGTGAGGGGATGGGAGTGAGGCGATGCAATGACGGGGGTGCGGGGGAGGTGATACGGGAGGGATGCAGTGAGGGGGATGGGAGTGAGGCGATGCAATGACGGGGGTGCGAGGGAGGTGAGACGGGAGGGATGCAGTGAGGGGAATGGGAGTGAGACGATGCAATCACGGGGGTGCGAGGGAGGTGAGACGGGAGGGATGCAGTGAGGGGGATGGGAGTGCAGGCGATGCAATGACGGGGGTGCGGGGGAGGTGAGACGGGAGGGATGCAGTGAGGGGGATGGGAGTGAGACGATGCGATGACGGGGGTGCGGGGGAGGTGAGACGGAAGGGATGCAATGAGGGGGATGGGGGTGAGGCGATGCGATGATGCGGGTGCGGGGGAGGTGAGACGGGAGGGATGCAGTGAGGGGGATGGGAGTGAGGCGATGCAATGACGGGGGTGCGGGGGAGGTGAGACGGGAGGGATGCAGTGAGGGGGATGGGGTGAGGCGATGCGATGACGGGGGTGCGGGGGAGGTGAGACGGGAGGGAAGCAGTGTGGGGGATGGGAGTGAGGCGATGAAATGACGGGGGTGCGGGGGAGGTGAGACGGGAGGGATGCAGTGAGGGGGATGGGGGTGAGGCGATGCAATGACGGGGGTGCGGGGGAGGTGAGACGGGAGGGATGCAGTGAGGGGATGGGAGTGAGGCGATGCAATGACGGGGGTGAGGGGGAGGTGATACGGGAGGGATGCAGTGAGGGGGATGGGAGTGAGGCGATGCAATGACGGGGGTGCGAGGGAGGTGAGACGGGAGGGATGCAGTGAGGGGAATGGGAGTGAGACGATGCAATGACGGGGGTGCGAGGGAGGTGAGACGGGAGGGATGCAGTGAGGGGGATGGGGGTGAGGCGGTGCAATGACGGGGGTGCGGGGGAGGTGAGACGGGAGGGATGCAGTGAGTAGGGATGGGAGTGAGGCGATGCAATGATGGGGGTGCGTGGGAGGTGAGACAGGAGGGATGCAGTGAGGGGGATGGGAGTGAGGCGATGCAATGACGGGGGTGCGAGGGAGGTGAGACGGGAGGGATGCAGTGAGGGGGATGGGGGTGAGGCGGTGCAATGACGGGGGTGCGGGGGAGGTGAGACGGGAGGGATGCAGTGAGGGGGATGGGAGTGAGGCGACGCAATAACGGGCGTGCGAGGGAGGTGAGACGGGAGGGATGCAGTGATGGGGATGGGGGTGAGGCAATGCAATGACGGGGTTGCGGGGGAGAAGAGACGGGAGGGATGCAGGGGGGGATGGGGGTGAGGCGATGCAATGACGGGGGTGCGGGGGAGGTGAGACGGGAGGGATGCAGTGGGGGATGGGAGTGAGGCGATGCAATGACGGGGGTGCGGGGGAGGTGAGACGGGAGGGATGCAGTGAGGGGATGGGAGTGCAGGCGATGCAATGACGGGGGTGCGGGGGAGGTGAGACGGGAGGGATGCAGTGAGGGGGATGGGAGTGAGGCGATGCAATGACGGGGGTGCGGGGGAGGTGAGACGGGAGGGATGCAGTGAGGAGGATGGGAGAGAGGCGATGCAATGACGGGGGTGCGAGGGAGGTGAGACGGGAGGGATGCAGTGAGGGGGATGGGGGTGAGGCGGTGCAATGACGGGGGTGCGGGGGAGGTGAGACGGGAGGGATGCAGTGTGGGGGATGGGAGTGAGGCGATGAAATGACGGGGGTGCGGGGGAGGTGAGACGGGAGGGATGCAGTGAGGGGGATGGGGGTGAGGCGATGCAATGACGGGGGTGCGGGGGAGGTGAGACGGGAGGGATGCAGTGAGGGGATGGGAGTGAGGCGATGCAATGACGGGGGTGCGGGGGAGGTGATACGGGAGGGATGCAGTGAGGGGGATGGGAGTGAGGCGATGCAATGACGGGGGTGCGAGGGAGGTGAGACGGGAGGGATGCAGTGAGGGGAATGGGAGTGAGACGATGCAATCACGGGGGTGCGAGGGAGGTGAGACGGGAGGGATGCAGTGAGGGGGATGGGAGTGCAGGCGATGCAATGACGGGGGTGCGGGGGAGGTGAGACGGGAGGGATGCAGTGAGGGGGATGGGAGTGAGACGATGCGATGACGGGGGTGCGGGGGAGGTGAGACGGAAGGGATGCAATGAGGGGGATGGGGGTGAGGCGATGCGATGATGCGGGTGCGGGGGAGGTGAGACGGGAGGGATGCAGTGAGGGGGATGGGAGTGAGGCGATGCAATGACGGGGGTGCGGGGGAGGTGAGACGGGAGGGATGCAGTGAGGGGGATGGGGTGAGGCGATGCGATGACGGGGGTGCGGGGGAGGTGAGACGGGAGGGAAGCAGTGAGGGGGATGTTGGTGAGGCGATGCGATGACGGGGGTGCGGGGGAGGTGAGACGGGAGGGATGCAGTGAGGGGGATGTTGGTGAGGCGATGCGATGACGGGGGTGCGGGGGAGGTGAGACGGGAGGGATGCAGTGAGGGGGATGGGAGTGAGGCGATGCAATGACGGGGGTGCGGGGGAGGTGAGACGGGAGGGATGCAGTGAGGGGGATGGGAGTGAGGCGATGCAATGACGGGGGTGCGGGGGAGGTGAGACGGGAGGGATGCAGTGAGGGGGATGGGAGTGAGGTGATGCAATGACGGGGGTGCGAGGGAGGTGAGACGGGAGGGATGCAGTGAGGGGGATGGGGGTGAGGCGGTGCAATGACGGGGGTGCGGGGGAGGTGAGACGGGAGGGATGCAGTGAGGGGGATGGGGGTGAGGCGGTGCAATGACGGGGCTGCGGGGGAGGTGAGACGGGAGGGATGCAGTGAGGGGGATGGGAGTGAGGCGACGCAATAACGGGCGTGCGAGGGAGGTGAGACGGGAGGGATGCAGTGATGGGGATGGGGGTGAGGCAATGCAATGACGGGGTTGCGGGGGAGAAGAGACGGGAGGGATGCAGTGGGGGGATGGGGGTGAGGCGATGCAATGACGGGGGTGCGGGGGAGGTGAGACGGGAGGGATGCAGTGGGGGATGGGAGTGAGGCGATGCAATGACGGGGGTGCGGGGGAGGTGAGACGGGAGGGATGCAGTGAGGGGATGGGAGTGCAGGCGATGCAATGACGGGGGTGCGGGGGAGGTGAGACGGGAGGGATGCAGTGAGGGGGATGGGAGTGAGGCGATGCAATGACGGGGGTGCGGGGGAGGTGAGACGGGAGGGATGCAGTGAGGAGGATGGGAGAGAGGCGATGCAATGACGGGGGTGCGAGGGAGGTGAGACGGGAGGGATGCAGTGAGGGGGATGGGGGTGAGGCGGTGCAATGACGGGGGTGCGGGGGAGGTGAGACGGGAGGGATGCAGTGTGGGGGATGGGAGTGAGGCGATGAAATGACGGGGGTGCGGGGGAGGTGAGACGGGAGGGATGCAGTGAGGGGGATGGGGGTGAGGCGATGCAATGACGGGGGTGCGGGGGAGGTGAGACGGGAGGGATGCAGTGAGGGGATGGGAGTGAGGCGATGCAATGACGGGGGTGAGGGGGAGGTGATACGGGAGGGATGCAGTGAGGGGGATGGGAGTGAGGCGATGCAATGACGGGGGTGCGAGGGAGGTGAGACGGGAGGGATGCAGTGAGGGGAATGGGAGTGAGACGATGCAATCACGGGGGTGCGAGGGAGGTGAGACGGGAGGGATGCAGTGAGGGGGATGGGAGTGCAGGCGATGCAATGACGGGGGTGCGGGGGAGGTGAGACGGGAGGGATGCAGTGAGGGGGATGGGAGTGAGACGATGCGATGACGGGGGTGCGGGGGAGGTGAGACGGAAGGGATGCAATGAGGGGGATGGGGGTGAGGCGATGCGATGATGCGGGTGCGGGGGAGGTGAGACGGGAGGGATGCAGTGAGGGGGATGGGAGTGAGGCGATGCAATGACGGGGGTGCGGGGGAGGTGAGACGGGAGGGATGCAGTGAGGGGGATGGGGTGAGGCGATGCGATGACGGGGGTGCGGGGGAGGTGAGACGGGAGGGAAGCAGTGAGGGGGATGGGGTGAGGCGATGCGATGACGGGGGTGCGGGGGAGGTGAGACGGGAGGGAAGCAGTGAGGGGGATATTGGTGAGGCGATGCGATGACGGGGGTGCGGGGGAGGTGAGACGGGAGGGATGCAGTGAGGGGGATGTTGGTGAGGCGATGCGATGACGGGGGTGCGGGGGAGGTGAGACGGGAGAAATGCAGTGAGGGGGATGGGAGTGAGGCGATGCAATGACGGGGGTGCGGGGGAGGTGAGACGGGAGGGATGCAGTGAGGGGGATGGGAGTGAGGCGATGCAATGACGGGGGTGCGGGGGAGGTGAGACGGGAGGGATGCAGTGAGGGGGATGGGAGTGAGGTGATGCAATGACGGGGGTGCGAGGGAGGTGAGACGGGAGGGATGCAGTGAGGGGGATGGGGGTGAGGCGGTGCAATGACGGGGGTGCGGGGGAGGTGAGACGGGAGGGATGCAGTGAGGGGGATGGGAGTGAGGCGATGCAATGATGGGGGTGCGAGGGAGGTGAGACAGGAGGGATGCAGTGAGGGGGATGGGAGTGAGGCGATGCAATGACGGGGGTGCGAGGGAGGTGAGACGGGAGGGATGCAGTGAGGGGGATGGGGGTGAGGCGGTGCAATGACGGGGCTGCGGGGGAGGTGAGACGGGAGGGATGCAGTGAGGGGTATGGGAGTGAGGCGACGCAATAACGGGCGTGCGAGGGAGGTGAGACGGGAGGGATGCAGTGATGGGGATGGGGGTGAGGCAATGCAATGACGGGGTTGCGGGGGAGAAGAGACGGGAGGGATGCAGTGGGGGGATGGGGGTGAGGCGATGCAATGACGGGGGTGCGAGGGAGGTGAGACGGGAATGATGCAGTGAGGGGGATGGGAGTGCAGGTGATACAATGACAGGGGTGCGGGAGAGGTGAGACGGGAGGGATGCAGTGATGGGGATGGGGGTGAGGCGATGCAATGACGGGGGTGCGGGGGAGAAGAGACGGGAGGGATGCAGTGAGGGGGATGGGGGTGAGGCGATGCAATGACGGGGGTGCGAGGGAGGTGAGACGGGAGGGATGCAGTGAGGGGGATGGGGGTGAGGCGATGCAATGACGGGGGTGCAGGAGAGGTGAGACGGGAGGGATGCAGTGGGGGGATGGGAGTGAGGCGATGGAATGAGTGGGGTGCGGGGGAGGTGAGACGGGAGGGATGCAGTGAGGGGGATGGGAGTGAGGCATTGCAATGACGGGGGTGCGGGGGAGGTGAGACGGGAGGGACGCAGTGAGGGGGATGGGGGTGAGGCGATGCAATGACGGGGGTGCGGGGGAGGTGAGACGGGAGGGATGCAGTGGGGGATGGGAGTGAGGCGATGCAATGACGGGGGTGCGGGGGAGGTGAGACGGGAGGGATGCAGTGGGGGATGGGAGTGCAGGCGATGCAATGACGGGGGTGCGGGGGAGGTGAGACGGGAGGGATGCAGTGAGGGGGATGGGAGTGAGGCGATGCAATGACGGGGGTGCGGGGGAGGTGAGACGGGAGGGATGCAGTGAGGAGGATGGGAGAGAGGCGATGCAATGACGGGGGTACGAGGGAGGTGAGACGGGAGGGATGCAGTGAGGGGGATGGGGGTGAGGCGGTGCAATGACGGGGGTGCGGGGGAGGTGAGACGGGAGGGATGCAGTGTGGGGGATGGCAGTGAGGCGATGAAATGACGGGGGTGCGGGGGAGGTGAGACGGGAGGGATGCAGTGAGGGGGATGGGGGTGAGGCGATGCAATGACGGGGGTGCGGGGGAGGTGAGACGGGAGGGATGCAGTAAGGGGATGGGAGTGAGGCGATGCAATGACGGGGGTGCGGGGGAGGTGATACGGGAGGGATGCAGTGAGGGGGATGGGAGTGAGGCGATGCAATGACGGGGGTGCGAGGGAGGTGAGACGGGAGGGATGCAGTGAGGGGAATGGGAGTGAGACGATGCAATCACGGGGGTGCGAGGGAGGTGAGACGGGAGGGATGCAGTGAGGGGGATGGGAGTGCAGGCGATGCAATGACGGGGGTGCGGGGGAGGTGAGACGGGAGGGATGCAGTGAGGGGGATGGGAGTGAGACGATGCGATGACGGGGGTGCGGGGGAGGTGAGACGGAAGGGATGCAATGAGGGGGATGGGGGTGAGGCGATGCGATGATGCGGGTGCGGGGGAGGTGAGACGGGAGGGATGCAGTGAGGGGGATGGGAGTGAGGCGATGCAATGACGGGGGTGCGGGGGAGGTGAGACGGGAGGGATGCAGTGAGGGGGATGGGGTGAGGCGATGCGATGACGGGGGTGCGGGGGAGGTGAGACGGGAGGGATGCAGTGAGGGGGATGTTGGTGAGGCGATGCGATGACGGGGGTGCGGGGGAGGTGAGACGGGAGGGATGCAGTGAGGGGGATGGGAGTGAGGCGATGCAATGATGGGGGTGCGAGGGAGGTGAGACAGGAGGGATGCAGTGAGGGGGATGGGGGTGAGGCGGTGCAATGACGGGGGTGCGGGGGAGGTGAGACAGGAGGGATGCAGTGAGGGGGATGGGAGTGAGGCGATGCAATGACGGGGGTGCGAGGGAGGTGAGACGGGAGGGATGCAGTGAGGGGGATGGGGGTGAGGCGATGCAATGACGGAGGTGCGGGGGAGGTGAGACGGGAGGGATGCAGTGTGGGGGATGGGAGTGAGGCGATGCAATGACGGGGGTGCGGGGGAGGTGAGACGGGAGGGATGCAGTGAGGGGGATGGGAGTGCAGGTGATGCAATGACGGGGGTGCGGGGGAGGTGAGACGGGAGGGATGCAGTGAGGAGGATGGGAGAGAGGCGATGCAATGACGGGGGTGCGAGGGAGGTGAGACGGGAGGGATGCAGTGAGGGGGATGGGGGTGAGGCGGTGCAATGACGGGGGTGCGGGGGAGGTGAGACGGGAGGGATGCAGTGTGGGGGATGGGAGTGAGGCGATGAAATGACGGGGGTGCGGGGGAGGTGAGACGGGAGGGATGCAGTGAGGGGGATGGGGGTGAGGCGATGCAATGACGGGGGTGCGGGGGAGGTGAGACGGGAGGGATGCAGTAAGGGGATGGGAGTGAGGCGATGCAATGACGGGGGTGCGGGGGAGGTGATACGGGAGGGATGCAGTGAGGGGGATGGGAGTGAGGCGATGCAATGACGGGGGTGCGAGGGAGGTGAGACGGGAGGGATGCAGTGAGGGGAATGGGAGTGAGACGATGCAATCACGGGGGTGCGAGGGAGGTGAGACGGGAGGGATGCAGTGAGGGGGATGGGAGTGCAGGCGATGCAATGACGGGGGTGCGGGGGAGGTGAGACGGGAGGGATGCAGTGAGGGGGATGGGAGTGAGACGATGCGATGACGGGGGTGCGGGGGAGGTGAGACGGAAGGGATGCAATGAGGGGGATGGGGGTGAGGCGATGCGATGATGCGGGTGCGGGGGAGGTGAGACGGGAGGGATGCAGTGAGGGGGATGGGAGTGAGGCGATGCAATGACGGGGGTGCGGGGGAGGTGAGACGGGAGGGATGCAGTGAGGGGGATGGGGTGAGGCGATGCGATGACGGGGGTGCGGGGGAGGTGAGACGGGAGGGATGCAGTGAGGGGGATGTTGGTGAGGCGATGCGATGACGGGGGTGCGGGGGAGGTGAGACGGGAGGGATGCAGTGAGGGGGATGGGAGTGAGGCGATGCAATGATGGGGGTGCGAGGGAGGTGAGACAGGAGGGATGCAGTGAGGGGGATGGGGGTGAGGCGGTGCAATGACGGGGGTGCGGGGGAGGTGAGACGGGAGGGATGCAGTGAGGGGGATGGGAGTGAGGCGATGCAATGATGGGGGTGCGAGGGAGGTGAGACAGGAGGGATGCAGTGAGGGGGATGGGAGTGAGGCGATGCAATGACGGGGGTGCGAGGGAGGTGAGACGGGAGGGATGCAGTGAGGGGGATGGGGGTGAGGCGATGCAATGACGGAGGTGCGGGGGAGGTGAGACGGGAGGGATGCAGTGTGGGGGATGGGAGTGAGGCGATGCAATGACGGGGGTGCGGGGGAGGTGAGACGGGAGGGATGCAGTGAGGGGGATGGGAGTGCAGGTGATGCAATGACGGGGGTGCGGGGGAGGTGAGACGGGAGGGATGCAGTGTGGGGGATGGGAGTGAGGCGATGCAATGACGGGGGTGCGGGGGAGGTGAGACAGGAGGGATGCAGTGATGGGAATGGGAGTGAGGCGATGCATTGACGGGGGTGCAAGGGAGGTGAGACGGGAGGGATGCAGTGAGGGGGATGGGAGTGAGGCGATGCAATGACGGAGGTGCGGGGGAGGTGAGACGGGAGGGATGCAGTGTGGGGGATGGGAGTGAGGCGATGCAATGACGGGGGTGCGGGGGAGGTGAGACGGGAGGGATGCAGTGAGGGGGATGGGAGTGCAGGTGATGCAATGACGGGGGTGCGGGGGAGGTGAGACGGGAGGGATGCAGTGTGGGGGATGGGAGTGATGCGATGCAATGACGGGGGTGCGGGGGAGGTGAGACAGGAGGGATGCAGTGATGGGAATGGGAGTGAGGCGATGCATTGACGGGGGTGCAAGGGAGGTGAGACGGGAGGGATGCAGTGAGGGGGATGGGAGTGAGGCGATGCAATGACGGGGGTGCGGGGGAGGTGAGACGGGAGGGATGCAGTGAGGGGATGGGAGTGCAGGCGATGCAATGACGGGGGTGCGGGGGAGGTGAGACGGGAGGGATGCAGTGAGGGGGATGGGAGTGAGGCGATGCAATGACGGGGGTGCGGGGGAGGTGAGACGGGAGGGATGCAGTGAGGGGGATGGGGGTGAGGCGATGCAATGACGGGGGTGCGGGGGAGGTGAGACGGGAGGGATGCAGTGAGGGGGATGGGAGTGAGGCGACGCAATGACGGGGGTGCGAGGGAGGTGAGACGGGAGGGATGCAGTGTGGGGGATGGGAGTGAGGTGATGCAATGACGGGGGTGCGGCGGAGGTGAGACGGGAGGGATGCAGTGTGGGGGATGGGAGTGAGGCGATGCAATGACGGGGGTGCGGGGGAGGTGAGACGGGAGGGATGCAGTGAGGAGGATGGGAGTGCAGGCGATGCAATGACGGGGGTGCGGGGGAGGTGAGACGGGAGGGATGCAGTGTGGGGGATGGGAGTGAGGCGATGCAATGACGGTGGTGCAGGAGAGGTGAGACGGGAGGGATGCAGTGAGGGGGATGGGGATGAGGCGATGCAATGACGGGCGTGCGGGGGAGGTGAGACGGGAGGGATGCAGTGAGGGGGATGGGAGTGAGGCATTGCAATGACGGGGGTGCGGGGGAGGTGAGACGGGAGGGATGCAGTGTGGGGGATGGGAGTGAGACGATGCAATGACGGGGGTGCGAGGGAGGTGAGACGGGAGGGATGCAGTGAGGGGGATGGGAGTGAGGCGATGCAATGACGGGGGTGCGGGGGAGGTGAGACGGGAGGGATGCAGTGAGGGGGATGGGGGTGAGGCGATGCAATGATGGGGGTGCGGGGGAGGTGAGACCGGAGGGATGCAGTGAGGGGGATGGGAGTGAGGCGATGCAATGACGGGGGTGCGAGGGAGGTGAGACGGGAGGGATGCAGTGAGGGGGATGGGAGTGAGGCGACGCAATGACGGGGGTGCGGGGGAGGTGAGACGGGAGGGATGCAGTGAGGGGGATGGGAGTGCCGGTGATGCAATGACGGGGGTGCGGGGGATTTGAGACGGGAGGGATGCAGTGAGGGGGACGGGGGTGAGTCGATGCAATGACGGGGGTGCGGGGGAGGTGAGACGGGAGGGATGCAGTGAGGGGGATGGGAGTGAGGCGATGCAATGACGGGGGTGCGGGGGAGGCGAGACAGGAGGGATGCAGTGATTGGAATGGGAGTGAGGCGATGCATTGACGGGGGTGCAAGGGAGGTGAGACGGGAGGGATGCAGTGTGGGGGATGGGAGTGAGGCGATGCAATGACGGGGGTGCGGGGGAGGTGAGACAGGAGGGATGCAGTGATGGGAATGGGAGTGAGGCGATGCATTGACGGGGGTGCAAGGGAGGTGAGACGGGAGGGATGCAGTGAGGGGGATGGGAGTGAGGCGATGCAATGACGGAGGTGCGGGGGAGGTGAGACGGGAGGGATGCAGTGTGGGGGATGGGAGTGAGGCGATGCAATGACGGGGGTGCGGGGGAGGTGAGACGGGAGGGATGCAGTGAGGGGGATTGGAGTGCAGGTGATGCAATGACGGGGGTGCGGGGGAGGTGAGACGGGAGGGATGCAGTGTGGGGGATGGGAGTGATGCGATGCAATGACGGGGGTGCGGGGGAGGTGAGACAGGAGGGATGCAGTGATGGGAATGGGAGTGAGGCGATGCATTGACGGGGGTGCAAGGGAGGTGAGACGGGAGGGATGCAGTGAGGGGGATGGGAGTGAGGCGATGCAATGACGGGGGTGCGGGGGAGGTGAGACGGGAGGGATGCAGTGAGGGGATGGGAGTGCAGGCGATGCAATGACGGGGGTGCGGGGGAGGTGAGACGGGAGGGATGCAGTGAGGGGGATGGGAGTGAGGCGATGCAATGACGGGGGTGCGGGGGAGGTGAGACGGGAGGGATGCAGTGAGGGGGATGGGGGTGAGGCGATGCAATGACGGGGGTGCGGGGGAGGTGAGACGGGAGGGTTGCAGTGAGGGGGATGGGAGTGCAGGTGATGCAATGACGGGGGTGCCGGAGAGGTGAGACGGGAGGGATGCAGTGATGGGGATGGGGGTGAGGCAATGCAATGACGGGGTTGCGGGGGAGAAGAGACGGGAGGGATGCAGTGAGGGGGATGGGGGTGAGGCGATGCAATGACGGGGGTGCGAGGGAGGTGAGACGGGAGGGATGCAGTGAGGGGGATGGGAGTGCAGGTGATACAATGACAGGGGTGCGGGAGAGGTGAGACGGGAGGGATGCAGTGATGGGGATGGGGGTGAGGCGATGCAATGACGGGGGTGCGGGGGAGAAGAGACGGGAGGGATGCAGTGAGGGGGATGGGGGTGAGGCGATGCAATGACGGGGGTGCGAGGGAGGTGAGACGGGAGGGATGCAGTGAGGGGGATGGGGGTGAGGCGATGCAATGACGGGGGTGGAGGAGAGGTGAGACGGGAGGGATGCAGTGGGGGGATGGGAGTGAGGCGATGCAATGAGTGGGGTGCGGGGGAGGTGAGACGGGAGGGACGCAGTGAGGGGGATGGGGGTGAGGCGATGCAATGACGGGGGTGCGGGGGAGGTGAGACGGGAGGGATGCAGTGGGGGATGGGAGTGAGGCGATGCAATGACGGGGGTGCGGGGGAGGTGAGACCGGAGGGATGCAGTGAGGGGATGGGAGTGCAGGCGATGCAATGACGGGGGTGCGGGGGAGGTGATACGGGAGGGATGCAGTGAGGGGGATGGGATGAGGCGATGCAATGATGGGGGCGCGAGGGAGGTGAGACAGGAGGGATGCAGTGAGGGGGATGGGAGTGCAGGCGATGCAATGACGGAGGTGCGGGGGAGGTGAGATGGGAGGGATGCAATGAGGGGGATGGGGGTGAGGCGATGTAATGATGCGGGTGCGGGGGAGGTGAGACGGGAGGGATGCAGTGAGGGGGATGGGAGTGAGGCGATTCAATGACGGGGGTGCGGGGGAGGTGAGACGGGAGGGATGCAGTGAGGGGGATGGGGGTGAGGCGATGAAATGACGGGGGTGCGGGGGAGGTGAGACGGGAGGGATGCAGTGAGGGGGATGGGGGTGAGGCGATGCAATGACGGGGGTGCGGGGGAGGTGAGACGGGAGGGATGCAGTGATGGGGATGGGAGTGAGGCGATGCAATGAAGGGGGTGCGGGGGAGGTGAGACGGAAGGGATGCAGTGAGGGGATGGGCGTGCAGGCGATGCAATGACGGGGGTGCGGGGGAGGTGATACGGGAGGGATGCAGTGAGGGGGATGGGAGTGAGGCGATGCAATGACGGGGGTGCGAGGGAGGTGAGACGGGAGGGATGCAATGAGGGGAATGGGAGTGAGACGATGCAATCACGGGGGTGCGAGGGAGGTGAGACGGGAGGGATGCAGTGAGGGGGATGGGAGTGCAGGCGATGCAATGACGGGGGTGCGGGGGAGGTGAGACGGGAGGGATGCAGTGAGGGGGATGGGAGTGAGACGATGCGATGACGGGGGTGCGGGGGAGGTGAGACGGAAGGGATGCAATGACGGGGATGGGGGTGAGGCGATGCGATGATGCGGGTGCGGGGGAGGTGAGACGGGAGGGATGCAGTGAGGGGGATGGGAGTGATGCGATGCAATGACGGGGGTGCGGGGGAGGTGAGACGGGAGGGATGCAGTGAGGGGGATGGGAGTGAGGCGATGCAATGACGGGGGTGCGGGGGAGGTGAGACGGGAGGGATGCAGTGTGGGGGATGGGAGTGAGGCGATGCAATGACGGGGGTGCGGGGGAGGTGAGACGGGAGGGATGCAGTGAGGGGGATGGGAGTGCAGGTGATGCAATGACGGGGGTGCGGGGGAGGTGAGACGGGAGGGATGCAGTGTGGGGGATGGGAGTGATGCGATGCAATGACGGGGGTGCGGGGGAGGTGAGACAGGAGGGATGCAGTGATGGGAATGGGAGTGAGGCGATGCATTGACGGGGGTGCAAGGGAGGTGAGACGGGAGGGATGCAGTGAGGGGGATGGGAGTGAGGCGATGCAATGACGGGGGTGCGGGGGAGGTGAGACGGGAGGGATGCAGTGAGGGGATGGGAGTGCAGGCGATGCAATGACGGGGGTGCGGGGGAGGTGAGACGGGAGGGATGCAGTGAGGGGGATGGGAGTGCAGGTGATGCAATGACGGGGGTGCGAGGGAGGTGAGACGGGAGGGATGCAGTGAGGGGGATGGGAGTGAGGCGATGCAATGACGGGGGTGCGGGGGAGGTGAGACGGGAGGGATGCAGTGAGGGGGACGGGGGTGAGGCTATGCAATGATGGGGGTGCGGGGGAGGTGAGACGGGAGGGATGCAGTGAGGGGGACGGGGGTGTGGCGATGCAATGACGGGGGTGCGGGGGAGGTGAGACGGGAGGGATGCAGTGAGGGGGATGGGAGTGAGGCGATGCAATGACGGGGGTGCGAGGGAGGTGAGACGGGAGGGATGCAGTGAGGGGGATGGGAGTGCAGGTGATGCAATGACGGGGGTGCGGGGGAGGTGAGACGGGAGGTGTGACGAAGTGGGACTGTTCTTAATGTTTCCTCTGAATAGTGTGGGGGTGCCTCAGTTTCCCCTAGGCAGTTCTTAAGTCTCTAGGGGGTGGGGTAAGGGTGTATGATCATTGCAGAGCCCTAGAGGGCAGGTGTGTGCAGGAGTCTGGACACAGAGAATGGCCGACACCCTGTTTCCTGGCAACTGATGGCCTGGGCCCTTCCCCCCTGCAAGGTGAGAGCTGAAGGGTTGGAGAACAAAGGAATCAGGTGACCACCTGGCCCGGGAAAGGAACAAAGCCCAGAGGAGGAGGGGCTGGAGGGGGTTTTCAGTTTGGGGCTGGCTGGGACATGGAGTGAAGTGCAGACGTGGTTGTCTGGCTCACTGCCCCCCAGAATGGACCCAGCTGAGGGGTCCCATTCTCTGCACCTGCAAGCTCTGTTTTAGACCATGTTCCTGTCGTCTAATAAACCTTCTGTTTTACTGGCTGTCTGAGAGTCACGTCTGACTGCGAAGTTGGGGTGCAGGACCCTCTGGCTTCCCCAGGAGCCCCGCCTGAGCGGACTCGCTGTGGGAAGCGCACGGAGGGGCAGAGGATGCTGAATGCTCCGAGGTCAGACCCAGGAAGGTGGAAGCTGAGTGAGCTGTGTGTCCTGAAGACAGGCTGCTCACAGAAATGCGACTACCCCAGAGTCCTGACTGACTTCATGGGGAGCAGTTCCAGAGCATCGCCCAGGGACTCCGTGACAGGAGGGATGCAGTGAGGGGGACAGGGGTGAGGCGATGCAATGATGGGGGTGCGGGGGAGGTGAGACGGGAGGGATGCAGTGAGGGGGATGGGGGTGAGGCGATGCAATGACGGGGGTGCAGGGGAGGTGAGACGGGAGGGATGCAGTGAGGGGATGGGAGTGAGGCGATGCAATGACGGGGGTGCGGGGGAGGTGAGACGGGAGGGATGCAGTGAGGGGGATGGGGGTGAGGCGATGCAATGACGGGGGTGCGGGGGAGGTGAGACGGGAGGGATGCAGTGAGGAGGATGGGAGTGTTGGCGATGCAATGACGGGGGTGCGGGGGAGGTGAGACGGGAGGGATGCAGTGAGGGGGATGGGAGTGCAGGTGATGCAATGACGGGGGTGCGGGGGAGGTGAGACGGGAGGGATGCAGTGAGGGGGATGGGAGTGAGGCGATGTAATGACGGGGGTGCGGGGGAGGTGCGCACCACGGGACCCCTCAACAGCCACCTGCTGAGTGCTTGAGTGGTGCTAATTGCTCCCCTGCCCTGACCTAGCCAATGGGACCTGTGCCTGAGGGCGGGCGGAGGGAGGGAGGGGGGGCCGCATGACTCCCACCCCCAGCAGCCCGAAGGCTGGGAGCCGGACGTGCTGCTTGGTGCGGTGGCTAGCGGGGAGCCTGACAGCCCAGCTGTGGTGCTGTGCGAACCGGACATTTAACTGCCCCGTCAGCTGTGCTGACTGGAGCCACCAGGATCCCTTTTGGACTGGGTGTTCCAGTCCGACCAAAACCAGGCACCCTAACTAACACCCACAGTGACTGTACTCGCAAAAAGAAACGGAGGACTTGTGGCACCTTAGAGACTAACCAATTTATTTGAGCATAAGCTTTCGTGAGCTACAGCTCACTTCAGAGGCTCGTTCACCTGCACATCCACCAATGTGATCTATGCCATCATGTGCCAGCAATGCCCCTCTGCCATGTACATTGGACAAACTGGACAGTCTCTACGTAAAAGAATAAATGGACACGAATCAGATGTCAAGAATTATAACATTCAAAAACCAGTCAGAGAACACTGCAATCTCGCTGGTCACTCGATTACAGACCTAAAAGTTGTAATTCTTCAACAAAAAAACTTCAAAAACAGACTCCAACGAGAGACTGCTCAGCCTTGGTACCTCCTCTCCCCGCAAGAGGAGGAGACGTACCAAAAATAGTTCCCAGAAATGATGTAAACAGCCCAGTGACTTACAAAAGCAGAGAACATAAAGGGGTTAGGTCATCGTCTGCCTGTGCGTAGATCAGGGGGTGGAGCCAGGACTCCTGGGTTCTCTCCCTTGCTCCGGGAGAGAAGTGGGGTCTAGTGGGGTAGAGCAGGGGGCTGGACCCAGGACTCCTGGGTTCTCTCCCTTGCTCTGGGAGGAAAGTGGGGTCGAGTGGGGTAGAGCTGGGTGCTGGAGCCAGGACTCCTGGGTTCTCTCCCTTGCTCCGGGAGAGAAGTGGGGTCTAGTGGGTAGATCGGGGGCTGGAGCCAGGACTCCTGGGTTCTCTCCCTTGCTCCGGGAGAGAAGTGGGGTCTAGTGGGGTAGAGCAGGGGGCTGGAGCCAGGACTCCTGGGTTCTCTCCCTTGCTCTGGGAGGAAAGTGGGGTCGAGTGGGGTAGAGCAGGGGGCTGGACCCGGGACTCCTGGGTTCTCTCCCTTGCTCTGGGAGGGAAGTGGGGTTGAGTGGGGAGAGCAGGGGGCTGGAGCCAGGACTCCTGGGTTCTCTCCCTTGCTCTGGGAGGGAAGTGGGGTCTAGTGGTGTAGAGCAGGGGACTGGAGCCAGGACTCCTGGGTTCTCTCCCTTGCTCCGGGAGAGAAGTGAGGTCTAGTGGGGTAGAGCAGGGGGCTGGACCCAGGACTCCTGGGTTCTCTACCTTGCTCTCGGAGGGAAGTGAGGTCTAGTGGGGTAGACCAGGGGGCTGGAGCCAGGACTCCTGGGTTCTCTACCTTGCTCTCGGAGGGAAGTGAGGTCTAGTGGGGTAGACCAGGGGGCTGGAGCCAGGACTCCTGGGTTCTCTACCTTGCTCTGGGAGGGAAGTGGGGTCGAGTGGGGTGGAGCAGGGGGCTGGAGCCAGGACTCCTGGGTTCTCTCCCTTGCTCCGGGAGAGAAGTGGGGTTGAGTGGGGTAGAGCAGGGGGCTGGAGCCAGGACTCCTGGGTTCTCTCCCTTGCTCTGGGAGGGAAGTGGGGTTGAGTGGGGTAGAACAGGGGGCTGGAGCCAGGACTCCTGGGTTCTCTCCCTTGCTCCGGGAGAGAAGTGGGGCCTAGTGGGTTAGAGCAGGGGGCTGGAGCCAGGACTCCTGGGTTCTCTCTCTTGCTCCGGGAGAGAAGTGGGGTCTAGTGGGTAGATCGGGGGCTGGACCCAGGACTCCTGGGTTCTCTCCCTTGCTCTGGGAGGGAAGTGGGGTTGAGTGGGGTAGAGCAGGGGGCTGGAGCCAGGACTCCTGGGTTCTCTCCCTTGCTCTGGGAGGGAAGTGGGGTCGAGTGGAGTAGAGCAGGGGGCTGGAGCCAGGACTCCTGGGTTCTCTCCCTTGCTCCGGGAGAGAAGTGGGGCCTAGTGGGTTAGAGCAGGGGGCTGGAGCCAGGACTCCTGGGTTCTCTACCTTGCTCTCGGAGGGAAGTGGGGTCGAGTGGGGTGGAGCAGGGGGCTGGAGCCAGGACTCCTGGGTTCTCTCCCTTGCTCTGGGAGGGAAGTGGGGTCGAGTGGGGTAGAGCAGGGGGCTGGACCGAGGACTCCTGGGTTCTCTCCCTTGCTCTGGGAGGGAAGTGGGGTTGAGTGGGGTAGAGCAGGGGGCTGGAGCCAGGACTCCTGGGTTCTCTCCCTTGCTCCGGGAGAGAAGTGGGGTCTAGTGGGGTAGAGCAGGGGGCTGGAGCCAGGACTCCTGGGTTCTCTCTCTTGCTCCGGGAGAGAAGTGGGGTCTAGTGGGTAGATCGGGGGCTGGACCCAGGACTCCTGGGTTCTCTCCCTTGCTCTGGGAGGGAAGTGGGGTTGAGTGGGGTAGAGCAGGGGGCTGGAGCCAGGACTCCTGGGTTCTCTCCCTTGCTCTGGGAGGGAAGTGGGGTCGAGTGGAGTAGAGCAGGGGGCTGGAGCCAGGACTCCTGGGTTCTCTCCCTTGCTCCGGGAGAGAAGTGGGGCCTAGTGGGTTAGAGCAGGGGGCTGGAGCCAGGACTCCTGGGTTCTCTCTCTTGCTCAGGGAGAGAAGTGGGGTCTAGTGGGTAGATCGGGGGCTGGACCCAGGACTCCTGGGTTCTCTCCCTTGCTCTGGGAGGGAAGAGGGGTTGAGTGGGGTAGAGCAGGGGGCTGGAGCCAGGACTCCTGGGTTCTCTCCCTTGCTCTGGGAGGGAAGTGGGGTCGAGTGGGGTAGAGCAGGGGGCTGGAGCCAGGACTCCTGGGTTCTCTCCCTTGCTCTGGGAGGGAAGTGGGGTCGAGTGGGGTAGAGCAGGGGGCTGGAGCCAGGACTCTGCATTCTCTACCTTGCTCTGGGAGGGAAGTGGGGTCGAGTGGAGTAGAGCAGGGGGCTGGAGCCAGGACTCCTGGGTTCTCTCCCTTGCTCCGGGAGAGAAGTGGGGCCTAGTGGGTTAGAGCAGGGGGCTGGAGCCAGGACTCCTGGGTTCTCTACCTTGCTCTCGGAGGGAAGTGAGGTCTAGTGGGGTAGACCAGGGGGCTGGAGCCAGGACTCCTGGGTTCTCTACCTTGCTCTCGGAGGGAAGTGAGGTCTAGTGGGGTAGAGCAGGGGGCTGGAGCCAGGACTCCTGGGTTCTCTCCCTTGCTCCGGGAGAGAAGTAGGGTCGAGTGGGGTAGAGCAGGGGGCTGGAGCCAGGACTCCTGGGTTCTCTCCCTTGCTCTGGGAGGGAAGTGGGGTCGAGTGGGGTAGAGCAGGGGGCTGGAGCCAGTACTCCTGGGTTCTCTCCCTATACTTATGGCTTCCATGGCAAATCACCGGCCTCTCTTTGTGCCTCTCTCCCGGGCCCCAGGCTGGGGGCAGGACGCTGTGGCGGGGCCGGGGGCACTGGGGGGTCACCCAGCGCCAGGGAAGGGCTCAGTTCAGGCCGTGCCGAAGTCCCTCCTGCGACAGACAAGGTCCCAGCAGTGGCGGGGAGGTCTCAGGCCGGGGGCTGCGGGGGTCAGAGTAGAGGGGCGCACGGGGCTGGGGTGCACAGGAGCAATGGGGGGGGGCTGAGAGCCCCTGGGCTGCGCTGTGACCCCTGTGTGATGGGCCGGCTGGCCCCAGGACCCCTCCCGGAGAGAATCCTGCAGAGCAGGGCCCGGCCACGGGCCGAGCATCGCTGGGCTGGGCTGGGCTGGGCCGTAATTGCCGCTCCGGTCGTTACAGCCCCGGGGCCCAGTTCTCCGCGGCGCCAACCCGCCCCCTGCCGGCCAGACTCGCTCCCCCTGCGCCCGCCTGCCCAGGCCGCGTCTGCCCAGCGACCGATGACGGAAGCGGGTCTCCGCGACGCTATTGGTGGGATGTTCCCCTCTCAGCCAATCCCTGCAGACTGGAGGCTCTCACGGCCCGGAGCTGGCTCAGCGCCCGGGGAACTCCCGGGTCCCGGCGCCGCGTCCGGCCGCGCAGCTCGGGGGGTCCGGGATGGCCCTGGCGCTGCGCCTGCTGCTGCTGCTGCTGGGGGCCGCTGCCCTGCCGGGGGGCCGCTCCCGTGAGTGTCGGGGGGAGACCCTGGGCCGGGGGAGGGGGGAGCTGGGTGTCGGGGGGGGCAGCCGGGCCGGGGGGGGCGGGGAGGGGGGAGCTGGGTGTCGGGGGGGGGCAGCCGGGCCGGGGGGGCGGGGAGGGGGGAGCTGGGTGTCGGGGGGGGGGGGCAGCCGGGCCGGGGGGGGTGCCGGGGGGGCAGTTCTGGGCTCTGCGTTCAGAGGTGTTGGGAGACCCCCCCGCGCCCCCCCGGCACTGAGTGGTCGCTGACAGG
Organism: Caretta caretta; assembly: GCF_965140235.1. Lineage (NCBI taxonomy): Eukaryota > Metazoa > Chordata > Testudines > Cheloniidae > Caretta > Caretta caretta. Next base: position 137,157,761 of record NC_134210.1, read on the forward strand.
GATCGGTGACGTTGCTATAGTGACCGGGGGGGGGTCCTGGCCCCCTTGTGCCCGGCGCTGCCGGGGGCTGCGGGGACAATGTGCCGTGGGGGGCTGAGCGCCCCTGACCCGAGCGGTGACCCCGGCATCCAACGCCGACTGCCCCCAGCCGGGGGTGCGGCCCCGCTCGGACCGGCACCCATGGGTGCTGCACCCGCCGACAAGCCCCTCGCGGCCCCGTGAGGCTCCCGGGCTGCGGGGAGTCCCCGGGGCCAGGCGCTGCCCAGGCCGGGTCTGTGCCGCGTCTCCGGGCCGGCGGGGCTCTCAGACCCGCGTCCTGTGGGCAGAGCCGGGCTGACAGAGCGGGGTAAATTGACCCCCCATGGCTCAGGGTTCAGTGACGGGACCCTCTGGCCGTTCACGGCTCCCAGAAGGTGCTTCAGTTTGACCCCCGGGGCCTGGACTCCTGAGCCTGGCTTGTCCTCGGCTACGTGGGGCTGAGCTGTGTCCGCCCCCGTCTCCTCGCACCCCCAGTCAGCCATGGGCCTGGGCGGCGGGTGGGTGGGTGTGGGGCCCCCTCTTTAGGGAAGGCGAGCCCCCAGCCTGCCCCTTCTGCTTGTGTCCCTCTCCCAGCGGCCGGGGCCACGAGTCCCCCTCGGCCGGAGGAGTCCGGGGCCAGCCCACGCCCTGAGTGTCCGCCTTGCCCCCCACCCCACCTGCCTGGAGCTGCCCCGGGCCAGCCAAGCAGCAACTCCCCTCCCAGACCCCAACCGCTGAAGCCCCTCGCTCTCCTCCGGCAGAAGCATTTGCTGTGCCCCATGCAGGTTCCCGGGCAGCCGAGGAGGCTGGGTTTGCTGCTTGGCTTCCGGGAGTCCAGGGAGGTCACTGATGAACCCAGGAAGCTGAAGAGCACATCCAGCCTTCTCAGCTCCCCGGCATTGCAGGGGGGATAATAAAGCAAAAACTTCCCTCCACAATCCTGCAACTGGGGGTCTGGCGGCAGCGGCAGGGGAAGGCGGGGCCTCCACTGGCCTGATATACCCGCCACGCCTGCCCATGGCAATGGGTCTCATCTGTCCTGGATGCACATCTTTAGAGGTGTCATCCTAGGGAAGAGATGTTAACCCCCTTTCTGTCTCTGGCTGCATGTTGATGCCATGGGGGGGGACACGACTTTGGAGCCCCTGGAAATGTGCATTAATCAGGTCTTAGTTTGGGCGTGAGCTCCCGTTGCAGAGAACAGAACAGGTGCTGCGTTTGTGCCGTTAGGATGTCCTGTAGCTGCCGGATAAAGAGCTTCTGGATCCCATTGAGGGTGGGATGAGGAGAGGGGAAGGCACATCCTGCTTTTTCAGGCATGGATTTGAATCTTCTTTGTTCTCCATGAGGCAGGGGCAACAACCCAAACCTCCACAGAGGCTGGGCAGGGGCAGGACATCAGCTTGGAGGGGAGGGGTGGGTGGGGCAGTGACATCACAAAGGCCTTTTGCAGGAACTCAGCCCATTGGGCAAAGGTGGTGGGGAGGGTGTGACCTCACAGAGAGACCCCGACATCAGCCAGGCAGGGCCGATTGAGCTGGGTGAGGCTGTGGGGTGGGGTTGGGGTATGTTCGAAGTGGTTTAAGGTGCATTGGTGCCCTCGTGTCGCCTCAGTAACAGGCTTGGTTTGACGTAAACAGGATTAGGCCCCAGTGCAGCCTGGCCCTACAGGGTCAAGTCATGTCAGGGACCAGGAAGGAAAGCAGAGAAGTGGGGGAGTATGTGTCGGGTTATCCCTGCAGCAATGAGGCAGGAGGCCGTCGTGTCAGGAGGTCACACCCAGAACTGGTGTAACTCCAGTGGTGCAAAGGTTTGGCCTGGGGCCTGCAGGGCTGGGTGTGTGTGCGTGGGCAGAGGAGGACGTTGATGAGGATCAGAGAGAGTCTGGGGCAAGCTGACATTCTCACTGGCTGGTTTGGCTTTTTTAATGCGTTACATCCAGCACCAACTGCGGTGGGTGCCTGGCTGGGCCTTCGTTGAAAGAAAAATCCTCTGTGCCCATTACATTAGAGGTGACCTGAGAAGGGGGAAATAGGGTGTCCATTTCTGTTGCTGCCTAAGGGATAGCAAAGGCTCGAAAGGGTTTTTTCCCCTCCTTGTTTTCTTGTAAGCATCATCTGCCCTGTTTTGCTGGAGGTCTGCTTGGAGCAGCAGAGACCTGGGGTGGGAACTCTCAGCCCTCAAATGGAGGGCCACTGGGTGTAGAATCTTTACCAAGGACAGCTTTTCTTTCTTCTGCTCGACAGGTGTTTGGTTGGGTAGGGCCTTTTCTACACTTCAAACTTGCTCTGGTTTAATTAAACTGGTGCAGATAAATCAGTGCAAACCCCTTTGTGGGCCCTCTTATTTTGGTATCACTGTGGCCTTTTTTAGTTTAGCTTAAACTGATTCCCAGCAACTTAACCTGAACTGAAAAAAGCTTCTGTTACATCAGAATACAAGTGTCCACGTGGGGCTTTGTGCCGGTTTAGCTGAATCAGTTGAGTTTAGTTACACTGGTGCAACTCTCCATGTGGACACGGCCCAACCGACTTAAGGTAAACAGAAAAAAAGCCACTCTTAGGCTAAGTCTACAGTAGACGGCGCAAAGTGCTGCCATGGGAGCTCTCCTGTGGCCGCGCTTTGAACTGTCAGTGTGGTGATCCGCGAGCGCTGTGGAGAGAGCTCTCCCAGCGCTCCTGGTAAACCAGGTTGACGAGGGGAATAGCTCCGAGCGCTGGGAGCCTGTCTACATTGGCGCTTTACAGCGCTCTAACTTGCTGTGCTCCGTGGGGGGGCGGTAATTTTTCACACACACACACACACCGCCGAGCCAGCAAGTTAGAGCGCTGTGAACTGCGTGTAGACAAGCGCTTAAACTGGAAAAGGAGGGTCCACAGAGCCTCTTGCATTGGTTTAACTAAACCAGTTTAACTCACACCTTAACTTAACTGGTGTGAAACTTAACTTAACACACTTAACTGGTGTGAAATTGTGGGTAGAGAAGGCCACGGTTTGAACAATGAAGTTTAAACAGTTGGAATAAACTTTTTAGGGCTGTTTTACATGCAGGGTTTGTACTCTTTTTACACCAATCACTTAGGCTGTGTCTACGGTGCACACCTTACAGCGGCCCAGCTGGGCCGCTACGGCCATGCCGCTGTAAGGCACGCAGTGAGGCTGCTCTTTGTTGGCAGGAAAGAGCTCTCCCGCTGACAAAATAAAACCACCCCCAATGAGGGGCAGTAGCTTTGTTGTTGGGAGAGCGTCTCCCTCCCACAAAGCGCTGTCCCTACCGGTGCTTTTCATCGGTAAAACTTTTGTGGGTTGGGTTGTGTGTTTTTTCACACCCACCGATGAAAGTGCAGTGTGGACGTAGCCTTAGTGTGGACACAGTTGTACTCAAGGCTTTAATTGTCATAGGAGTATTTCCCGGAGCCCCCAGGCCTCCCCCACATTCAACAGCATCAGGCTGGAGTCAAGGTTTGAAAATATTTACTGGCGCTCCGCTCCTGCTGACTGTAAACCCTGGTTATACAGATACAGATTATTCCCCTACGTTTACTGGTGTAAAGCATGGCTGTACCGATAGCACTGCACTTGCCGTAGGGATTTTAATTATTTTGAGGAACTAAAACTCTTTTGGTATTGAACCGATTTAACTATTTGGGTGAAAAGAAACAAACAACCCAAGTCAGTAGTTAAAGCCGAAGAAAAACGGTGTGGAGCTGGCCTCGGCATTGGGTTGCCAACCCTCCAGGAATGTCCTGGTGTCTCCAGGAATTAAAGGTTAATTTGCAATTAAAGAGCGTGTCCTGGGATGAAACCTCCAGGAATGTGTCCAACCAGAACTGACCATTACGATGAGTGTAATGTGTTCGGGGCAGGGACTGTCCCTTGCTCTGTCTGCACAGCCCCAGCCCCAGCATGGTTAAAGCTGGGCTGTGCTACCATGACATGAAATAATAATTCCTTCCCCTCTCATGTTCTCGGGTTACACGCCCGCCCCTCAAGTTCTCCAGCTCACTGTCGAGTCTTTCACGAAAAACAGGGCCAACAAGACGGGCCTTTCTAGTGGGAAAAGCAAGCCAATTTAAAAAGTAAAGCTCCCTGCTATCCTCATCTTCAGCGTTATTTATTATTGTTTTATGGCGGCACCCAGGCACCCGAGTCCTGGACCCCACCGTGCCAGGCGCTGTACAGATACACTCCGATGGGACCATATTTTGTTTTGTAAGGCAGATGGGGGATTATAAGGAGACCGCACTGACCAGAGTGACAGGCTGTGGTTTCAGAGCACCAGTGGTCTAATGGTTATCCAGGTTTTTAGGCATCCTGCCAGAGGAGAGTGTTGAGGAGGGTGTGGAGGATAATGAGGTAGTTTTGCAGACATTTACCAGGAGCTCCTCCGAGGCATGAGGGGGTAGCATGGGACACGGCACAAAGGGGCTTGTGTGAAAATTTAACAAGTGGGTGATGGAGGCTGGGATCATGTGGCGTTGAGAGTTGACATTTCGGTAGCGAATGAGAGATGACAGGTCTGTTGGGGATAGGCTATGAAGGGCCTCACAGCTGAAAATAGGCAGCTTCTATTTGATGAGAAGGAGGAGCCAGTGGAGAGAGGCAAAGAGAGAAATGACATGGTCAGATCAAGGAGCTGGGAAACGATCTTTTCAGCATCTTCTGAAGGGATCTGAGTGGGCTATAGCTGTGGGAGTGGATAGGAAAGGCAGTGTCTTAAAGATGCTCTGCAGAAAGAGTCAGCAAGATTTAGATATAACCTGGATGTGAGGACCTAGAGAGAGCTCCAAGTCAAAGATGACACCCAGGTTACAGTCTTGAGTGGCAGGCAGGATGGTGGCGTCGTCCACAGTGACTGACAAAGGAGGTAGAAGGGAGGTCTTGGGAGGAAGATTGGGAACTCTGTTTTAACCACATTGAGCTTGAGCTGATGACGAGAAAGCCACAAGGAGATGTCAGAGAGACAGGCCAAGATTTTAGTTTGTGCTGAAAGAGACAGATCTGAAGTGGATAGGTAGATCTGTGAGTCATCAGCATGGAGATGGTAGTTGAATTTGTGTTTGCAGATGGCTTTGCCCAGAGATAAGGTGTAGAGGGAGAAGAGAAGGGACCATGACAGAACCCCACAGAAAGCTGGAGGGGGATGAGGAAGATCCTCTGACGGACATGGTGAAGGAGTGATTAGAGAGGTCAGAGTAGACCCAGGCGGGGACAGAGATAAAGAAGCCAAGGGGGACAAGGTATCAAGAAGAGCCTGGTAAATGGTGTCAGAGGCGGCTGGCAAGCCAAAGAGGGTGAGGATGGAGCACTGATTTTGAGTGTTAGTTAGGAAGAGTCATTAGAGACTTTGGCAGGAGCGATTTCCCTGAAGTGCAAGGGGTGGAAGCCGGGGTGGGGAGGGTCTTGGAGGGAATGGAGGACAGGAACTCCAGACAGCGATTGCTGAGGCACATTCAATGAGTTGAGAGATGAAAGGGAGGTGGGGCTGTAGCTGGAGAGGCAAACCGAGTCAAGGGTCTTTACAATGGAAGGTGCTGAAGTGTGTTCATATTGTGAGGGGGAAAGAGCCAGAGGAGAGTGAGAGGTTAAAGAGAAGAGTAAGGGAGGGAGGAGAGCGGGTGTGAGGGAGATCAGGAGATGGGATGGGGTCTGTGGGGTGAGTGGAGGGGTTAGGAGGAGAGCAGATGGAAAAATGTCCACATCTGCAAGGGAGAGGGAGGTAGGAATTGAAGGAAGGGAAGGAGAGGGGAGGAGGACTATCATGTTTTATTGTCATGGATCCACATGACTGGTGTTGTCACACATAAGAACAGCCATACTGGGTCAGACCAAAGGTCCGTTTAGCTCAGTATCCTGTCTTCCGACAGTGGCCAATGCCAGGTGCCCCAGAGGGAATGAACAGAGCATGTAATCATCAAGTCATCCATCCCCTGTTGCCCATAGGGACACCATTCCTGCCCATCCTGGCTAATAGCCATCGATGGACCTATCCTCCCTGAATTAATCTAGTTCTCTTCTGAACCCTGTTAAACCCTTGGTCTTCACGACATCCTCTGGGAAGGAGTTCCACAGGTTGACACTGTGTTGTTTGAAGAAATACTTTCTTTTGTTTGTTTTAAACCTGCTGCCTATTACTTTCATTTGGTGACCGCTAGTTCCTATGTTATAAGAAGGAGTAAATAACACTTCCTTATTTACTTTCTCCACATCAGTCATGGTTTTATAGACCTTTATTATATCCCCCCTTAGTTGTCTCTTTTCCAAGCTGAAAAGTTCCAGTCTCATTAATCTCTCCTCATACAGAAGCCATTCCATATCCCTAATTATTTTTGTTGCCCTTTTCCAATTCCGATATGTCTTTTTTGAGATGGGGCGGCCACATCTGCACGCAGTATGCAAGATTTACCATGGATTTATTACTCCTGTTGGAATTCTGCAGTTGTTGCATTTGGAGCTGTAGTAAAATTGCAGAATTCCAACAGGAGTAAAAATTTATGTAGTGGCAATATGATATTTTCTGTCTTATTATCTATCCCTTTCTTAATGATTCCCAACTTCCGTTCGCTTTTTTGACTGTTGCTGCACATTGAGTGGATGTTTTCAGAGAACTATCCACAATGGCTCCAAGATCTCTTTCTTGTGTGGTAACAGCTAATTTAGACCCTGTCATTTGATATGTATAGTTGGGATTATGTTTTCCAATGTGCATTACTTTGCAATTCCCAGCACTGATCTTCATCTGCCATTTTGTTGCCCAGTCACCCAGTTTTGAGAGATCCTTTTGTAGTTCTTTGCAGTCTGCCTGGGACTTAACTTTCTTGAGTAGTTTTGTATCATCTGCAAATTTTGCCACCTCAGCGTTTACCCCTTTTCCTAGATCATTTATGAATATGTTGAATAGAACTCGTCCCAGTACAGGCTCCTGGTAGGGCACCACTATTTACCTCTCTCCATTCTGAAAACTGACCATTTATTCCTGCCCTTTGTTTCCTATCTTTTAAGCAGTTACTGGTCGGTGAGAGGACCTTCCCTCTTATCCCATGACAGCTTACTTTGCTTAAGAACCTTTGCTGAGGGACCTTGTCAAAGACTTTCTGAAAATCCAAGTACACTATATCCACTGGATCCCCCTTGTCCACATGCTTGTTGACCCACTCAAAGAATTCTAGTAGATTGGTGAGGCATGATTTCCCTTTACAAAAACCGTGTTGACTCTTTCCCAACAAATTATGTTCATCTATGCGTTTTACAATTTTGCTCTTTACTGGAGTTTCAACCAGTTTGCCCTGTTCTGAAGTAAGGCGTACTGGCCTGGAATTGCCAGGATCACCTCTGGAGCCCTTTTTGAAAGTTGGCGTCCCGTTAGCTATCCTCTAGTCATTTGGTACAGAATCTGATTTAAATGATAGGTTACAGACTACGGTTAGTAGTTCTGCAATTTCACATTTGAGTTCCTTCAGAACTCTTGGATGAATGTCAGCTGGTCCTGGTGACTTATTGCTGTTTAGTTTATCAATTTGTTCCAAATGACACCTCAATCTGGGACAGTTCCTCAGATTTGTCACCTAAAAGGAATGGCTCAAGTTTGGGAATCTCCCTCACATCCTCAGCTGTGAAGACTGATGGAAAGAATTCATTTTGTTTCTCCGCAATGGCCTTATCGTCCTTGAGTGCTCCTTTAGCATCTTGACCGTCCAGTGGCCCCACTGGTTGTTTAACCGGCTTCCTGCTTCCGATGTACTTAAAACAAGAAATGCTTTTAGTTTTGGAGTCTTTGGCCAGCTGTTCCTCAAATTCTGTTTTGGCCTTCCTCATTGTATTTTACTCTTCCTTTGCCAGAGTTTATGCTTCTTTCTATTTTCCACACTGGGATTTAACTTCCACTTTTTAAAGGATGCCTTTTTGCCTCTCACTGCTTCTTTTACTGTGTTGTTTAGCCAGGTTGGCACTACTTGGTTCTCTTACTATGTTTTTTTAAATTAATTTGTGGTATACATTTAAGTGGAGCTTCTATTATGGTGTCTTGAAAAAGTTTCCATGCAGCTTGCAGGGGTTTTACTTTTGGCGCTGTGTCTTTTAATTTCTGTTTAACTAACACAGCTCTGGAACAGTTCCTGGGGGGACCCATCGAGGTGGATTTGATTTAAATCCTGATTTAAATCACTAGTCAGGAGGACTCGATTTAATCATGGTTTTCTACATAAAAGTGCATTCTTGTTGGTTGTTATAACCTTAATACATATTCCACAAGACTCAGAGAGAGATGTAGGTTTCATCTTTAGAAGGTACACACTATACATTTTCAAACAGTGATTTATTTTGAAAATGTTTCAGATTAGTTTTACAGCAGTTAAGGTTTGACCCTGGTACTGAGTATTGAGACTATTTGGAAGAAAATGAGCGAGAGACAGTGCTTGTCCCATTCGTGTTTTTTAATGTTTGTAATTTAACTCTGTCACTGCATATTTCTCTGTTTTAAGATCTCGCTCAGTTTAGCCCACTAAAGCTAATGCCAAAATAAATTTGTTAGTCTCTGAGGTGCCACAAGGACTCCTCGTTGTTTTTGCTGATACAGACTAACACGGCTACCACTCTGAAACAGGATCAGTGTGGACATTGCTCCACCCATCAAGACTCAGGTTAACAATTTTACCTTCTAGACTTTTTGCACACGGCTCAATTTCCCTTTCATACACTATCCAGGAATTTGCCTGCAACATCTGCTCTGTTGGGTGGACTGTATCCTGGTCTTAATGACTGAACCATGTTAATGAAGTGTGGGTTCTCAATCATGTGGAAAGGAGAGTTTGTTGCATAAACAAACTGGGTAATGTTTTCATCAATTACCTCTTTTTGTAATCTACTGGTTCTTCTCACAAATTTATGTATGGTGGTTTCTGGATGATGGAGATCTTTTTTTCTTTTTGCTACAGGTGATACACTGTGGCTATGTGACATACATGATGTGACTGAAACACTGTCATTGGCAGATAACTCTGAAACTATAGAAAATGATGGTGATCTTGAAGGTGGATAGTGTTCAGAATCCCGTATGTTGAGGATGGAGGAACCATCTAGGGCGGGGGCGGGCAAACTTTTTGGCCTGAGGGCCGCATCGGGTTTCGGAAATTCTATGGAGGGCTGGTTAAGGGAGGCTGTGCCTCCCCAAACAGCCAGGTGTGGGCCGGCCCCTGCCCCATCCAAACCCCCTGTTCCCTGCTGGCAACCCCGGGACCCCTCCCCATTCAATCACCCCTTCTCCCTGTTCCCTGACTGCCCCGGAACCCCTGCCCCCCGCCGCCCCGTCCAACCCCCCGCTCCTTCCTGACTGCCCCCCCAGGACCTCTGCCTCCATTCAACTCCCCTCTTTCCCACCCTCTGACCGCCCCGACCCCAGCCACAGCCCCGAACTCCCCTGCCCTCTATCCAGCGCCCACCCTCCCTGCCCCCTTGCCGCACTGCCTGGAGCACCGGTGGCTGGCGGTACTACAGCTGAGCTGCCCGGCTGGAGCTAGCCATGCACCGCACAGCACGAGCCCCAGGTCCAGCCGGGCTCTGCAGCTGCACTGCCCCCGGAGCTCACAGCCCCGCCGCCCAGAGCATTGACCAGCGGCAGAGTGAGCTGCGGCTGCGGGGCAGGGGGAAGAGCAGGGGAGGGCCAGGGGCTAGTCTCTTGGGCCAGGAGCTCAGGGGCCGGGCAGGAGGGTCCCGCAGGCCGGATTTGGCCCGCGGGCCATAGTTTGCCCACCTCCGATCTAGGGGCTGTACTCCTCTTACCTGCTGCTTACAAACAGGGAAGAATTGGCAGGGGAAGTAGAAGTGAGTGGCAACCTGGGCAGCAGTAACCATGAGATGGTCGAGTTCAGGACCCTCACAAAAGGAAGAAAGGAGAGCAGCAGAATACGGACCCTGGACTTCAGAAAAGCAGACTTTGACTCCCTCAGGGAACTGATAGGCAGGATCCCCTGGGAGGCTAAGATGAGGGGGAAAGGAGTCCAGGAGAGCTGGCTGTATTTTAAAGAAGCCTTATTGAGGGTGCAGGAACAAACCATCCCGATGTGCAGAAAGAATAGCAAATATGGCAGATGACCAGCTTGGCTTAACAGTGAAATTCAGTGAGCTTGAACTCAAAAAGGAAGCTTACAAGAAGTGGAAATTTGGACAGATGACTTGGGAGGAGTATTAAAAAAAAAAAAAAGCTCAAGCATTCGGGGGTGTAATCAGGAAGACCAAAACACAATTGGAGTTGCAGCTAGCAAGGGATGTGAAGAGTAACAAGAAGGGTTCCTACAGGTATGTTAGTAACAAGAAAAAGGTCAGGACAAGTGTGGGACCCTTACTGAATGGGGAAGGCAACACAGTGGCAGGTGATATGGAAAAAGCTGAAGTACTCAATGCTTTTTTTGCCTCGGTCTTCACAGACAAGGTCAGCTCCCAGACTGCTGTACTGGGCAACACAGTATGGGGAGGAGGTGAGCAGCCCTCAGTGGTGAAAGAACAGGTTAAGGACGATTTAGAAAAGCTGGACATGCACGAGTGCATGGGTCCAGATCTAATGCATCCAAGGGTGCTTAGTGAGTTGGCTGATGTAATTACAGAGCCATTGGCCGTTATCTTTGAAAACATGTGGCAATAAGCTGGATCTGAGTCAGCAGTGTGCCGCCAACGGCATATTGGGCTATATTAGTAGGAGCATTGTCAGCAGATGGAGGGAAGTGATTATTCCCCTCTATTCGGCACTGGTGATCTTACAAAACTGGTTGATTGGGCAACAAAATGGTAGGTGAAATTTAGTGTGGATAAATGCAAAGTAATGCACATTGGAAAACATAATCCCAACTATACATATAAAGTGACGGGGTCTAAATTAGTTGTTACCACTCAAGAGAGATCTTGGAATCATTGTGGATAGTTCTCTGAAAACATGCACTCAATGTGCAGTTTCAGAGGGTTAGCTGTGTTAGTTTGTTTCAGCAAAAACAACGAGGAGTCCTGTGGCACCTTCAAGACTAACAAATTTATATGGGCATAAACTCTCGTGGGCTGGAACCCACTTCGTCAGATGCATACACGAAAGCTTATGCTCAAATAAATGCATTGGTCTTTAAGGTGCCACAGGACTCCTTGTTTTTTCAATGTGCAGTGGCAATCAAAGAAGCTAACAGAATGTTGGGAACCATTAGGAAAGGGATTAATAAGACAGACAATATCATATTACCTCTATATAAATCCATGGTACGCCCACATCTTGAATACTGCATGCAGATGTAGTCACTCCATCTGAAAAAAGATATATTTGAATTGGAAAAGGTACAGAAAAGGGCAACAAACATGATTAGGGGTATGGGACGGCTGCTACATGAGGAGAGATGAATAAGATTGGAACTTTTCAACTTGGAAAAGAGACAACTAAGGGGGATATGATCAAAGTCTATAAAATCAAGACTAAGGCTATGTTTTTTTCACGAAGGTCACGGAATCTGTGACTTCCAGCTAACTCCATGACTTCAGCCCACGGCGGCCAGAAGCTGTGGGGTCCCCCTGCCACCTATAGCAGCTGGGAGTGGCGGGGTGGGCTCCGTGGGCTGTGGGGGGAACCAACCGCTCCCAGTTGCCGTGGCGGCAGAGGGGACCCCGGACCTCTGAGTGGCCCGCAGTTGCCTAGCCCCTGCAGGCAGTGTGTGTGTCACGCAGCTGAGCTCCCCATTTTGCCATGGATATTTTTAGTAAAAGTCACGGATAGGTCATGGGCTTCCATGAGCTTTTCTTTGTTGCCCATGACCTGTCCAGGACTTTTACTAAAAATATCCATGACCAAATCAAAGTCTTCATCATGGCTGGTATGGAGAAAGTGAATACCGAAGTGTTATTTACCCCTTCACGTCACACAAGAACTAGGGGTCACCCAAGGAAATTAAAAGGCAGCAGGTCTAAAACAAACAAAAGGAAGTATTTCTTCACACATTACACAGTCGACCAGTGGAACTCCTTGCCAGAGGATGTTGTGAAGGTCAAGACTATAACATGATTCAAAAAAGAACTAGCTAAGTTCATGGAGGATAGGTCCGTCAGTGGCTATTAGCCAGGATGGGCAGGGATGGTGTCCCTAGCCTCTGTTTGCCAGAAGCTGGGAATGGGCGACGGGATGGATCACTTGATGATGACCTGTTCTGTTCATTCCCTCTGGGGCACCCGGCATTGGCCACTGTCGGCAGACAGGATACTGGGCTAGATGGACCTTTGGTCTGACCCAGTATGGTCATTCTTATGTTCTGAATAAATGACAGTAAATTGTGTGCACAGCTGGTGTCCTGGCTCCCACTTGTCACTTGGACACATCCCGCTGCCCAACTTGCCTTCCCCAGCATCAGCTCCTGCATCTCCTATCCCCCAGTCCTCCTGCTCCACCCTCTCCCATAACACCGCCTTCCTTTTCCCCACACCGCACTCCAGCCCTGCCCCTCCTCCTGGCCCTCCTTTCCTTTGTCACACTCCCCTGAACCCTAATACACTCTCCCTATATGCTCCCCTACTCCTCACACACGCTTCAGCCCCCCTATATCTCCCGACCCCTTCCCCTTCTCACTCCCCCTCCAGCCCTGCCTCCCTTTCTCCTTCTACCCCACGATCTCTTTCTCCCCGGTCAGGCCGTTTTGTGAGCTCTTTCCCAGGTCTGCCTCCCACAGGAGCGCTCCTGAGGGCTGGCGCCGCCTCTTGTGTATTGCCAGGGGCTCCCTGGCAGGGTCTGGTTGGGTCTGACTCCCTCTTCCCAATCTTCCCCCCTCCCAGGCCTGCACTCCAGGCGCATATTGGACACGGTGGTGTCGGAGCCCGGCCCGGGGCTGCCCTGGTACAGCCGTGTTGTGTACGTGGATGATCAGGTCATCTACATCTACACCAGCGAGATGCAGGGGGCGAAGCCTGGCCCAGCGTGGATGGCGGAGAACGAGGGTCCAGAGTTCTGGGACGAGATGACCTGGTGGGCACAGCGCCACCAGAAATGGTTCGGAGCGAGTCTGAACACCCTGAGTCAGCTCTACAACCAGAGCGAGGGTGAGTGCGGGACACGACCCAACCTAGGGATGCAGGGACATGGGGTCAGGGGGCGCGGTTGATGTAAACAGGGTGAAGGGACACAGGGATGCATGTTGGGGATGGGGGGGAAGGGACCACCCTCAGGGACATTTTCTCACTAGAGTCAGTGTGAATGTGGGGGATAAAGGGACATGGGGTGGGGGAGGGGCTGCAGGATGGAGGGTTCATGCAAAAAGATATTTCTTGACACCCTCCAACATGGGACACTCATACTGTCCCCTCCCCAAACACCCCAGATTTCTGCTACCAGTCCCACTTGCAGCTGCCCCTGCTGCCCTTCGGGGGACCCCCCCACCCCTTGTGTTCAGAGCTCACAAGTAAGGCCCCAAAAATCCTGAGTTTGACTTAAATGTCGTGAGTATTTTGGGAATAATATTGGAGTTTATTTTTCTTTGAGCTGTTAAGGGACAAATTTCCAGGGTTTTCCCTGCTGTTAGAAAGGCTAGAAGTTACTGCTGTAAATAAACAAAACAAAACTCAGACTCTCCCCTAATCCCATGAGTCCAGGAACTGGGGATTTAACGCCTCCCTGCCCCATCATGAGACACACAGTAAAGTCACAAGATCAGGTACGCTGCAGTCACCCCAGCCCTGGGGAAAAGCTGCTCACCAGTGAGTCTCCTTCATTGTTCGCTTTGTCTTATTTCCCAAGTGAGTTTATTGAAGGTCAGACTCCACAGAGCGAGGGTCTGACATTGACTTGGGCTGGAGAGTTAGTGAGAGAATCAGCCCCTGCAACGTGCAGAGACTCCCGGGCTTCCAAACCCCAGCACATGTCCCCGGGTTGGAGCCTCCAGGGTCAGCCAGGTTCCCCTGCACATTATCGATAGATGTGTAAAGAGCCGTTCTTCCTGCTCAGTCCCTAATGTGGGGGGGTGTAGCCATGTGGCCAGGCTCCCGATTGTTCTGTCTCACTTAAGACTGTGATGATCCATCCATAAGCATTCAGTGCCGGGCGCTGCTGAACTGTCCCTGGCAGGTGAGGGTCTCTCTGATAAAAAGAAAAGGAGGACTTGTGGCACCTTAGAGACTAACAAATTTATTTGAGCATAAGCTTTCGTGAGCTACAGCTCACTTCATCGGATGTAGCTCACAAAAGCTTATGCTCAAGTACATTTGTTAGTCTCTAAGGTGCCACATGTCCTCCTGTTCTTTCTGCGAATACAGACTAACACGGCTGCTACTCTGAAACCAGTCTCTCTGATGTAATTGCTCTGCCCTTCGTGACGAGATTGGTGAGTGAAAATCCCTGATTCCCCCATCTCAGTAATACTGGCCTGTCGCATTGGTCCTCACCTAGGAGTGTCCCCAACCCCTTGTTGTAATCACCCCATCACCCCCCCCCCCCCCGCAATCCCTCCTGGCTCCCGGCACTGAAACAGCAGCAATGAGAACTAATTCCCATCCTGCCCTGGACACCTGAGTTTCTGGTGGCCCTGCCCCAGGACTAGGCAACAGGGAGGAGGGTTGCCAAGTGTCTACCCCCCTAGCCCACCCCCTCTGTAGCTAGTTTAACCCTCTCCTGACTAGTCTCGCCCATTGGTCTCCAGCTGCTGAGCCTGTCCAGCCTGACCTGCTCACACGGACACCGGCCTCCCCAGTGCTGAGAGAGGGGCTCCACTCGCCTGCCCCTAACCCTGCCAGGGCTGGGCGAGCTGCTGTTCTGTCCCCCTGTCCCTTCCCCAACCACTGTCCTAGCTGCCCCCTCCTTCCCCCATTTACCCCCACCTCGCAGTCCTGGGGCTGCCAGCTCGCCAGAGATTGTCCTGAGTCCTGCATTTTGTCCACCAACAGTGTTCCCCTCTCTAGCTGCGTCTGCCCCCAACACGCACATGGGGGAATTCGGGGTCTGGTCCCTCTGAGACCCCATCGGTGCCCCCACCCTGCTCATCCCTGTGGAGTGCAGCACAGAGGAGAAGAGGGATAGGTGGGGAGGTCTGACCCACCCCACTTCTCTCGGGTGCCTGGCTTGGGATCTCTGTGTGTCTGACCAGCCGCCCTGCACCTCTCAAGATTCTCAGTGGTTCTTTCCCTGTTACTCCATCCCTTTTCCCCTCCGTTGTTTTCTCACCTTTTGACTTTAGTTGGTGTAAATAGTTGGTTGGACTCTCGTAGCAGAGTTTCTTCGGCTCCTGAAACTGGGCAAGCCTCGGTCTCCGGGCTTCAAACCCAGGGCCTCCTGCAGCGAGCCCATGCCTTTGAGTGACCTGCACTCTAGCTGTTTAAAGTGCTTGGATGAGACTCCTCTTGCGGATCTCTGTGAGCTCTGCCATCAGTTCAGGCCACATGTGAAACAGGACAGGGAGGCCAGGCTGAAGTCCCTCCTGATGGAAGCGGCACTCAAACCTTCTTCGGAGCCGAGCCAGTCAAACTTGGCACCGTGTACTTCTGTGTTGGTACGAAGAGCTGCTGCAGAGAGAGTCCATACAGGACTCTCGGCACAGTTCCCCAAGCCCAGGGCCAAGAAAGAAACATAAGCAGCAGCTGTCTGAGAGGTTCCCCATTTGTAAGAATGGCCAAGCATGGGGAGTGCCGGGGGACCAGCATCTGGCCAGTCCTCTGCCCCTGCTCCGCAGGCGGTACCGTCGACTCCGCCCTGTCCACAGGCTCTGTGGCGTCCAGTGCCTGACCAGCCGCCGGCACCAGAGGGACTGCGAGGCAGCAGCAGGGTCGCGGTGCCGGCCACCCCGGAGGGGTTTGCGGTGGCCAGGGACTGGCTGGCAGTACAGCAGTTGGTGCCAGCAGTGGGGGAGGCAGAAGGGAGCATGTTGGCCCGAGCTCCCGTCTGGTACCAGGCCCTTGCTCTCTGCTTATGTCAAAGCAGCTTCCCCATCTCGGCCCGATCCCTGGATCCTCAGCACCGTCCCGGGGAATCGACGGGTACCACACCCCCCTCGTCCCCAAAAGATGACTCATCATCCAAGTTGGCGTTTGAATCTTGCACTCAGCTGAGGGACCTAGTACCAGTACCCCACCAGTCAGCCCTACGCAATGGTGGATCCCAGGGTGGGGGTTCCTCTGAGCACCTGGCCCAGTGGGCAATGGCCCATGCAGATACAGTGGGCTTTTTGGAACCCCTGGGGTTTTCCTCTGCTTCCTGCCCCCGTCCCGCGCCCCCACATCCCCCATGTAGATGCTCCTACTCAGTGGAGTCTGAGAGAGGGATTCCTCTGTCACACTGAACAGCAGCTGATCCGACTAAGATATTGAGCCACTTACTGACTCTCAGAACCTGGAGCTACAGGATCTGGTTGGTGCAGAAGGAGAGAAGGAAGGTCCCATGCTGGTGCAGGCTGCCTCCTCCCCAGAAGGGGCAGGGATGGGTGTTTCCCCTTCCCAGGACACTTCAGGGCTTTCCAGGAGTTATGGAAGAAGGTGGCCTCGAACATAGGACTGGAAGTGGAGGTTGTTAAAAAGTCCTCCAACAGCCTGGTCAACATCTGGGCTGCGCTGACCCCATCAGAGATAGCTCTGCCTCTCAGTGAGGTCATCATCGGTCCAGTTAAAACCCTGTGGCAGACTGACTGTTTACGCCCCTTGGGTCAGGGCAGCGTGGACTAGCGGCCGGAGTCTATGGAGCAGCCTTTGGGTGGAGGGCAGCATGGCCTAGCGGCCAGAGTCTATGGGGGTGGGGCGCCAACCAAAGGCTGTGGTGGCCCCAGTAGGGGGGCCTGGGCCCACCTGACTCCACCGGGCCCCAATCCAGGGCCTAACAGTGGTGTAGCACCTTGCCACTGACTCAGCGGGGGGCTCCTACCAAAACACGCTGAGGTTTCCCAGGTGGAAGGTACCACTCCGTCACCCTCCCTGGGTCACTTCCGGCCAGTCTCTGCCTTGGGGTCTCCCATGAGCTTTTGGATTCTCCGCGGACAGTTGGGCCGGTCGCCTCCCCGGCTCTTCCAGTCGCCAGGACTCCAGCGGGCCCGGGGAGGCTCTGATTCCCGGCGCAGTCAGGGGCTGTGGCTGACCCTCCGCAGGAGCTTCCCAGACACGTCCTTCCCCTTCGGCTGCCAGCTCCAGCTGAGCTGGGCTTCCTCCCTTTATACTGCTAGAGCATTTGGAGCATGCCCAGTCCCGCCGGGGAGGCGGGATTTCCGCTGTCAGTAATATGGGCTTAACCCTGTCTGGGCTAGTGCGGGGAAAGCAGACCCTGTCACACAGACCCCTTCCTCACTGCCCCCCACATCAAAGAAGGTAGATAGGAAATATTATGTCTCCACCAAAGGGTAGGAGAACTTATACTCCCATTCTTCTCCCAGATCCTTGTTGGCCTTGGCAGCCAATGAGAGGGAAAGGCCAGGGTTGTAAGGGGCAATGCCCAAGGCGAAAGACTCAAAAAAGCAAGAACTTTTTGGTAGGAAAATGTATTCTACCAATGGACTACACCTCCAGCCAACAGGCACTGCTGGGCAGATATGACTTTCACTCCATGTTGAAATGTAAAGACTCGCTTCCCCAAGCTTCCAGGCAGGAGATTGTTGCTTTCGTGGAAGGGAAGGCAGTGGCCGGGTCTTCCCTACAAGCCACCCTCGACACAGCAGTTGTGGTGTCCGAGGCTATGGCGTCAGCAGTGCCCATGCAGATGGGCTCCTGACTTCAATCCTCTGGCCTACAGGCAAAGGTCCAGCAGTCTCTTCAAGACCTTCGGTTTGAAAGGACTTTGCTCTTCTCAGGGCAAATGGACGCCAAACTTCACAGCCTCAATGACTCCAGAGCCACCCTCAAGTCCTTGAATCTCCATGCCCAGTGCCTTTGAGGAAACATTTCAAGCCCCAACAGCCTGCCCACTTCCCAGGCCCACTGCCTTGTTAGGACCTGTTCAAAAAGCAAAGCAGAAGTTATAGGCACAGAGAGCTGCCCCCATCTGCCTCAGCCTTGCTGCCTGGCCCTCATGGATATTCAGGGGGCTCCAAGCAGAACTTTTGATAGGGCAGCCGAGGGCATTACACCAATTCCCATACCAGATGCTGCCTCCCTTTTGTTTTTGGACCATCTCTCCTGCTTCAGCTTGGCAGGTCCCTTATCGCCACAGACCTTTGGGTGAGGAGTACAGTGGAGGAGGGTTATACGCTTCATAGAATCATAGAATATCAGGGTTGGAAGGGACCCCAAGAGGCCATCCACTCCAACCCCCTGCTCAAAGCAGGACCAATCCCCAACTAAATCATCCCAGCCAGGGCTTTGTCAAGCCTGACCTTAAAAACTTCTAAGGAAGGAGATTCTACCACCTCCCTAGGTAACGCATTCCAGTGTTTTCACCACCCTCCTAGTGAAAAAGTTTTTCCTAATATCCAACCTAAACCTCCCCCACTGCAACTTGAGACCATTACTCCTTGTCCTGTCCTCTTCTACCACTGAGAATAGTCTAGAACCATCCTCTCTGGAACCACCTCTCAGGTAGTTGAAAGCAGCTATCAAATCCCCCCTCATTCTTCTCTTCTGCAGACTAAACAATCCCAGTTCCCTCAGCCTCTCCTCATAAGTCATGTGTTCCAGACCCCTAATCATTTTTGTTGCCCTTCGCTGGACTCTCTCCAATTTATCCACATCCTTCTTGTAGTGTGGGGCCCAAAACTGGACACAGTACTCCAGATGAGGCCTCACCAATGTCGAATAGAGGGGGACGATCACGTCCCTCAATCTGCTTGCTATGCCCCTACTTATACATCCCAAATACCATTGGCCTTCTTGGCAACAAGGGCACACTGTTGACTCATATCCAGCTTCTTGTCCACTGTCACCCCTAGGTCCTCTTCCGCAGAACTGCTGCCGAGCCATTCGGTCCCTAGTCTGTAGCGGTGCATTGGGTTCTTCCGTCCTAAGTGCAGGACCCTGCACTTATACTTGTTGAACCTCATCAGATTTCTTTTGGCCCAATCCTCCAATTTGTCTAGGTCCCTCTGTTTAGTATCATCCGCAAATTTGCTGAGAGTGCAATCCACACCATCCTCCAGATCATTTATGAAGATATTGAACAAAACCGGCCCCAGGACCGACCCCTGGGGCACTCCACTTGACACCGGCTGCCAACTAGACATGGAGCCATTGATCACTACCCGTTGAGCCCGACAATCTAGCCAACTTTCTACCCACCTTATAGTGCATTCATCCAGCCCATACTTCTTTAACTTGCTGACAAGAATACTGTGGGAGACCGTGTCAAAAGCTTTGCTAAAGTCAAGAAACAATACATCCACTGCTTTCCCCTCATCCACAGAACCAGTAATCTCATCATAGAAGGCGATTAGATTAGTCAGGCATGACCTTTGCTTGGTGAATCCATGCTGACTGTTCCTGATCACTTTCCTCTCATGTAAGTGCTTCAGGATTGATTCTTTGAGGACCTGCTCCATGACTTTTCCGGGGACTGAGGTGAGGCTGACTGGCCTGTAGTTCCCAGGATCATCCTCCTTCCCTTTTTTAAAGATCAGCACTACATTAGCCTTTTTCCAGTCATCCGGGACTTCCCCCGTTCGCCACGAGTTTTCAAAGATAATGGCCAATGGCTCTGCAATCACAGCCGCCAATTCAGTTCGTTTCCACACCTCCCTCCTACCCCCCATCCCTTTCCCTCTTCAGGGACCCTTCTCATGAGCAACTTTTAGCCCAGGAGGTGCAAGCCCTTCTCTGTGGAGGAGCCCTGGAACTTAAGTGGGAAAGGGTTTTACTCCTGTTATTTCCTAATCCCGAAGGCCAAAGGGCGTGGCTGACCTATTCTAGACCTGCAACGCCTCAACTGTTACCTCAAAAGGCTGAAGTTCCGCATGGTCTCCCTGGCCTCCATCATTCCTTCCCTGGATCCAGGGGACTTGTACGCCGCCCTTGATTTGAAAGATGCCTATTTCCACATCTCTATTTTCCGAGGCCGCAGAAGGTTTCTCAGGATTGTTGTGAACCAGGCTCATTACCAGTTTACCATCCTCCCATTTGGCCTGTCAGCAGCCAAATGGGTCTTTATGAAATGCATGGCAGTTGTGGCAGCCTTCCTGAGAAGGTGAGGGGTGCAGGTGGAGTCGGTACCTCAATGACTGGCTGGTCAATGGCCAGTCCAAGTTCCAGGTGAAAGCCAGCATCCACCTCGTCCAAGCAACCTTCCAAGCACTGGGCCTGCTGATAAACAACCCAAAGTCAACACTCCTCCCGGCTCAGAGGATAGAGTTTATGAGAGCAGTGCTCGATTCTACCCAGGCCAGGGCCAGAAGCCCACTTCCAGTCAGTGTTGTCACAGGTCAAGGCCCACTCAGGCTTTTGGGTCACAAGGCCTCGTGCATATACGTGGTGTGGTATGCGAGGTTGTACCTCAGACCCCTTCAGGCTTGGCTGGCCTCAGTGTACCGGCCAGACAGCCATCATTTGGACTCGGGCACCTCAGGACGCAAGGTCAGTGGTCCCAGCAGGAACTCTTGCTACGGATGAATGTCAGAGAGCTCAGGGCGGTCCGCCTAGCACGTCAGGTGTTCTTACCCTCCATCGCAAGCAAGGTGGTGCGAGTTCTTACAGACAATATGGCAGCCATGTTTTACATCAAGAGGCAGAGAGTGGCCTGCTCTTCCCCACCTGTGTCGGGAGGCCATTTGCTTGTGGGAGTAATGCATAAAGCACTCGATCCACCTTGAAGCTTCTCACCTTTCAGGAGCCCAGAATGAGCTGGCAGATTAGCTCTTCTCACCGCGAATGGTCTCTATGCCCCGACATAGCAAGGGCCATTTTCCAGTGGTGGGGTACTCCCCACGTAGATCTGTTCACAACCAGACAAAACAGGAAATGTCAGCGGTTCTGCTGTCTGTGTGACTGCAACCTGGGCTCACTCTCAGATGCCTTCTCACTCCCTTGGAGAACGCACCTGCTCTGCACCTTTCCCCCCATTCCTTTTGTGCACAAGGTCTTGCTGAAGGTCAAGGGCGAAAGTTGTTCTCATAGCCTCAGCCTGGGCACGTCGGCACTAGTCTGGCTTATTTCTAGACCTGCCAGTAGCAACTCCAATGCTGCTCCCTCCCGTTCCGGACCTGACCTCGCAAGATCACGGCCAAATGCTCCATCTGCCTGACAGCCCCATGGTTAAACCTGCAGAACGGGCCTGTTCACAGCAGGTCGGCTAGGTCTTGCTAGGCAGTAGGAAACCTTCTAGCAGTGCTACTTACCTCACCGAGTGGAAGCGTTTCTCCATTTGGTCGACCCAGCAAGGCCTCTCACCGGGGTGCCAGAACCTCCCTATGAGTGGTGAGACTGGTGCTGAAACTGTGACTCCGCCTCTTCCCCCGACACTCCCCCCCCCCCCCCGCTCCACCTCTTCTCCTGAGTTTCTGCCCCCTCCCCCCTGCTCTCACCTGCTGCTGAAGTGGCAGGGCCATGGCCCCTTGGTCCCCCTGTTCCGGTACCCTTGCCTCTCGCCTACTGAGTCATCTCTCAGATGAAGCAGATACTCCAGAACAGTCTGGAAACAGCGGACACAATATGGACAAGAGTACACAGAAATTACAAGAGCAACTTGCTGGAAGCGCCAACAGTTGGACACACTTACAATACACACTGCAGGATGGCGCTAACAAAATTTTAACCCTATCAAAGGAGGAGAAGCAGTGTTTTTGGTGGTGGCCAGGATGTTGGACCATACTGCAGTGGTCAGGACTCTCAGTGTTGCTGTGGATTATCATAGCAGCTGGTGTATTGTTAACTCTGTCCGTGTTATGTTGCATATGGAAACAATCAAGGGGGGCACAACCCCCTAGAGAACAGCCACTAATTATAACCTATAAGTAATGTAGTAAGCCTTCCCCCTCAGTGTACTAGACAGCCTGGACCCAACGTTCTCGGGCCCACTATAATGGGAAGTCTGGAACACTAATTAGAATAGGTGTGGTATGCCTGTACGAGAGAAGTTGCAGGGTATTGTACTACACAAGGGGCAGTGGGACAGATGGAATATCGACACCTTCCAACTTGATGGCTGGCCCTATCAGGAAGTGTGTCGCCATATGTCCTGGGGGGGAGGGATAGCTCAGTGGTTTGAGCATTGGCCTGCTAAACGCAGGGGTGTGAGCTCAATCCTTGAGGGGGCCATTTAGGGATCTGGGAGTTGGGGATTGGTCCTGCTTTGAGCAGGGGGTTGGACTAGATGATGTCCTGAGGTCTCTTCCAACCCTGATATTCTATGCTTTTCCAGGGATACCTGGGCAGGAGGATCCCAAAAGGGGGAGGGGTGTGGAGTGCTAGGATATAGATATTCAGTCCAGTCTGTAAAGGCCTGTACTTTAAGAATTTAGGTATATGTTTATCATTTAGCTAGTTATAGAGGTACAAAAGAAAGAATCACTGTCTGCCGGTGTAAGGGCCTTCTCTCACTGTGACGGTCTGGGGCCCTGTTTTTAAGCTAAGGCCTCTGGCTAAGCAGTGAGAGCAGCCATAAGCTGGAAAGCATACAGTCATGTCCTCACACATTTCAAACCAGTCCTATTGAAATAAGGCAATCTGGGGCTGTTAAAAAGGTGATCACCTCCAGATAAAGGGAAGAGCCTAGAGGATGTACAAGAAAATTTAGTTTGATAGTTTTCTGTTTGATAAGAAAAGGAGTACTTGTGGCACCTTAGAGAGTAACCAATTTATTTGAGCATAAGCTTTCGTGAGCTACAGCTCACTTTATCGAAAGCTTATGCTCAAATAAATTGGTTAGTCTCTGAGGTGCCACAAGTACTCCTTTTCTTTTTGCGAATCCAGACTAACACGGCTGCTACTCTGAAACCTGTTTGATAAGAACTCACTTATCAATAGACACACCTGGGAAACCCTTATGTCTTTATAGATGTAGTTGTAAAATCCTCACTTCTGTATTGTTTTGTCATTATAGTTCCCACTTTGCTGTTGTTTGTTTGCATGGTCTCTGTCTGGTTTTGTGATTAATTATACAGCAGGCAGAAACAATTTTGCTGGGTGTAAACTAATTAAGGTGGTGGCAGATAATTGCTTATCTAATCATGTTACAATATGTTAGGATTGGTTAGATAAATTTCAATAAAATGATTGGTTAAGGTATAGCTTAAAATATTACTATATAAATTAGGGGCACACAGGAAGTAAGTTGGGATTCGAAAATGAGGAAAAAGGAACTTGGATTTAAGCTTGCTGGAAGTGCACCCCAATAAACATTGAATTGTTTGCACCTTTGGATTTTGGGTATTGTTGCTCTCTGTTCATGCGAGAAGGACCAGGGAAGTGGGAGGGTGAAGGAATAAGCCCTCTAATAAGCAAGATCTAGCAGTTTCATCTGTTAAGGTACACCTACCAGCAATCTCAGCATTCTAACCCTTGCTGGGTGGGTGGTCAGTTTTTTCACATGAAATGTCCATTCACTTCCTCAAGGGCTTTGAAAGGCTATATCCGCTGTCATAACCGTACAGCTAAGGATAGCCTAGAATTCCTCCTTACCTGTAAGGGTAAATAACCTGGTTGGCACCTGACCAAATGGACCAATGGGGAAAGAAGATACTTTGAAATCTTGGGTGGGGGAAGGCTTTTTTTGTGTATGTTCTCTTGGGAAGCAGAGAAGCATCAAGTCAGAAAACTCCTTCTCCTATAAACCATCCAAAAAGTCTCTCATATTACAAATATTAAAGGAGGACTTGTGGCACCTTAGAGACGAACCAATTTATTTGAGCATAAGCTTTCATGAGCTACAGCTCACTTCATCGGATGCATCAAAAATTGTAAGTAAAAGCCAGGCAAGGCGTGTTAGATTATATTTTGTGAATTTTTCCTTTGCTGGAGAGAGGTTTTTTCCTGTTTTCTGTAACTTTGAAACTAAGCTTAGAGGAAGTTCTGCTGTGTTTTTGAATCTTTTGTTACCTTGTAAAGTTATTTTCCATCCTGATTTTACAGAGGTGATTTTTACCTTCTTTTTTAAATAAAATCCTTCTTTTAAGAACCTGACTGATTTCTCTATTGTCCTAAGACCTAGGGGTTTGGGTTTGTGATCACTTTGTAACCAACTGGTTAGAATATTATTCTCAAGCCTCCCCAGGGAAGCGGGTGTAAGGGCTTGGGGGGATATTTTGGGGGTATAGGAACTCCAAGTGGTCCTTTTCCTGATTCTTTGTTAAATCACTTGGTGGTGGCAGCGTACCTTCCAAGGGCAAAATATTTTTGCCTTGGGGAAGTTTTAACCTAAGCTGGTAGAAATAAGCTTAGGGTGTCTTTCATGGGGGTCCTCACATCTGTATCCTAGAGTTCAGCGTGGGGAGGGAACCCTGACACCCGCAAATCTTGGAACCCATCCCCCTGGGGGACTTAAAACTGGTCCTGTCAGAGCTCACGGGGCCTCCCTTTCAGCCACTGGCATTGTGCCCTCTGTTGTACCTTTCCTGGAAGGTCGCCTTTCTGGTAGCAATTACCTCAGTCAGGAGGGTCTCGGAGATTAGAGCTCTCCTGTCAAAACCTCTGTATACAGTGTTCTTTAACAACAAGGTACAACGTCGCTTCCACCCCATGTTCCTCTCAAAGGTAGTCTCGCAGTTCATGTAATCAGGCTATTTTCCTTCCTATTTTCTTCCCGAAGCCGCACAAGAATAGGGAGGAATGACATCTCCATACTCTGGATGTTAGGCACGCCCTAGTGTTCTGTATAGAAAGGACTATATAGAAATCCACGCAGCTCTTTGTGGCAGTAGCTGATAGGATGAAAGGCTCAGAGAATTTCATCCGGGATCACATTGTGCAGTCACATGTGGTACGAGGAGGCAGGTGTCCCACCACCCGCCTTCCTGACGGCCCGTTCTGTGAGAGCATGAGCTTCCTCAGTGGTGTGCATGGCCCGGGCCCGATCCAGGACATTTGCAGAGCAGCCACCTGGGCGTCAGTACGTACTTTTTCTTCCATCTACGTCATCGCTCAGCAAGCTAGAGATGACACTGGGCTTGGTTGGGCAGTGTTGTAATCCACGTGTCTATGAACTCCGAGCCCACCTCTTAAAGTACTGCTTGGTAGACACCGAACGTGGAATGGACGTTTTTGAAGCAGTTGAAGAAGAAAAAATGGTTACTAACCTTTCTGTAACTGTTCTTCTTTGGGACGTGTTGCACACGTCCATTCCCCGAGCCACCCTCCTACCCCTCTGTTGGAGTTGCTGGCAAGAAGGAACTGAGAAGGTGCGGGGCCAACCGGTCCCCTCTCCCTGCGACATGAGCGCATCGTACCAGGGGGCGCTAGAGCCGGCCTGAGGGGTATCACGGGGGGAAAATTCCCGGGGACTGTGGACGGGGCCCGCACACCTAGCGTGGAATGGACGTGTGCAACACAGCTCTGAGAACAGCCGTCACAGGAAGGTTAGTAACTGGTTTTTGTCCAAGCCTGGGGCATGGTTCAGGGACGCAGCTCAGTGGGCTCGGCTCTCACCTGTGTCTGTGACACCAAATGGTATTTTAATCCCTTGGCCGACGTTTTTCCAGAAGTGATTAGTGATTTTTGGGTGTCTGATATTCAGAGGCCGGGTGCTCCCAGTTTCTGATCAGGCCCCTAAAGGTCTCAGTTGGGCACCCAAAATCACTAGTGATTGCTGAAAATCTAGGCATTTACCTCAATGGAGCTAATGCAGGGTGGGGGAGGGGTGAAAATATTTGGGACCCTGTTTGGGTTATTTTTGTGCCCCCACATTCTGCCTTGTTTGCCAAGCGAGGGCTCTGATCCGTTCCTCACACGTTTCAGTCTTCCTCGTGATCCCCACAGTGATCTCTGTTCACCACAGCCTCCCTCCCTCTCCCCTAAATTCTCCTTCCTGTCCCCATCCCCCCCTCACCCCCCAGTCTCCCTCCCTGTCTCCTGTCAGCCCAGGGGTGGCTGTATTAACTGAGTCTGCTCTTGGTTGTGTGCGAGATGGGGGCCGTTGTTGTGAAGATTCGTCTGGCTGTAGGAAAATGGTGGCCAGCTGTACTAAAGGCTGTCAATGGCCTGATCCTTACAGAGAATCACCTTGAGACAGTGGCCATGTGAAAAAGAGGCCAAGCGCATCCGAAGTTGGTGCTTTGCCGTTCCTAGATTGAGTTGGGAGGACGGGGAAGATGGGGCAGGGAAACAGAGGGACCCTGGGGATTCTGTGAGGTCATGAAACCAGAGCAGAGGTTAGTGTCGGGGACAGACCTATTGTACCCCCTCCTCACGGGGACATGGGGGTACTGTGAATGGAGGAGGTGGGGGACCAAGTGACCCCGAGGACCTGCAAAATTAATACAACCAGAGCAGAAGAGAGTGGGGAACAGACCCTCTGCACACTCTCTTTCCCTAAAATGACCCTGACGACAACAGGCTCCCTCCTGAAAGGAGCTGGGAGGGTTTAGGACCCCACAGCATAAGTGGGAACCCCATTTCTCAGGGGAGGGAGGGCCCAATAACAAGGGGAGGACCCACTGGGCTACCTGCAGTGGTGTCTTGGTGAGATTTTCAGAGAGAGGCTGCTGCTGACCCTCAGCTATGTTTTAGGGTTTCACATTATTCAGGTGATAAGTGGCTGTGATCTCCGGGAAGACAACGTCATTCAGGGGTTCTACCAGGATTCATATGACGGACAAGACTTCCTTACCTTCGATAAGGAGACCATGACTTGGGTAGCAGCAGACATTGGGGCTCAGATCACCAAGAGGAGATGGGATGCTGAAGTACTTGACAATCAGCAGTGGAAACGCTACCTGGAGGAGAAATGTATTCCCTGGCTAAGGAGTGCTCTAGAGTACGGGAAGGAGACTCTGAGGAAGAAAGGTAAAATGGGGGACAAGCCCCACCCAAGAGGTCACTACAGGTTACATCTCCATTCCCCAGCCCCAGTTCCAAAATGGAGCAGGGGGGTAGGGGGCCGTTCAACTAACCTCGCATCAGGGATGGGTGGGGAAACAACCCCCCCCCCCCCCACCCACCCCCTGCCCGCTCTGGTGGAAAAAGATATAAGAAATTGATAAATATTAAAAGCAGCTCACTGTAGAGGAGCTGTATCTCCAGAGCCACTTGACCAAATGAGCCGAAATTCACAGCACAAATTCCTCCTCTTCCCCTGGTGTGATGCAGCAGTTATCAAGGCAATCTGCCTGTGCGTGTGCATGTGAGAGCACTCTGAAATTAGACTCTGTAGAGACAGCTCCACTGAACTTTAATTATGGAAGTGCCACCACTTCTCTGGACACCAGCTTCAAACACCATATAACTCTTCCTCATTCACTGTCGCACCATCATATTTCTGGTGTTACCCCCAGCCCCTCTGTTCCACCAATGACGGTAGTTTTGTCCTTGTTGCCTCTTTGTCCAACTTCTCCCACGGTCATCTATGTGCTTCCTTCCATGCCATCCCCTACATTGGAATTGCCCTCCCCATACTAATGTAGAAGAAGGCTCCCCTTGTCCTTGAAGTCTTCCTTCTCAAGACCTACCTTTGCTGCAACACTTCCTTACTTATTACTTGATTCTTTTATCAATAAGACCTCAGATAATCACACTCAGTCACATTTATTACCAAAGCTTTTTAGTTAAAGATTAATCAGCACAAACATAGAAGGGAAGAGGTTAAATGCTTTACCACTCCGACTCAGGAGGACAGTTGCAGGATAGGATAGGAGATGACCACAAACGTAGCGTGTGATTAAGGATTGACATCTGTGACACCTGTATCTGGAGCTTAGTGAAGCCTTTTAAGGTACTCGTGTCACTGTGGCTGGGAGCAGAGGCTTCTGGTTTCCACACTCATAAAATCTGGTCAGGGACCTGGATTCGGGGTTCACCATTGCTGATGCTGTGAATTGGGCACAGAAATCCTCTAACATGGTGGTTCTCTCTCATCAGAGGGATTCCGTCTCATGGACTTTCATCTTCTCCCCCTGCTGGGGTCTGAAAATTTCATGCTGCAAAGCTCCAGCAAAGGCTGTCTGGATTAGAGCTTGGAAACAACTAACTTCAATTTCTTCTTTTTTCCCAGTGCGCCCAACAGCTAGAGTGAGTGACAGGTCGTCTCATGATGGCCTCACCACCCTCTCCTGTAAGGTCAGTGGGTTCTACCCCCGGGACATCACCGTGACCTGGCTGAAAAATGGGGAGAGCAGACAGCAAGAGACCTACTCTGAAGGCATCCTACCCAGTGGGGACGGGACCTACCAGACCTGGGTGACAATGGAGATTGATCCCAAGATCAAAGCCCATTATTCATGCCATGTGGAGCATGAAAGCCTGGTTGAGCCACTCTCTGTCTCCTGGGGTAAGGCATTTGTGTGTTTGTCTGTTTTTCTAGTGGGAGAGAGGGAATCCATTAAACTCAAACCCTGAAAATTCTCATTCGGATTTCTAGGCTGAAGCTGGAATTTCCTCAGGGTCTGTGAGGCCCTGTCCCCTTTGGCCCTGTCCCTCTGCAGTCAAGTTTTTGTGCTAGAGTTGGGACCCACAGTGCCTGGGACTCATGTCTTCTCTCCAGTTTTCTGCCTCTGGGGCTGTTGGATACATCTCAGCAATACAGTGTCTCCGAAGGGAGAAGATTAATTATGAGGCATTAATGCTGGAAGAGAGCAGTCTGAGCTCCTGCATAGGCCAGGGCAGGGAATCACACCAGGGACCAAGCTGGTAGCCTGTGGGCAAACTAGAACTGATCCTTCAGAAAGAGATGCCCATTCCAGATGTAAAGTCTCTAAGGGATGGAGAATTTACCACATCCCAAGGGGAGCTCAAATCTGCCCCTTACTTGCAGTCAGAATTCGTCTTGCTTCAGCTTCCATCCTGTTCTCAACTTCAGCAGGTTCTCAGAAACACGGCTCTGGGGGCCCTTCATCCTTGCCCATGTGGCCAGAGAGAGAGGTTTAATTTTGGGAGCAGCTTGTTTCTGTGTGCAGTGATGCTGGAAGGGAGGGTATGGCCTTGGAATGGAGCGAGGAGGCAGATTAGAGCCCTGCATCAGGAGGGAGAGTCTGCTAGTTCCCTAGCACAAGAAAGTCTTGGAAGAATTTCTTACCCATGGAGCTGCCTTCCAGCCATCTTTTTGCTTGTTAATTGGGATGTGGAAAAATGCAGCATTTGGAAGTGCAAACAATTTCTGAGCGGGCAGCCTGCACCAGGGCTCTCGTCAGCAGATGGTTTCACATCACAATCTCGTTACCACGTCCCCTGCCAATTTTTGTGTCATAAACCACATTTCCTTATTCTCTTAGAAATATTTTTCTTTTTGCTGTTTTATTACGTGCCTCTTTCTGACAACAGGAGAAGCTGATTAGTGAAACTGAATGTGTATAGAGAACTCGGGGTTTAACGGGCTTATATAAACCAAGAACAGTATTAAAATATCTCTGTCTTCTCCTGTTCAATTCCTGCCTCCTCTAGAAACACGCATTGTGTCTGTAACTCCATTCTTGGCAGGGAAATCCAGAGCTTTGAGGTCAGTTTCCAGTTTGTCACCACAATCACACAATGGGACTTTCCATTAGTCATTAAAGTCAGCGTGGTCAAGGGGGGGGGGGGGCTGGGAGCCAGGACTCCTGGGTTCAGTTCTTGCCTCTTGCATTGACTCGCTGTGTGACCTTCAGCAAGTCTTTTCCCCCCTCCAATTTAGGGACGATACTGACATCCATCCTCCCCCATACAGAGGTTTATGAGGATTGGTTAATGTTATAAAAGTCTTCTAGTTGAAGTGCTACATATGTATTGTGATTTGAAGGGGTAGAGGCTGTGTCCAGGACTTTGTATGGTGGGGTGCAATGCATGGTAGGTGCATGGTGGCTGCGTGGAGCTCACTGGAAGGGGTGGAGGGTTGCAGGACTTAGCCCTAACCTGGGGATCTGACTGACCCCTGCAGTGGGATGGAAGGGGGGTTCAGTGGGGGGAGGGGATTTTTCCCCATTGATCATTCTCTCCATTCCATTTCAGAACCAAATAACAATCTGTTTCCCGTTTTGGCTGGCGTTATCACTGCAGTTTTCCTGATTGGTGTTATAATCGGAGTAGTCGTCTGGAAAAAGAAACGCCTGGGTAAAGAATTGGAATGTGGGAACTCCCTGGACTTGCTGGGCCCTGCACACCCGCCTAAGGACAACAGCAGTACAGGAACCAGTGTCAGTCCGGTGTAACTGCCCCACTGTGGTACTGAGCTAATGACCCCCCATGGGAGCTGCTGGAGAGAGAGCCCCAGAAACTGGGTGCAGGTTACAGTTTATATGAGGCTAGATTTTCCAAAGAGCACCCAGTGGGCTGAGTTCTTTGGAAACTCTGTCTCATTGTGTCTTTCCCTCCTGCCGATCATGAGCGCTTCGGACCTTGAGTCCATTACTGAGCGCCAGGGGTCTGTGCTGGGCCAGGGGCCCGGTTTCTAAGGTGCGGACACAGATCGGAGTCGGTTCCTGCCTTGGGAGCTGCATTCACTGAAATTTGCCTTTTCTCTGCAGGGAGGAAGGGAGATGGCTATGCTGTAGCTCAGGGTAAGTGACGAGAGACCCATCGCCTCTTTTCAAGTGGCCATCCCTGAACAGCGATCAGTGTTTGCTTGTGGATTTTAGCCTAGAGGCTCTGACAGGAGATCCTCGCTCCCACTCATAGGCCTTGTCTACACTGAGGATTTTAAGGAAATCTCCAACTATTGCTCTAGTACCATAGAATCGTAGGACTGGAAAGAACCTCAAGAGGACATCTAGTCTGGTTCCCTGCACTCAGGGCACGACTGTTTCATCTCTAGACCATCCTTGACAGGTGTTTGTCTAACCTGCTCTTAAAAACCTCCAATGATGGAGATTCCACAACTTCCCTAGGCAATTTGTTCCAGGGCTCAACCACCCTGGCAGGAAGTTTTTCCTAATGTCCAACCTAAACCGCCCTTGCTGCAATTTAAGCCCATTCCTTCTTCTCCTGTTCTCAGATGTTGACGAAAACAATTTTTCTCCCTCCTCCTTGTCACAACCTTTTATGCACTTGAAAACTGTTATCACATCTCCCCCTCAGTCTTCTCCTCTACAGACTAAACAAACCCAATTCTTTCAATCTTCTCTCATAGCTCATGTTTTGTAGACTGTTAATTATTTTAGATGCTCTTCTCTGGACTTCCTCCAATTTGTCCACTATCCTTCCTGAAATATGGTGCCCAGAACTGGACACAATACTCCAGCTAAGGTCTTATCAGCGCAGAATAGAGTGAAAGAATTACTTCTCATGTCTTGCTTTCAACACTCCTGCTGATACATCCCAGAAGGATGTTTGCTTTTTTTGCAACAATGTTACACTGTTGACTCATATTTAGCTTGTGATCCACCATGACCTCTAGATCCCTTTCCTCAGTACTGCTTCCTAGGCAGTCATTTCCCATTTTGTATGTGTGCATCTGATTGTTCCTTCCTAAGTGGAGTACTTTGCATTTGTCCTTATTGAATTTAATCCTGTTTACTTCAGACCTTTTCTCCAGTTTGTCCAGATCATTTTGAATTAGAATCCTGTCCTCCAAAGCACTTGCAACCCCTTCCTGCTTAATCACGTCAGCCACAATATCAGAGGCTCGGTCACCTGCACATCTACCCATGTGATATATGCCAGCATGTACCAGCAGTGCCCCTCTGCCATGTACATTGGTCAAACTGGACAGTCTCTATGTAAAAGAATAAATGGACACGAATCAGACGTCAAGAATTATAACATTCATAAACCAGTTGGAGAACACTTCAATCTCGTTGGTCACTCCATTACAGACCTAAAAGTGGCAAATCTTCAAGAAAAAAACTTCAAAAACAGACTCCAAGGAGAGACTGCTGAATTGGAATTAATTTGCAAAATGGATACAATTAACTTAGGCTTGAATAGGGAGTGGGAGTGGATGGGTCATTACACAAAGCAAAACTATTTCCCCATGTTTATTTCCCCCCACTCCCTCACCCCCCACTGTTCCTCAGACGTTCTTGTCAACTGCTGGAAACGGCCCACCTTGATTATCGCTACAAAAGGTCCCCTCCCTCCCTGCTCTCCTGCTGGTAATAGCTCACCTTAAGTGATCACTCTGGTTACAGTGTGTATGGTAACACCCATTGTTTCATGTTCTCTAGGTATATAAATCTCTCCACTGTATTTTCCACTGAATGCATCCGATGAAGTGAGCTGTAGCTCACGAAAGCTGATGCTCAAATAAATTGGTTAGTCTCTAAGGTGCCACAAGTCCTCCTTTTCTTCCTGCTTAGTATCTCCACAAACTTTATCAGTGTACTCTCTATGCCATCATCTAAATCATTGCTGAAGACATGGAATAGAAGTGGACCCAGAACTGATCTCTGTGGGACCCCACTTGTGATGCCCTTCCAGCCTGACTGTGAACCACTGATAACTACTCTCTGGGAGCGGTTTTCCAACCAGTTCTGCACCCACCTTACAGTAGGTCCACCTAGGCTGTATTTCCCTACTTTATGAGACGGCCATGTGAGACCGTAGCCGAAGTCTTAGGCTTCGTCTACATTAGCAACGTAAAAGCGCTGCCATGACCCCAGCGTGTAATCGCGGCACCGTCGCTAGGAGAGAGCTCTCCCAGCGCTCTAAAAAAGCCACCCCCACGAGGGGCGTAGCTGAAAGCGCTGGGAGAGCGGCTCCCCGCGCCGGTGCTGTGACCTCACGGGCACTTTAGAGCGCTGAAACTTGCATTGCTCAGGGGCGTGTTTTTTCCCACCCTGAGCAAGGAAATGTCAGCGCTCTAAAGTGCCAATGTAGACAAGGCCATACTAAAGTCTAGAGATACCGTATCTATCGCTTCTCCCCCATCCACAAGGCTTGTTACCCTGTCACAGAAAGCTAGCAGGTTGGTGTGACACCATTTGATCTTGACAAATCCATGCTGACTGTTACTTATCACCTTGTTATCTTTTAGGTGTTTGCAAAGTGATTGCTTAATTATTTGCTCCATTTTCTTTCTGGGTGCTGAAGTTAATCTGACTGGTCTGTAATTCCCCAGGTTGTCCTTATCCCCTTTTCAAGAGGCGGGAATTGCTGTTCATTGGCAGGGGGTGAGGGTGACGTCTGTGGTCTGCGTGAGGGACCCCTCTGGGAACAGACCGAAGGGGGCAGAGTTGAGGTTGTTTGGCCTGAGTATCCTTAGCCCAGCATCTCCTACTTTGCCAGCCATTGAATGTTGAGTGTTCCGGGCTCCCGTTCTGACGAGGCATGAAGAGCACAGAGCAGTGCTGACCCCCTGCAGTGGTGACATTTTTTGCATGGGAATAATGGAAATCCTGGGCAGCTGCCCTGTAGACTGGTCTGTGCACCAACCAGCTCACTGCTAGGGAAGAGTGAGGTGATGACTGTTCCCTTTGGATAGGAGTCCCCGTATCTACTAACTCCGCTGACACCCTGCCTTGTGAGAGATGCTAATATCCTCTCTCTTCTCCTCCTCCTCTGCACAGAAAATGACCAAGGATCTAGTGGCTCTGACCTATCTGCCAAGGGTAAGTGATGGAGGCTGTAGCCTAGGGGTTCACTGCTCTCACTGAGGCCTCTGGAGAGAGACATCTAGTCCAAGTCATTGGACCCTCAAGCAAACCAGCCCCAAGGAGCGGGACAGGGGGGGTTCTGGATCTCTTATTTCCCTTTTATTCACATGGGGGTGCAGGAACAGGTTTGTAGCCAAATCCCCCTTGTTTTATATGCGATGAATTTAGGTGTGAAAGACTCTAGTGAGAGGGATTTCTCTGTGGCTGCTGACACAGCGTGGGCTGAGCTCAGCTTTTGCAAGGATAACTCCAGCTGCTTCAGAGAACAGTCTCCAGTGAAACTGCAGGGAGGAAGCAGGAGGGACAGAGCCCAGCACTTGGGGCTCCAGGAACCCGGGTCGCTGACCCTGGAGCTACAAGCTTTGTCAGCGGGGTTCGAGATTTTGTCCACTGAACCCTGCAGCCACTAGGGCGACCGTCCCACAGCAGTGTGCACTGTCATTGCAAAACATTCTGGCAGGTTCCCTTTAATAGACGTTGCCTGTGTTTAACTTCTGCAGCTTAACTGAGCCTGTTGGAGTCCGTGCCACGACGTGAGGGGAGCCCAGAGAGGAAGACGGATGAGCTCTGCTCTGTCTCCCTGCAAGAACCAGTCAACCCCTCCCTAGCTTTTCTCTGGCACTTGGAGTGTCCTGTGTGGGATTTCCGGCCTCCTCTGTCTGCTCACTGAACCACTTTTTGCTTTTCAGATGTCATAGTTTTCTGTAATAATGTTTTATTTGCACAGAATAATTTCCAAAATGTGAATGGATAAAAACTCTGTTAGTCAGAGTTCAGTGTTTGCTAGCGTTCAGTGATGCACTCAGTGCTCTGGCTGCGCAATGCTGTCTGCACACCCTGTACGGTGCGCTAGATCTGTGAGCAGTAGCTGCTTGTGTGTCTATGGTGGGGGACGTCTGTCTTTTCTGTAGAATTTCATGATTATAACATGGTAAATGGCCTGGTCTACTCGCAGCTGGCAGCGCTGTTGCTCTCAGCGGCTGAGGCATTTTGTTGGACAGGAATAAGTGTCTGTGTTTAGTTTATAAGTGCCTCTAATGTCCTTTTCACCATTGATAGAGCCATAGAAATGCTGGGCTAAAAGGGCCCTCAAGGTCATCAAGTCCAGCCCCAATCTCAGGTAGCACCAAGTTAACCTAGACCATCCCTGACAGATGTTTGTCCAACCTGTTGTTAAAAACTTCCAATGACGGGGATTCCATATCCTCTCTAAGCAACCTGTGTGGTGAAGTGGGACATTTTCCTAATGTTGCGTGTGTATACTGTGTGTGCCTCAGTTTCCCCCATGTGCTGCATGTCTACCCAAGGTGGGAGGGGGGGTGTCTGTTTTTGTAGAGGACCAGGTGTGACCCAGTCTAGCAGCCTGGACCCCAGATCGTGGCCTGGACACTTTGTAACTTAGCGACTGAAGACCCGAAGGCCCATCCGAACTTGGAGCCAGCCAGTTATGGGCAGCGGAGAGAACAAAGAGCTGAAGAGAGAGTCACCTGGAAACCTGTTTGCCCGGGAAAGAAGACAAAGATGGAGGCGGGGCCTTGGAGGTGAGATGGGGTGGGCCACAGAAAGGAAGAGTCACTTCTGGGCTGGGAACAAAGAGTGGCCTGATCCCACCTGGACGGGGACAGACCCAGATGGACGCCCCTGAGAACGTCTTGTAATCTGCTCCAGACGTACAATAAACCCGTCGGTGCTGCGCTGGCTGAGAATCGCTGCAGGCTGAAGAGAGGCAGGCATGCCGGAGGCTCAGACGTGTGGTACTGGAAGGCGGAGGAGAAGCATACAGCTTAAACCCCGAGCAAAGCGTGACCTTATGTAGGGTCAATACTCTAAAGGCCGGTTCCTCCCGGGGCCATACGGAGCCAAGAGAGCACTGGCCTGTGAGTCTGTGGCAACCTGTTCCACAGTGAACTGTCCTTAGAGCTAGAGAGTTTTTCCTAATGTGTAACCTAAATCCCCCCTTCTCCAACTATCAACTGGAGAACAATTGATCACCGTCCTCTTCAGAGCAGCCCTCAATGCAGGGATAGTTAATTATTTTTTGTTAAGCTCCAAATTTCTTGGTCAAGATATAGTCAAGGCCCAGACTCAAGAGAAACACTTCTCATGCCACAAGTTCCCCTGTTCAAAGAACACAAACAGTGCTGTGAAATATACCCAGGGCCTATGTTGTTTATATTCTTAGTGCATTAAATGAAAAATAAAATCAAACCACTGTATAGCCTAAAGATAACCTCCAAGAAAAGCTTTTCTTTTTTTCTTGTGGCTTAAGCGTGTACTGGGTTCAGTACAGCTCAAAGGACTCACAAGTGGGAGGAGGTGGTCAGTCCCTCCACAGGTTTAATATGCAGCCGGTGATAAAATCCCCAAACCCGTACTCCCTGGCTTGAGGACACAGTTCAAGGAGTAGGGGGTCCCCAAAACAAATTCCCGGACTGACTAACTAAAAGACGGTGCATTCACAAACTCCATGAATGATCCTCGGATTCAGAGATGACTCTGGACCCCTCGGTCACGGCAGAGGGGCGGCTTTGTCCCAGGATTTCCCCTCACCACCCAGGGGTGCAGGGCTCAAGGTGCAGATTACAGAACTGGACTAAACTCCAAACTGTCGTCTCCTAGCCCAGCGTCCAGACACACTCCCAGCAGGCCAGCCCTGGACTAGTAGCCGGAGGAGAGCTGGCCATGTAGTGACTGGTCTCTCCTAGGGAGCTGGGGCCGAACTCAGCCTGGCTGGGGAAGTTTCCCAGCAAAACTCTACAAACTGGGAGTTATCAGTGGGGAAGGAAAAGCCCAGCGGAGGGATCTGCTGTCAGGTCCCTAGAGGCCAGTTGTCGGGGGAACCCTGCATGCTGGCCTGGGACTCCCCAGCTCCCCACACAGCCAGGCCTGCCCTTGCCCTGCCTGGCTCCAGACTGACTCAAAAATGGATTCTCCCCTTTCCTGAGCTCCCTGGGAGGACATCTCACTCCTTAGTGGTTGCCGGGCAGACTCTGAATCTGCC
Source organism: Caretta caretta (assembly GCF_965140235.1). Taxonomy (NCBI): domain Eukaryota; kingdom Metazoa; phylum Chordata; order Testudines; family Cheloniidae; genus Caretta; species Caretta caretta. The sequence goes on from NC_134210.1 coordinate 137,194,328, forward strand.
TTGGCTTCGCCTCCCTGCCAGGGACAGTGCCCCTCCCTCGGCTGCCCACAGGCAGAGCCCCAGGTCAGCTCCTTGGGGGTTACACTGTAAAAAAACAAAACAAACAACAACAAAGCAGAAAGCAAACCCGTGACCGAGAGGGGAAGTGAAGGCAGCTATATAAAATCACTCTGTCACTGGGCGTCCTGAGGAAGTGGAACCACACAGGACAGTTTGGGAAGAGCCAAAGGGGATGTTTGCTGGAGACGAGGGATGGGAAGAACTTGGAAGACTCAGCCCACAACACGGGGCAACAGGGAAACAGCCAGGGCAGAGACAGGGTGAATCCACTCACCGGAGCAGAGGGGTTGGAAAAATCAAAGAAACTGCTCAGCAGAGAATCCCCACTGGAGACAGATCCGGTATGCTTGGTGTCTGTGGGAAAATCTTTGCTGGGACTTCAGCCCACATTACTCCGCACAGCAAACAATCCACATGGGAGAAAAACGCTATCGATGTGCCGAGTGCAGGGAAAGCTTCAGTCGGAGCTCCCAGCTTATTTCACAGCAGAGACAGCACACCGGAGGGAGACCCTGTGGATGCCCTGCCTGTGGGAAGTGCTTCTCTCGCAGCACTGCCCTCATTAACCATCAGAGAATCCACATAGGATTGAAGCCCTACAAATGCCCCCGGTCTGGGAGGAGCTTTGCTCGGCACTCACACCTTGTTGTACGTCAGAGAATCCACACGGTGAACAACGCTGTGGAGAAAGCTTCCAGTACAGTTCAAAGCTTCTCCCACATAAGAGAAAACACATGGGAGAGAAACCTTATGTAACCCTTCTGCCAGGCCAAGTTGATAGCAGCAAGGGCCGCGTTCAGTACACAGGGGTTCCCTCTCATCAAAGGAAATGCAAAACTGGCTTGAGCCCCCACCCAGTGACCTGGGAAAATCCTACACACCCCCTGGGCGCCTCAAAGAGGCAATACTTCCCCTCTCGCAAGCAGAGAGTCTCGGTGGAGCAGAGAATCTTTAATAACATGAGATAAATGACATCAGCATTAAATTTTGGAAACACCACAACTAGTGTTCATTAACCAAACCATGAGCAAAGACCCACCCCAGCAAATTGGGCCACATCCTTTCCCTCGGGTTCTTGAGTCCCAGAACCCAAACGTCTCTTGAGTCCAGCAATCCACAAATCACCCAAAGTCCAAAAAGTCCAGCCCCAGAGTTCAAAAGTTCATCTGCAGAGTGTTACTCCCCAGTCTGGCTAAAATGTGCCTGTGTGTGGGGAAAGAGGTAAGGGGCACCTTACGTGTCCTGAAGCTGACTGCCCCACGGGGCTCCGCTCCACTCCACCACAAACAGCTCCGCTCTGCACAGCTTGGCTCCGCCAGCCTATCCACGAACAGCACAACTGCACTCTAGATCTTCCGGCTCCCCACTACTTGACACAGTGATTTCAGCTCATAGTAGTGGGAGCCTTAGTGCTGGTGCACCCTAAGGCCAAAGCGAACTCAGCACACTACCTGTAGCAAGACTCTTAATAGACCCAAAATTAACTCTGACAATCTACAGCGGAGAGAGACAGCGGTGTAATTGGTGTTTCAAACCCACACCCCCAGATACTAATACCTGTCTCAAGCCTCTCTCCATTCACAGAGTTTTGGAACCCATGTCCCTAGCCTAGCGAGAGCTACTTAGTTGATGGTGAGTCCCTCCGTCATAACAAAAGGCCAAGTACAGTTCCAAGCACAGTTCCCATAATCAGGGTAATAACAATTTATTCTTCCTGCCCTAATAACAGAGACACTGGGGATCCCACAGCAGCCAAAGTGACCATTTGGGCAGCTATGGCCTCATTCTAGGCGGGGTGGGTGTGCCTATGCAAATGAGATCAGCCCCTGAAGTTCTTTTCCACAACTTGCCACACCTCACCACCAGATGTCAGGGTGGAGCTCATCCTGACTCTGCTTACACTTATAAATGCCCTGAGTGTGGGGAAAGCTAAGTGACAGCTTTAATAGGCATTGGAGGGTGACACTGGAGAGAAGCCCTTCAAATGCTGTGATATTTGGAAAAGCTTCAGTAAGAGCTCAGACTTTATTGCACATCAGAGAATACACACAGGTGAGAAACCCTATAAATACCTCCCTGATCTGGGGTGGGATAGGGTGGGATCTGAGATACTATAGAGAATTCTTTCCTGGGTATCTGGCTGGTGAATCTTGCCCAGACGCTCAAGGTTCAGCTGATCGCCATATTTGGAGTCGGGAAGGAATTTTCCTCCAGGGCAGATTGGAAGAGGCCCTGGGGTTTTTTCGCCTTCCTCTGTAGCATGGGGCACGGGTCACTTGCTGGAGGATTCTCTGCACCTTGAAGTCTTTAAACCAGGATTGGAGGACTTCAATAGCTCAGACATAGGTGAGAGGTTTATTGCAGGAGTGGGTGGGTGAGATTCTGTGGCCTGCATTGTGCAGGAGGTCAGACTAGATGATCATAATGGTCCCGTCTGACCTTAATATCTATGAATCTATGAAATTATGGTAAGAAATTCCATTAGAGCTCAGACGCGACTGAACATCAGACTAATAGAATCATAGAATATCCGGGTTGGAAGAGACCTCAGGAGGTCATCTAGTCCGACCCCCTGCTCAATGCAGGACCAACACCAACTAAATCATCCCAACCAGGGCTTTGTCAAGCCAGGCCTTAAAAACCTCTAAGGACGGAGATTTCACCACCTCCCTAGGTAACCCATTCCAGTGCTTCGCCACCCTCCTAGTGAAATAGTGTTTCCTAATATCCAACCTAGACCTCCCACCACTGCAACTTGAGACCATTGCTCCTTGTTCTGTCATCTGGTACCACTGAGAACAGCCGAGCTCCATCCTCTTTGGAGCCTCCCTTCAGGTAGTTGAAGGCTGCTATCAAATCCCCCCTTACTCTTCTCTTCTGAAGACTAAATTAAACCCAGTTCCCTCAGCCTCTCTTCCTAAGTCATGTGCCCCAGCCCCTAGGCATTTTCGTTGGTGTCTGCTGGATTCTCTCCAATTTATCCACATCCTTTCTGCAGTGGGGTCCCAAAAAACTGGGCACAACAGACATGGCCTCACCAGTACTGAATAGAGGAGAATAATAATTTCCCTCCACCTGCTGGCAATGCTCCTACTAATTCATCCTAATATGCTGTTGGCCTTCTTGGCAACAAGGGCACACTGCTGACGCATATCCAGCTTCTCATCCACTGTAATCCCCAGGTCCTTTTCTGCAGAACTTCTCCCCCAGAAAGGATGAAAGGACAAAAAACATAGGCAGAAGGTTGCTTATCACATTACTGAAAGGTGATCAGACACTGTGGGGAGGAACATGGTATGAGCACCAATAGAGAACAGAAGAGACTTTTGCTGCCACTCAGCTACAACCTTATTATCTTATTCTCTGTGACTTTTCATTTATACTTGACAGTAAATTATTTAATAAAATGGATACATTCAGGAGCAATAATGGTCTCCACTGGATTTGAAATGCAATGCCCTGACCAAGGCTTAGTGGGGATGATGGTTTATTTGTGATTTTCTTGCTTTGCATGAGGAGGAATAACATGGGTCTGAGTTTCTCAGAATCATTCATCTGCAGAGGAGAAGAATGCGAAAATGGGCCTTCATGGGTTGAGACGGGACCTTCAGGAAAGTCTCTTGACATGTTTCTTTTAAATTACAGAGTCTAGGAGGGCTCTGCTGTTTATTCCCTACAGGTACCATGCATTCCTAGATCTAGACGGGTTATCTAGATGACTGAGGTGCTGATTGTTCCCTTTAGAGTTACATACTGCCACTGTTATGGTTCTGTAGTTCTCCTTCATGATACATGTCTCCTCTACAAAGCCCTGGACTAAGAATGTGAAATCCATGACCACATTTCTTGTACCTACTCCACAGGGTTGGGGGTTTAATCCGCAGACATTTAGAATCCAGATGCATTAACTACAATATGTTTCTTTTCTGATTAGCTTTCTACTTCATTTTTTTATACAGGCACTTATCAGAAAAAATATCACAATGTTCACTTCAGAGTCATGACAGAGAAAAGATATTGAATCTAATTCCCTGGTATCTCAAAATACCTGATCAACCTAGAATGGAACAAAAATGATCATTAGAGATTCTGTTAGACAGTTAACTGGCTGCTTTTATGAACTCGTGGTAATGTCGAGTGAAAGGAACTTCACAGTGTACTTACAGCCCCCCTGGGCTACGAAGGGAATCCAGGTGGTTTCATCTAAAGGGGAATAGGAAAGAAACTCTGATCTTAGGCCTTGTCTGCACAGGACAGGCTTTCCTGTCTATGTTTTTCTACCACACCTGTGTGAGTCCAGAGGCAGGGCACAAGCAAACAACTTCCCTTCTGAACCAGTGCGTCTGGTGTTGTGATGTTGTTAAATTACTTTGCCGCATTCTGAGCAGGTATCCCATGATGCAATGTTCTACCCACCCCCCTGCACCTGGACCACCCTGCCAAGCTCCCCCAGTGCCCGGATCCCTCCACTGAGTCCCCCGTACCCAGACATGCCTGCCAAGCCCCAACCATCTTCCCCGGACCTCCCTAAAGAGTTCCCTTCCCCCTGCACCCAGATGCCCCCCACACCCACACTGAGGAAACTGCACTCACAGTGCCCCACACAGAAACTTCTCCCTGCACATCTGCATCACCCCATCTGAATTCCCTCCCCACTTGGATCCTGCCAGACTGAGCCTGCCTGCCCACACCTGGATTGGGGGCAGGACTGGGCAAGTGTGCAAGACTCTGTCCTTCTCATTTGCTATCTCGGTGCACCCGGCACGGAGGGACAGGCAGGGTCCAAAGGTGTTTCTGGGGCAGGCCTGGCCCTTGTGCTGTTTCACTGCTATGCAGATTGCTGGATTGGGGCTGGAGCCCAGGCTCTAGGACCTTACAGGGTGCGAGGGTCTCAGAGCTCTGGCTTTAGTCTGAGCCCAGAAGTCTGCACAGCAATGAAACAGCCCCATAGCCAAGCCCCAGAAGCTTAAGTCAACTCCGCTGGCATGCACCAGCCTGTTGTATCAACCAGGCCAGGTACAAACAAGCTTCAACAGGACTTTATTTTCAAAGTGGAAACCTCTTTACCAAGCTGCTGCTGCACCCTCTGTAGCTCTCTCCCAGCCTCTCAACTCCTCCCCTCTCCTTCCTGTTTCCTGTCCTTTCAGACTCCCAATGGCCAGTGCTCCCAATTCTAATAATCACAAGCAACATCTGAACACCACATTCCCTCCTCTGTTAAGAAACTCTCCCAATTAAAATAAACATTATTGTTCTAACCACAGGAACAAGTATGAAACAAGACACTATACAGTTGGCAGAAATATGACACTGAAAACGCTGGAGATACTATATAACCTAGTCTCTTGTCTAGACAGGTGGTCGTCTGGGTCTGACAGGCCGTCCCTCAAGCCCCGGTTTCAGTGCAATGTCTTGTTGTGTTGGTACTACGGTGAAGTCATCCCATGCAGACTGGGTGTTGGCGTAATCTCCTCTTGGTGCATAGGTAGGTGCCAGAGAAGTTTCATTCCATGCCCGCCCATCAGAAAGTCGATAGGTGTAAGGTCCCTTCTTCCCCATGATTTTAAGAGGAGCTGTGAATTTATGGTCCCCTTTGCGTAAAATTCCAGGTTTTCGTATTCTAACGAAGGAACCACACCCAAAGTTTGGTTCCTTAGCACCCCATCGCTTGTCTGTGAAAGCCTTAGACTTTGCTTGGTTCTGTTCAGCTGTCTTTCTCACATCATCCTCGTTTGGGGCATCTGGTCGTGCCTTTAACAATCCGGCAATGTTCAGTTTAGTATTCATCTGTTTCCCATGCAGTAACTCTGCGGGTGATCTTTGCGTTGTGGCATGTCGTGTAGCCCGGTATGCTTGCAAGAAATCAGTAGTGAAGGGAATCCAGAATAGCCCTTCCAGTTTAGCCGTTTGCGAACTCTCTTTCAAACTTCTGTTAAACGTTCGATTTCCCCATTGGCTTAAGGGTAATATAGGGATGACCTTCTGTGTAAAATGTTCCTCTCTGCTAGAAAAGTTTCAAGCTCCAGGGAAGTAAATTGACTACCATTATCTGAAACCAGTTCTTTGGGGTTACCTTCCCTGCTAAAAACTGAAGAGAGGAACTTAATTACTGTAGCAGAAGAGATTTGCGATGTAAACGCTACCTCAGGCCATTTACTGAAATAGTCTATTAAAGTGATGGCATAATGGCAGTCAATTGGAGCAGTATCAAAGGGACCTACAATATCAATCGCCACTTTTTCCGATGCAGATGCAGGAAGAGGAACAGGCTATAATGGAGGGGTACATGTCACTGCTGTCTTACCATGCATTTGGCAAGTGACACAGGATTTTATGAGTGCTTCAGTTTGAGAGTCCATCCCTGGCCTCCAATACAGATCCCGTAGTCGTTGTTTGGTTCGGACACTTGCTCGATGAGTATCATGTGCCAAGTGTATGAGGTTTGACTGTAATTATTCTGGCGCAGGGAGCCGGTGTGTACCTCGTAGCACACAGCCATCAAACAAAGAAAGTTCATCCCGAACTCTAAAATAAGGCAGCAAAACTGGGTCAAGGTTTTTAGGGTGACTGGGCCATCTCTTTGTCAGAAATCCCAGTAGTTTTTGTTGAATTGGACCCGTTGAACAAGCAGCTTGAAATTGTTCTCTTGTAACTGCAGTGAGAGTGCTTGTAATAAGCGCAACCAGGACATCCTCATCCTCCGGTGGACCATCTGGTGAAGGCAAAGGCAGGCGAGAAAGGCAATCAGCGACCACATTTTGGTTTCCAGGCTTATATTCCAGTTCCTAATTGAAAGAGAGTAGTCCTGCAGACCATCGAGCAGTACAGTATCCTGCTCTTCCCAGTCCTTTCGTGGTGAGCAACGTCGTCAAAGGGCTGCGGTCTGTGCGCAACTTGAACGTGCGGCCCCACAGGTAAGTTCTCCTTTTTTCAGTAGCCCAGACACAAGCAAGTGCTTCTTTTTGGACTGTAGAATATTTCCTCTCAGCATTACTTAGTGTCCTTGAAGCAAATGCAACAGTCCTCTCTGTGTTGTCCTCATGCAGTTGTGTGAGAACAGCCCCAAGTCCATAATCAGAAGCATCTGCAGTTACAATTGTGGGCAATGCAGGACTGAATAGTGCAAGTACTGGACTAGGTACAATCAAGTCTTTCACCATTTTGAAACTAGCTTGTGCATCCGTCGTCCACACTAAGGTTGAACTTCTCCATAGTAATTCCCATAACGGTTCAATGACAGAAGCATAACTGGGAATGAATTTTGCATACCAGGAGGTAAGACCCAAGAAGGAATGTAAGGTTTGCAAATCTGTTGGAGGAGGAGCATTTGAAATTGCCATGATATGATCTGGATCAGGTTTTAGTCCAGCCTGTGAAATTGAATGCCCCAGAAAGGAGAGTTCAGTTTGTCTAAATTTGCATTTGGACCTATTGAGCTGGAGGCCTCCTTTGCTGATACAGTTTAGTACAGACTGCAGGTTATTGTCATGCTCCTCAGAAGTATTTCCAAACACGATAATGTCATCCAGAGAGCACTGAACTCCATGTTGATTCTTCAGAATCAATGACATCATTTTTTGAAAGGCACTTGGGGCAGATGCGAGACTGTATGGAACATGTTTAAAACAAAATAGTCCCTCATGTGTAATAAATGCTGTGAGGTCTCTACTATCTGCATGCAACATAACCTGGTGGTACACGCTCTGCAAATCAAGGGTAGAAAACATCTTTGCTCCATGGAGTTCTGCAAATACTTCTTCTATGTGAGGAAGAGGATGGCTGTTAATCACAATAGCTTTATTTGGCTCTCTTAAGTTCACACAAAGGCGAATGCCTCCACGCTTCTTCTGCGTCACTACAACAGGTGAAACCCATTCTGAGGAGTCGATCTCTTCAATAATGTCCTTTTGAACAAGTTTTCTAAGTTCCTCTGAAACAGCTTCCCTGACTGAAAATGGTAAGTGCCGTAACTTCTGTCGTACAGGCATCACATTATTCCGCATTTTAACTTTATGCAGAAACCCATAAGCACAGCTGAGTTTCTCTTCAACCTGGTGCTGGGTCCCAGCTGAAACTGGTGTGTGTGCCGCAAGAGTGCTTTGCTGAGGAAGATCAATTCATCCATTAACTACCCTGAGATTTAAAGCAGTCAATACATCTCTGCCAAGGATAGGAGTGCCTGTGTGGAGAATGTAGAACTCTGCAGTTACACAGCAATCACCAAAAGTAACTATTACTGGCAGGCAGCCATGTACTGGAACATGGTTTTTCAAAAAGCACACCAAGTGAAGTTTGGGTCCAGTCAGAGGCACATCTTTAAAGTAATGCAGATAGATGGAATCAGGCAGTATAGATACTGCTGAGCCAGTGTCCGACATTAGCTGAATAGAGTGTGGTTTGCCTGAGGGTATGGCAGAAACGTTTTAGAAATGAAAGATGCAGAATTTTACAATATCGTGCACTGAATTTTTATTTTTGTGGGCACAGAATTCCCTCAGGGGTAGCATATGTATGTTAACACTATGCTATATGCTACAAATGGTAATGCTATGTTAATAAGTTTTGGGTTTTGTTATGTAGCACATGCTTTACTCTTCTATTACTTCATTCTAGTGTTCTTCATTCTGACAATGTTAGTTCTGCTTGTTCTGCAAAATCAATAAACTTTTATAAAAATTAAAGATTTCATGACTCCTTTGCATTCATCTCCGAAAATACAATTATTTTGCTATCTCACAGGTTTTTCAAACATGTGTCTACAATCAATCTGTGATGGGTTGGACCACCCCACCACCCCATGTACTGGGGGTTTCTCCTGCACCACCAGCCTAGATTCCCTCTCCCTGTTTTGCTGAATTCGGCTCTCCGGTCTCTTGCAGCACACACACAGGTAGGGCCACACCCCACTGCAGACACAGACTGAAGTCAGCTCTGTGTGAGAGGATTCACCCAGCACTCACCTGCACACCTGTGCTGGGGGATAAACCCAAAATAATATTTTCTTGCACTGTATAGAAATATCTGTACAGCACAAGCTCATAAAATGTCGCCCTCTTCCTCAATGTGAAGAGAGATGTGGACGGTTTCTTGCCCCCCTGCCCCCATTAGAAATTACATAAACTGGGTTTAATAATAAACAAAATAAATTGCATTAACTATAAAAGGCAGATTTTTGGTGGCTAAAGAGATAGCAAACAGAACAAAGCAGACTACTAAGCAAATAAGGCAAAACACACTAACTAAGCTTAGAGACTAACAGATTTATTTGAGCATAAAGCTTTCGTGAGCTACAGCTCACTTCATCGGATGCATGTAGTGGAAAATACGGAGGGGAGATTTTATATACACAGAAAACATGAAACAATGGGTGTTACCATACAGACTGTAACAAGAATGACCAGGTAAGGTGAGCTATGACCAGCAGGAGAGCGGGGGCGGGGGGGGGACCTTTTGTAGTGATAATCAAGGTAGGCCATTTCCAGCAGCATTTCCAGGGCTGAGGGTTCCCCAGATGGCCCAGGGATGGCTCAGGTCACCAGTGAGGAGCACTCTCAGAGCATGCTTCCTGTCCCATCTCTTTGGGAGGGCCTCCCACCATGAGGGCTAGAGAGCAGTCCCCTCCTCGCCAGTGGAGGGAGGGAAGCAGGAAAAGGGAAACCAAAAAAGACAAACCCCAATGACTCTAAGGGACAAAGACCGAGCTGGAGAAAAATTTGTCCCACCTTAACCTAGTGTTTTCCGTGCCTAGAATTTGGCCAGCACCGTGTGGTTCAGCCTGCCTAGGTACCAAACCTCTCTGGGGCTCTTACCTTCTCCACAGGGACGTCTGTCTTCTCACTCAATGAGCAGTGGGAAAGGAGAAAACTCCAGAGAGGCTCCACCTCGCGCTCACATACGAGACCCTGAATTCTCTCTCAGTCCTCAAGGAGACACCTCAAGAAAGAGACTCCCTGCAGCAAAGCCCCGGGGGTCTCTGAGATCCCCCTGCCCTGCAGCCTGTCCTCCCTGGCCGTTGTCGTGGACTCTCTGTGAGGTCACCGCCTCCCACCTCCTTTGACCAATCAGCTGAGTGCTGCAAAAGGCCCTTGTGATGTCACTGCCACACCCACCCCTGCCCTGCGCGAAGTATGTACACGTGACCTTAACTCTCATGTTTCCTAACGTTTAAAGGCCTGGTCTCCATGGTGTTCTTTGTGCTTATAGATCTATTTTGGGGAGAGATGCAATCATTTATTTCAGAGCAGTAGCCGTGTTAGTCTATATCAGCAAAAAAACCCGAGGAGTACTTGTGGCACCTTAGAGACTAGCAAGTGTATTTGGGCATAATCTTTCCTGGGCTAAAACCCACTTCATCGGATGCATCCAGTGGAAAATACAGTAGGAAGATATATATTCACAGAGAACATGATAAGATGGGTGTTGCCATACCAACTCGAACAGACTAATCAATTAAGGTGGGCTATTATCAGCAGGAGGAAAAAAACTTTTGTAGTGATAATCAGGATGGCCCATTTCAAACAGTTGACAGGAAGGTATGAGTAACAGTAGGGGGGAACTTAGCACGGGGAAACAGCTATTACTTAGTGTAATAACCCATCCACTCCCAGTCTTTACTCAAGCCTAATTTAATAGTGTCCAGTTTGCAAATTAATTCCAATTCTGCAGTTTCTCATTGGAGTCTGGTTTTGTAGATTTTTTGTTGGAGAATTGCGACTTTTAGCTCTGAAATTGAGTGACCAGGGAGGTTGAAGTGTTCTCCGACTGGTTTTTGAATGTTATAATTCTTGACATCTGATTTGTGTCCATTTATTCTTTTGTGTAGAGACTGTCCAGTTTGGCCAATGCACATGGCAGACGGGCATTGCTGGCACATGATGGCATAGATCACATTGGTAGATGTTTAGGAGAACGAGCCCATGATGATGTGGCTGATGTGATTAGGTCATATAATGGTGTCCCTAGAATAGATATGTGGACAGAGTTGGCAACGGGCTTTGTTGCAAGGATAGGTTCCTAGGTTAGTGTTTTTGTTCTGTGGTTGTTGGTATTTGCTTCAGGTTGGGGGGCTGTCTGTAAGCGAGGACTGGCCTGTCTCCCAAGGTCTGTGAGAGTGATGGGTCGTCCTTCAGAATATGTTGTAGAACCTTGATGATGCGCTGGAGAGGTTTTAGTTGGGGACTGAGGGTGACGGTTGGTAGCATGCTGTTTCTTTCTTTATTGGGCCTCTCCTGGAGAAGGTGACTTCTGGGTATTCTTCCCTTAAGCAGGTGAGTATTGTAGTTTTAAGAACGCTTGATAAAGACCCTGTAGGTGTTTGTCTCTGTCTGAGGGATTGGAGCAAATGCGGTTGTATCTTAGAGCTTGGCTGTAGACAATGGATCGTGTGATGTGGTCTGGATGAAAGCTGGAGGCATGTAGGTAAGTATAACGGTCCAGTATAGGGTGGTGTTTATGTGACCATCGCTTATTAGCACTGTAGTGTCCAGGAAGTGGGTCTCTTGTGTGGCCTCTCCTTCTGCACCTCCACCCCCACGAACATGATACAGTTCTGCAGTGACCTGGAATCCTACTTTCGACGTCTCTGACTCAAGGAATATTTCCAACATGCCTCTGACCAACACACTAATCCACAGAGACCTTCCTACCAACACTACAAAAAGAGGATTCTGCGTGGACTCCTCCTGAAGGTCGAAATAGCAGACTGGACTTCTACGTAGAGTGCTTCCGCCGACGAGCACGGGCTGAAGTGGTAGAAAAGCAGCATCACTTGGCCCATAACCTCAGCTGTGCAGAACACAACACCATCCACAGCCTCAGGAACAAGTCTGACGTCAGAATCAAAAAGGCTGACAAAGGAGGTGCTGTCGTCGTCATGAATAGGTTGGAATATGAACAAGAGGCAGCTAGGCAGCTCTCCAACACCACATTCTGCAGCCCATTCCCCTCTGATCCCACCCAGGGTTAGCAAGAGAAACGACACCATCTGCTCAAGAAACTTCCTGAAAAAGCACAAGAACAAATCTGCACAGACACACCCCTGGAACCCCGAGCAAGCGTCTTCTATCTGCTACCCAAGATCCATAAACCAGGAAATCCTGGATGCCCCGTCATCTCAGGCATTGGTTAGGGGTGCTGGTCATGTAGGGCCTGAGGAGAGAGTCGACATAGTCAGATAGTCCTGCTGTCAGGATGCCAATGCCTGAGAGGATTTCATCGCAGTCTCTGACGAGGGGGTTCAGGCTCCAGTGCTCTGCTCTGTTTTCCCAGCCCTGTCCAGGGGGTTGTTTCCAGTTTCAGAAATGGGGCAATGTTCACACACTCCCAATGGGACTTTGCATAAACCAGGCCCTAAGCCAGGGGCAGGCAAACTTTTGGCTTGAGGGCCGGATCCGGTTTCAGAAATTGTATGGAGGGCCAGTTAGGGAAGGCTGTGCTTCCCCAAACAGCAAGGCATGGCCTGGCCCCTGCCCCCATCTGCCCCCCACCCCGCTTCTTGCCTCCTGACGGCCGCCCCGGGCCTCCTGCCCCATCCAACCCCTCTGTTCCCTGAGGGGCCCCCCAGGACCCTTTCCCCATCCACCCCCCTGCTCTCTGTCCCCTGACCGCACCTGGATCCCCTCAGCCCCTAACTGTCTCTGCTGCCCCATCCAACCCCTCCATCTCCTTACTGACTGCCCCCCTGGGAACCCTGCCTCATGCAACCACCTCTTCTCCCTGACCACCCCCAGACTCTCCTCCCCTAACTGCCCCCTGCCCTAACTGCCCCCCACTGCCCGTTCCAACCCCTCCTGTCCTTTCTGACTGCCCCCCAGCACCCCTGCCCCATGCAACCACCCCTTCTCCCTGTCCTCTGACCGCCCCTGGAACTCCCACCCCGACTGCCCCCCACCGCCCCATCCACCCCCTCCTCTGCTTCCTGACTGCCCCCTGGACCCCCGGACCCATCCAACCACCCTTTCTCCCTGACCGCCCTGGGAGCTCCTGCCCCCATTCAACCCCCTGTTCCCCGCCCTCTGACCGCCCCGACCCCATCCACCCCCCACCCCTGACCACCCCCCGAACTCCCCTGCCCTCTATCCCAGCCCCCTTCCTCCTCCCCCACTCCCTGCCCCCTGACCGTGCTGCCTGGAGCCCCGGGGGCTGGGGGCGGCTGCCCCAGGACCGGCTGCCGGGCCGCGCCGCACAGAGCCCCGGGGCTGGCCAGGCTCGTAGCCCCGTTGCCCGGAGCATGGGCCGGCGGTGCTGGGAGCGGAGGCTGCGGGGCGGGGAACAGCGGGGGGGGGGGGGGGGGGCTCTCCAGAGCTCGGGGCCGGGCGGAGCAGCTCAGAGTCCCCAGCCCCCCTTCTGCCGCTCGCTCCCCACATGTTGCTGCCCCCAACCCCGGGGAGCTGCAGCAGCTTCCCTCTGCCCGGGGCAGGAACTTGCAGCCCCTGCTGGGAGCAGCCTGGGCCCCCCTGCCCCCCACAGGCTGCCCCGGGAGCAGCTCCCTGGGGGGCAGGTCTCCCCTCCTCTCCCTGGGGGCACTGCCAGACCCCCCGTCCCCTGCTGGGGCCCCTCACCTGAGATGCCCCAAGACCGACCAACAGCCATGGCCGGCTGCCACCCCACTGCCCCTCCCCACCAGCCCCCAGGTCCCAGTGTGGCCGAGCCCCTCCACAGTCCCCCCCGACTGCCCTCCTCGCACCAAGCCAGGCTGCAGCCGCCCCACCCAGCTGTGCCACCCCCCCACGCCCCCCTCCACAGCCCCCCACAGCCATGCTGTGTCCCCCTGGGGCCATGGTGCTGCCCCTCACTACCTCCCAACCCAACCGCCACAGCCATGCCATTGACCCAAGTCCCCGATCCAAGTCCCCTATAGCTTCTCCCTCCCCAGATCCCTCCCAGACCCAGTCCCTATCCCTACAACGCAATCGCCCCCTGCCAACAACCCCCCTCTCTTCCTCCCACAGCACCAATCCATCCCCTACCCTCCCACAGCTCCCACCACACAGACCCCTCCACCTCCCAGCTCTGCCACCTCCCCCCCACCCACCATCCCACCCACTCCCGTCAGACACCCTCCCCCGCTGGTGCACCAGGGTTTCCCCAAGACCCACCAACAGCTATGGATTAAAAACCCCATAGTGTTGGTTGGGGCCTCCTGGAGCCATGGTCCCTATCTGGAGACACTGAAATCTCACTCTTGTCTCTCTCTTCCTGCCTCCAGCTCTGAGCCAGGCTCCGGACAGTTACGTGGTGAAGTGATGAACTGATGACAGTGGAAGAAAAAAATCAAAACCCAAAAGTGAAGCCAAAAGCACAAGCCGGGCAGGCAAGGCAAATCGCAGGCTGCTGCCATAGACTAGTCCTCCCCCTCCTCCAATAACCCACCCAAACCGGGACACCACAGACCCCATGGACCTCAAACCAACCACCTGGAAGCAGCAGCAAAAAGGCAGCAAGGACACAGGCCGGCAGAGCGTGGAAGGAAAATCAAAACGGAAAGAGCCCAGTCTTTGAAAGCTTTTTTAGTTCTCTGCACATGCTCCCAGAAGAGGATGGGGCAACCGACAGCCAATCATGCTTTCTAAGCAGGGGAAAAAAGCTACTTCTGGACCAACAACAAAGAAAAAGGAGAAGGAACGGGACAGTGAGCGGGACAGAGAGATTTATTCAAGCGAGATGGTAATTCATTAATTCCCTGTGTTACTTCCTGGCCATTTCTGTTACCTTAGTGCCATCATGGAAACTGTTCTCAAAATCTCTGGGTCTCCTTGCCATATGCTGTGGTTATGAAAGCTCCTTTTCAGCTCCTTTTACTTTCCTGCTTTCCAGTTACTGTAAATATACCATTAGCACAATTCTTCCTGTTTCTTCCACATTCATATCCTAGTTCCAGTTGTTGGGGGCAGAGTCATGGGATGTGTTTGTGACACTCTATACCTTGGGGGAGCGTTATGCTTATAAGAAGCACATGGGATCTTTTCAGGGGAAAAGGCAATACGCCGCATTTCTTGAAAATACAACTCTTAGCGTATGCATTCACACACACACACACACCCTGCAGATGCTCTTACAGTTACCAGTTTGCTGTAGCTCTTGTCAATCTAATGGCCAGTTAGATGAAACACAAGCGAGGAGCTGGGCTCCATAGGTTGCGATCTGATGCTCAGAGGCTTTCCAGGACTGAACCCTGAGTCTTATGGCAAAACACCCCAGCTTTATACTTGTCAATTCCCACTTTACTCTATGGATTTTGCAATGTCATTCTGTAATCGTTAATCCTTAAATGGGGTTAATCTCCGGGTTTTCCGCTGTTATCATTTGGTGGTTTTGGTGGTTTTCCCATCGTAAGCTCTTGTTTGTTGTTTTGCATTCAGGGGTGCCTGCCTCACCTGTGAGGTCATCAATGCTGCCAACATGTTTAGCGTCGGATACAATGGATGTTTTCTGATTGTCTCCTGGTGTTTTCAAGTCTCTCACTTCTTCTTGACCATCTGGACATTTGTGATGGCTTTTCACACTTATTCTGAACTATGCACACATTTCTCACTCACACCAAACAATTTGATGGAGACTTTCGGACAGAATAACATTTTAGAAAGGATGATACGGTTACTAAAGGGATTACAAAAGAACCTTACGCAACTTAGTTTGCAATGCAGACAAGAAACACAACTTAATTTGTAATGCAGATAAGAAGCAAGACCTTCTAGCTAATACTGTAGTGAAACCTTATCCTAAAACAAAAGGTGGCCAGGACTGTTCTGGTCTATTCCTGCCTGAAATCAGCTTCAGACATCAGAACCTGGCTGATGCCTCTTTACCAATGGCACACGAGGCCGTTTCTTCCTGCTCTCAGAAAGGGTGGCTGGCAGAATATGGTCAAATCCTATCATACATCAATCCATTTAATACATGATTATCCCTTATCTTTCATTATGCAAAATGCAAATATAAAATCCTACTACTCTAGGTGCCCTGTAACCCCCATATTCCTCATCTTGGATTGAATTGTGATATTACACGTAAACCATGCCATGCAAGGGATCAGGGGAAAGGTTAGGAGCTGCCAAAAGTCACTCTTCTCTCTGTCTAGATATGTGTCTCCTCAATGCCTATGAAATGACAAGAATCATACGGTTTTCACTGAAACATGCTGTAAGTTGTGGAATCAGCCAAAAATTAGCTTCCCCAGAGGTACCAGCAAGGAAGGTCCGCAACCCCCGGGTGGGGTGTGAAACAACCCATCAATAGACATTGTCCAGCAAGGAAGCTCCCATTCAATGATTCACCTGCATGAGACCACAGCAAGGGAATTGCTCCACCTTGCTGGGAGATTGAGCAATGCCCCTACCTGCCCCCCCAGACATGCCTGGTGCTTCCCAAGCACATGGACTGAGGGTATAAAAACCAAACCCAAACACAAGGGCCCATGCTTGGCCTTTCTCCTTCATCCACCTACACTGCAAGCAAGAAGGACACTGAAGACTTGAGACTCCAACTGAGGGGTCTGGCCCAGATTTCAAGGGAGAAATCTGGATGCTATGGACTGCAAAATCCAGGAGAGGGATAAAAACTGCTTAGTCTTGTTGTTGCCCAGTCTATGAGGGTTGAGAGTTCAGACTGCGAGCTAAGGTGTTTATTTCTTTTGGTAACTAACTCGGATGTTTTGCCTATCAGTTAATACCACTGAAAATCTCCATTTTGTAGCCAGTAACCTTGTTGACCTGTTTGACTTTACCAAAAAGAACAGGAGGACTTGTGGCACCTTAGAGACTAACAAATTTATTTGCGCATAAGCGTTCGTGAGCTACAGCTCACTTCATTGGATGCATCTGAAAGCTTATGCTCAAATAAATTTGTTAGTCTCTAAGGTGACACAAGTACTCCTTTTCTTTTTGCGATTACAGACTAAGACGGCTGCTACTCTGAAAGCTGCCTAGCGTAGCTCGGGGTGTGAGTACGAACCTCGGGGCAGAGTGTTACACACCAGGGCACACACCCCATGGGGATTGGGAGCTCGATAGTTTGATTTCACCCACCAAGAGCCAACTCCCCAGGCACGGTAACAGCCTGAAGAGGAAAGGAGTACTTGTGGCACCTTAGGGTACTCCTTTTCTTTTTGCGAATACAGACTAACACGGCTGTTCCTCTGAAGCCTGAAGAGGGTGTCCCAGACACTCCCCTTGGGCCCTCTGCTCTGTCCTGCCACCGAGGCAAGCCTGCCTTTGCGCTCGATCTGTGGTTCAGTGAGGCCTGAGCATGAGCTGGTGCTGCCAGCATCACCCCCCACTGTCTGCAAGGGAGGAAGGATTGAACCAGGGTCCCTGTGTTCCAGGTCAGCGTGTGAAGCACGGTGGTGTGGTGGGGCTCTCTCCAGCACTCCTTTTGAAGTTGGTCCCCGGAGGCTAAATAATGAAAGAGCTCGGGTGTAAACTATTTCCCTGCATCAAGTTTCCTGTGGCAGCTCAGTCCACCATTTCAGCTAGAGAAGAGTTGCAGTCCCTGGGCATTGGGCCACCCGGGGCCTTTAACACCACAGCCCTGGGAAGGGGGTGCTGAGATGGACCATCCAGTGAGGAACACAAGTCCTTCCAGAGGGAATGAACAGACAGGAATCATCCCGTGATCTATCCCTTGTCGCCCTATTCACAGCTTACGGCAAACAGAGGTTAGGGACACCATCCCTGCCCATCCTGGCTAATCGCCATTGATGGACCGAGCCGCCATGAATCTATCTCGTTCCCTGTTGAACCTTTTGGTCCCAGGACCCTGTTCAGGAACAGTGAAGTAGCAAGTTCTAATAAAGAAGCAGCTTCTGATACCAGGGGAGATGCTGTTCCCCCTCCCCTCCCGTAGGGATGAGCAGCCCCCCAGCTGTCTCTCTGCCCCTTGCCCCCTTCACCTCATCACCCCTTCAGCCTCCCTCCAAATATCCCCTTCCTCCCCATCACCTCTTCAGCCCCCCATCACTCCCTTCAGTCTCTCCCAACTGCCCCGGTCCCCCTCCCATCATCGCCCCCCTCAACCTTCCCCCTGCCTCCCAGGCTCCTCCCCAGCTGCCCTTTCAGTCTTCTCCCCCTACAACCAACTGCCCTCCTTCAGCCTTCCCCCCGAACCTCTCACCCAGCTGCCCCATCTGACCCCCTTTAGCCTCCCTCCCGCGCAACTGCCCCTTCACCCCCTCACCTACTCCCCTCCCTCTGCCTCTCCCCAAATTCCCAGCTCCACCACGTTGAGGTTCCCTTCCCCACAACCATCTGCTTCCTTCCCCTGGGGAACAGGGGCAGGAAATGCTTTTGAAAAAAACTTTTGTAAAGTAAAAATTAAAAGAAACCAAGCAAGCCCCTACCTTGCTTTGTGCTGGGCGCCCAGCTGTGCGCTTGTGTGTGTTCATGTGAGGAGGGGTTGTTCTGAGCACTCTGCCTTCAGAGAACGGGTGGAGTTGGCCAAAGGGGCATGCTGAATCTTTAGCAGAGAATTCCTTTCTCCATTATGTTAGCTAAGCGTTGCTGTTAAGTGTCAGCCGACGAATGCAGCATTTGAAACAATCTGACTGTACATCCCTTGCTTTCTCAGTTGCTGTAGTTCTCACACCCTCTGCTCTTGTGAGCTCACCACATGACACGGTGTCTTATTACCATAGCATCTTGGAGATTACACGGGACCTAAGTTTATGAGGTAAAAAATGAAGCATAACTCCTTCCCTTCCCCCTTTTGACTTAGGAAAAATAAACCCTGTCCCCTCCCACAGTCCCAACCCGGCCCCACCGGAGCTGCTGTGGCCAGGAGAGAGGTGCCTCTAACCTGGCCCTGAGCTGCTGTGGTGAGAGAGGGCTGGGGGGAGTCCTCTCTCCCTCGGGCAACCTGCACCCTAAACCCCTCATCCCCAGCCCCACCCCAGAACCCGCACCCCCAGCCGGACCCCTCAACCCTTGCACCCCAACCCTCTGCCCTAGCCCTGAGCCCCTCGTCCCTGTCCCCACCCCACAGCCCACACCCCAACCCTCTGCCCCACCTGAGCCCCCTCCCACACTCCGAACCCTTCAGCCTCACCCCTACCACACACTGTCCATGTGCAGAATGAATTTTGGAATCTGCACCAAGAGACAGGTGAGGAGTCACACCTCACTTCCCTATTGGTGCACATAACAAAATTCATTCCCTACATGGACGTAACAAATTAGAGGAAACACTGCTCCTGACTTTCATCCTGTCTGTCACATCTTGAATCTCATACATTGACCGATGGGAATAAAGTGCTCTCAGGTGACCTACAGACCAACAGTTGTTCATAGGAATTATTCAGCAAGTATTTTAGAAGACCTAGAACAAGAGAGGAGATCACGAACTGCTCAGAGACAATTAATGGAGAGAAGCAGCAAGATTAATCCCATACATTGGATTGGTTGTGACTTATTTGCCTGATTTGAAAGGAGACCAAAAGGACCTGAGTCTCCTCGCTGTCGATATCCCCCAGCTCGGCCAGTCAGCATTGAGATGCTGAGGGGTGGGAGGCTGAGAGGTCTCACCAGATGTCTCAAAGGACGGCCCAGGTCACCATCAGAGGGGATCACGCTCAGATCCGGACCCATCTCTTTGTGAGGACCTCCTGCAATGAGAGCAACCCCCCATCCCTCGCCCACACGCCACACACACCCCTCCTTGGTAGAGGGAGGGAAACTGGGAAAAGGGAAAAAAGAAGCAAGAGAAGAGGAGAAAGGAGGAAGGAAAGAGGAAAAGGGAAACCAAAAAGGATAAACTCTAAGGTCCCCAGTGATGCCAAGGGTCAAAGTCCTAGGTAGGAAATCAAATTCTGCCCCCTTAAGCCAGTGTTTTCTGTGCCGAGAATTCTGCCTGCACCAGGTGCATCAGACCCAACAGGTTCCAAACCTCTCAGAGCCTCTGACCTTGTCCAAGGGAAGTTCGTTTTCTGGCACAATCAGTGGTGGGAAAGGAGAAAACTCCACAGAGGCTCCTCCTCATGCTCACAGACGGAAATCCTAATTCTCTCCCCGTCCTCGAGGGGAGACGTGGAAAAGGAGACGTGTGGCAGCAAAGCCGGGGGGGTCTCAGAGACTGCCCTGGCCCACCTGCACCTCTGCCCTGCCCGGCTGATGTCGGGGTCTCTCTGTGAGGTCACCCCCTCCCCACCACCTTTGCCCAATGGGCTGAGTTCCTGCAAAAGGCCTTTGTGATGTCGCTGCCCCACCCACCCCTCCCCTCCAAGCTGATGTCCTGCCCCTGCCCAGCCTCTGTGGAGGTTGGAGTTGTTGCCCCTGGATCTAGGGTTGCCAACTTCCACACCCTACAAAACTGAACACCCTTGTGCCGCCCTTCGCCGAGGTCCCGGCCCGCTCACGCCATCTCCCTCCCCTCCGTCGCTCCCTCTCCCCCACGCTCACTCACTTGCTCATTGTCACCATGCTGAGGAGGGCTGGGGAGGGTCCCTTTTCAACTGGGTGTTGTCGGGACAGACCTGGGAAGGAGGGCTGCCTGCCAAGCACCTTTAGGAGGAGTTTCAGAGTAATAGCCGTGTTAGTCTGTATTCGCAAAAAGAAAAGGAGTACTTGTGGCACCTTAGAGACTAACCAATTTATTTGAGCATAAGCATTCGATGAAGTGAGCTGTAGCTCACGAAATTGGTTAGTCTCTAAGGTGCCACAAGTCCTCCTTTTCTTCCTGCTTAGTATCTCCACAAACTTTATCAGTGTACTCTCTATGCCATCATCTAAATCATTGCTGAAGACATGGAATAGAAGTGGACCCAGAACTGATCTCTGTGGGACCCCACTTGTGATGCCCTTCCAGCCTGACTGTGAACCACTGATAACTACTCTCTGGGAGCGGTTTTCCAACCAGTTCTGCACCCACCTTACAGTAGGTCCACCTAGGCTGTATTTCCCTACTTTATGAGACGGCCATGTGAGACCGTAGCCGAAGTCTTAGGCTTCGTCTACATTAGCAACGTAAAAGCGCTGCCATGACCCCAGCGTGTAATCGCGGCACCGTCGCTAGGAGAGAGCTCTCCCAGCGCTCTAAAAAAGCCACCCCCACGAGGGGCGTAGCTGAAAGCGCTGGGAGAGCGGCTCCCCGCGCCGGTGCTGTGACCTCACGGGCACTTTAGAGCGCTGAAACTTGCATTGCTCAGGGGCGTGTTTTTTCCCACCCTGAGCAAGGAAATGTCAGCGCTCTAAAGTGCCAATGTAGACAAGGCCATACTAAAGTCTAGAGATACCGTATCTATCGCTTCTCCCCCATCCACAAGGCTTGTTACCCTGTCACAGAAAGCTAGCAGGTTGGTGTGACACCATTTGATCTTGACAAATCCATGCTGACTGTTACTTATCACCTTGTTATCTTTTAGGTGTTTGCAAAGTGATTGCTTAATTATTTGCTCCATTTTCTTTCTGGGTGCTGAAGTTAATCTGACTGGTCTGTAATTCCCCAGGTTGTCCTTATCCCCTTTTCAAGAGGCGGGAATTGCTGTTCATTGGCAGGGGGTGAGGGTGACGTCTGTGGTCTGCGTGAGGGACCCCTCTGGGAACAGACCGAAGGGGGCAGAGTTGAGGTTGTTTGGCCTAAGTATCCTTAGCCCAGCATCTCCTACTTTGCCAGCCGTTGAATGTTGAGTGTTCCGGGCTCCCGTTCTGACGAGGCATGAAGAGCACAGAGCAGTGCTGACCCCCTGCAGTGGTGACATTTTTTGCATGGGAATAATGGAAATCCTGGGGAGCTGCCCTGTAGACTGGTCTGTGCACCAACCAGCTCACTGCTAGGGAAGAGTGAGGTGATGACTGTTCCCTTTGGATAGGAGTCCCCGTATCTACTACCTCCGCTGACACCCTGCCTTGTGAGAGATGCTAATATCCTCTCTCTTCTACTCTACATGGGGGTGCAGGAACAGGTTTGTAGCCAAATCCCCCTTGTTTTATATGTGATGAATTTAGGTGTGAAAGACTCTAGTGAGAGGGATTTCTCTGTGGCTGCTGACACAGCGTGGGCTGAGCTCAGCTTTTGCAAGGATAACTCCAGCTGCTTCAGAGAACAGTCTCCAGTGAAACTGCAGGGAGGAAGCAGGAGGGACAGAGCCCAGCACTTGGGGCTCCAGGAACCCGGGTCGCTGACCCTGGAGCTACAAGCTTTGTCAGCGGGGTTCGAGATTTTGTCCACTGAACCCTGCAGCCACTAGGGCGACCGTCCCACAGCAGTGTGCACTGTCATTGCAAAACATTCTGGCAGGTTCCCTTTAATAGACGTTGCCTGTGTTTAACTTCTGCAGCTTAACTGAGCCTGTTGGAGTCCGTGCCACGACGTGAGGGGAGCCCAGAGAGGAAGACGGATGAGCTCTGCTCTGTCTCCCTGCAAGAACCAGTCAACCCCTCCCTAGCTTTTCTCTGGCACTTGGAGTGTCCTGTGTGGGATTTCCGGCCTCCTCTGTCTGCTCACTGAACCACTTTTTGCTTTTCAGATGTCATAGTTTTCTGTAATAATGTTTTATTTGCACAGAATAATTTCCAAAATGTGAATGGATAAAAACTCTGTTAGTCAGAGTTCAGTGTTTGCTAGCGTTCAGTGATGCACTCAGTGCTCTGGCTGCGCAATGCTGTCTGCACACCCTGTACGGTGCGCTAGATCTGTGAGCAGTAGCTGCTTGTGTGTCTATGGTGGGGGACGTCTGTCTTTTCTGTAGAATTTCATGATTATAACATGGTAAATGGCCTGGTCTACTCGCAGCTGGCAGCGCTGTTGCTCTCAGCGGCTGAGGCATTTTGTTGGACAGGAATAAGTGTCTGTGTTTAGTTTATAAGTGCCTCTAATGTCCTTTTCACCATTGATAGAGCCATAGAAATGCTGGGCTAAAAGGGCCCTCAAGGTCATCAAGTCCAGCCCCAATCTCAGGTAGCACCAAGTTAACCTAGACCATCCCTGACAGATGTTTGTCCAACCTGTTGTTAAAAACTTCCAATGACGGGGATTCCATATCCTCTCTAAGCAACCTGTGTGGTGAAGTGGGACATTTTCCTAATGTTGCGTGTGTATACTGTGTGTGCCTCAGTTTCCCCCATGTGCTGCATGTCTACCCAAGGTGGGAGGGGGGGTGTCTGTTTTTGTAGAGGACCAGGTGTGACCCAGTCTAGCAGCCTGGACCCCAGATCGTGGCCTGGACACTTTGTAACTTAGCGACTGAAGACCCGAAGGCCCATCCGAACTTGGAGCCAGCCAGTTATGGGCAGCGGAGAGAACAAAGAGCTGAAGAGAGAGTCACCTGGAAACCTGTTTGCCCGGGAAAGAAGACAAAGATGGAGGCGGGGCCTTGGAGGTGAGATGGGGTGGGCCACAGAAAGGAAGAGTCACTTCTGGGCTGGGAACAAAGAGTGGCCTGATCCCACCTGGACGGGGACAGACCCAGATGGACGCCCCTGAGAACGTCTTGTAATCTGCTCCAGACGTACAATAAACCCGTCGGTGCTGCGCTGGCTGAGAATCGCTGCAGGCTGAAGAGAGGCAGGCATGCCGGAGGCTCAGACGTGTGGTACTGGAAGGCGGAGGAGAAGCATACAGCTTAAACCCCGAGCAAAGCGTGACCTTATGTAGGGTCAATACTCTAAAGGCCGGTTCCTCCCGGGGCCATACGGAGCCAAGAGAGCACTGGCCTGTGAGTCTGTGGCAACCTGTTCCACAGTGAACTGTCCTTAGAGCTAGAGAGTTTTTCCTAATGTGTAACCTAAATCCCCCCTTCTCCAACTATCAACTGGAGAACAATTGATCACCGTCCTCTTCAGAGCAGCCCTCAATGCAGGGATAGTTAATTATTTTTTGTTAAGCTCCAAATTTCTTGGTCAAGATATAGTCAAGGCCCAGACTCAAGAGAAACACTTCTCATGCCACAAGTTCCCCTGTTCAAAGAACACAAACAGTGCTGTGAAATATACCCAGGGCCTATGTTGTTTATATTCTTAGTGCATTAAATGAAAAATAAAATCAAACCACTGTATAGCCTAAAGATAACCTCCAAGAAAAGCTTTTCTTTTTTTCTTGTGGCTTAAGCGTGTACTGGGTTCAGTACAGCTCAAAGGACTCACAAGTGGGAGGAGGTGGTCAGTCCCTCCACAGGTTTAATATGCAGCCGGTGATAAAATCCCCAAACCCGTACTCCCTGGCTTGAGGACACAGTTCAAGGAGTAGGGGGTCCCCAAAACAAATTCCCGGACTGACTAACTAAAAGACGGTGCATTCACAAACTCCATGAATGATCCTCGGATTCAGAGATGACTCTGGACCCCTCGGTCACGGCAGAGGGGCGGCTTTGTCCCAGGATTTCCCCTCACCACCCAGGGGTGCAGGGCTCAAGGTGCAGATTACAGAACTGGACTAAACTCCAAACTGTCGTCTCCTAGCCCAGCGTCCAGACACACTCCCAGCAGGCCAGCCCTGGACTAGTAGCCGGAGGAGAGCTGGCCATGTAGTGACTGGTCTCTCCTAGGGAGCTGGGGCCGAACTCAGCCTGGCTGGGGAAGTTTCCCAGCAAAACTCTACAAACTGGGAGTTATCAGTGGGGAAGGAAAAGCCCAGCGGAGGGATCTGCTGTCAGGTCCCTAGAGGCCAGTTGTCGGGGGAACCCTGCATGCTGGCCTGGGACTCCCCAGCTCCCCACACAGCCAGGCCTGCCCTTGCCCTGCCTGGCTCCAGACTGACTCAAAAATGGATTCTCCCCTTTCCTGAGCTCCCTGGGAGGACATCTCACTCCTTAGTGGTTGCCGGGCAGACTCTGAATCTGCCTTGGCTTCGCCTCCCTGCCAGGGACAGTGCCCCTCCCTCGGCTGCCCACAGGCAGAGCCCCAGGTCAGCTCCTTGGGGGTTACACTGTAAAAAAACAAAACAAACAACAACAAAGCAGAAAGCAAACCCGTGACCGAGAGGGGAAGTGAAGGCAGCTATATAAAATCACTCTGTCACTGGGCGTCCTGAGGAAGTGGAACCACACAGGACAGTTTGGGAAGAGCCAAAGGGGATGTTTGCTGGAGACGAGGGATGGGAAGAACTTGGAAGACTCAGCCCACAACACGGGGCAACAGGGAAACAGCCAGGGCAGAGACAGGGTGAATCCACTCACCGGAGCAGAGGGGTTGGAAAAATCAAAGAAACTGCTCAGCAGAGAATCCCCACTGGAGACAGATCCGGTATGCTTGGTGTCTGTGGGAAAATCTTTGCTGGGACTTCAGCCCACATTACTCCGCACAGCAAACAATCCACATGGGAGAAAAACGCTATCGATGTGCCGAGTGCAGGGAAAGCTTCAGTCGGAGCTCCCAGCTTATTTCACAGCAGAGACAGCACACCGGAGGGAGACCCTGTGGATGCCCTGCCTGTGGGAAGTGCTTCTCTCGCAGCACTGCCCTCATTAACCATCAGAGAATCCACATAGGATTGAAGCCCTACAAATGCCCCCGGTCTGGGAGGAGCTTTGCTCGGCACTCACACCTTGTTGTACGTCAGAGAATCCACACGGTGAACAACGCTGTGGAGAAAGCTTCCAGTACAGTTCAAAGCTTCTCCCACATAAGAGAAAACACATGGGAGAGAAACCTTATGTAACCCTTCTGCCAGGCCAAGTTGATAGCAGCAAGGGCCGCGTTCAGTACACAGGGGTTCCCTCTCATCAAAGGAAATGCAAAACTGGCTTGAGCCCCCACCCAGTGACCTGGGAAAATCCTACACACCCCCTGGGCGCCTCAAAGAGGCAATACTTCCCCTCTCGCAAGCAGAGAGTCTCGGTGGAGCAGAGAATCTTTAATAACATGAGATAAATGACATCAGCATTAAATTTTGGAAACACCACAACTA
This sequence comes from Caretta caretta, assembly GCF_965140235.1. NCBI lineage: Eukaryota > Metazoa > Chordata > Testudines > Cheloniidae > Caretta > Caretta caretta. The sequence continues at coordinate 137,220,218 of NC_134210.1, forward strand.
GTGTTCATTAACCAAACCATGAGCAAAGACCCACCCCAGCAAATTGGGCCACATCCTTTCCCTCGGGTTCTTGAGTCCCAGAACCCAAACGTCTCTTGAGTCCAGCAATCCACAAATCACCCAAAGTCCAAAAAGTCCAGCCCCAGAGTTCAAAAGTTCATCTGCAGAGTGTTACTCCCCAGTCTGGCTAAAATGTGCCTGTGTGTGGGGAAAGAGGTAAGGGGCACCTTACGTGTCCTGAAGCTGACTGCCCCACGGGGCTCCGCTCCACTCCACCACAAACAGCTCCGCTCTGCACAGCTTGGCTCCGCCAGCCTATCCACGAACAGCACAACTGCACTCTAGATCTTCCGGCTCCCCACTACTTGACACAGTGATTTCAGCTCATAGTAGTGGGAGCCTTAGTGCTGGTGCACCCTAAGGCCAAAGCGAACTCAGCACACTACCTGTAGCAAGACTCTTAATAGACCCAAAATTAACTCTGACAATCTACAGCGGAGAGAGACAGCGGTGTAATTGGTGTTTCAAACCCACACCCCCAGATACTAATACCTGTCTCAAGCCTCTCTCCATTCACAGAGTTTTGGAACCCATGTCCCTAGCCTAGCGAGAGCTACTTAGTTGATGGTGAGTCCCTCCGTCATAACAAAAGGCCAAGTACAGTTCCAAGCACAGTTCCCATAATCAGGGTAATAACAATTTATTCTTCCTGCCCTAATAACAGAGACACTGGGGATCCCACAGCAGCCAAAGTGACCATTTGGGCAGCTATGGCCTCATTCTAGGCGGGGTGGGTGTGCCTATGCAAATGAGATCAGCCCCTGAAGTTCTTTTCCACAACTTGCCACACCTCACCACCAGATGTCAGGGTGGAGCTCATCCTGACTCTGCTTACACTTATAAATGCCCTGAGTGTGGGGAAAGCTAAGTGACAGCTTTAATAGGCATTGGAGGGTGACACTGGAGAGAAGCCCTTCAAATGCTGTGATATTTGGAAAAGCTTCAGTAAGAGCTCAGACTTTATTGCACATCAGAGAATACACACAGGTGAGAAACCCTATAAATACCTCCCTGATCTGGGGTGGGATAGGGTGGGATCTGAGATACTATAGAGAATTCTTTCCTGGGTATCTGGCTGGTGAATCTTGCCCAGACGCTCAAGGTTCAGCTGATCGCCATATTTGGAGTCGGGAAGGAATTTTCCTCCAGGGCAGATTGGAAGAGGCCCTGGGGTTTTTTCGCCTTCCTCTGTAGCATGGGGCACGGGTCACTTGCTGGAGGATTCTCTGCACCTTGAAGTCTTTAAACCAGGATTGGAGGACTTCAATAGCTCAGACATAGGTGAGAGGTTTATTGCAGGAGTGGGTGGGTGAGATTCTGTGGCCTGCATTGTGCAGGAGGTCAGACTAGATGATCATAATGGTCCCGTCTGACCTTAATATCTATGAATCTATGAAATTATGGTAAGAAATTCCATTAGAGCTCAGACGCGACTGAACATCAGACTAATAGAATCATAGAATATCCGGGTTGGAAGAGACCTCAGGAGGTCATCTAGTCCGACCCCCTGCTCAATGCAGGACCAACACCAACTAAATCATCCCAACCAGGGCTTTGTCAAGCCAGGCCTTAAAAACCTCTAAGGACGGAGATTTCACCACCTCCCTAGGTAACCCATTCCAGTGCTTCGCCACCCTCCTAGTGAAATAGTGTTTCCTAATATCCAACCTAGACCTCCCACCACTGCAACTTGAGACCATTGCTCCTTGTTCTGTCATCTGGTACCACTGAGAACAGCCGAGCTCCATCCTCTTTGGAGCCTCCCTTCAGGTAGTTGAAGGCTGCTATCAAATCCCCCCTTACTCTTCTCTTCTGAAGACTAAATTAAACCCAGTTCCCTCAGCCTCTCTTCCTAAGTCATGTGCCCCAGCCCCTAGGCATTTTCGTTGGTGTCTGCTGGATTCTCTCCAATTTATCCACATCCTTTCTGCAGTGGGGTCCCAAAAAACTGGGCACAACAGACATGGCCTCACCAGTACTGAATAGAGGAGAATAATAATTTCCCTCCACCTGCTGGCAATGCTCCTACTAATTCATCCTAATATGCTGTTGGCCTTCTTGGCAACAAGGGCACACTGCTGACGCATATCCAGCTTCTCATCCACTGTAATCCCCAGGTCCTTTTCTGCAGAACTTCTCCCCCAGAAAGGATGAAAGGACAAAAAACATAGGCAGAAGGTTGCTTATCACATTACTGAAAGGTGATCAGACACTGTGGGGAGGAACATGGTATGAGCACCAATAGAGAACAGAAGAGACTTTTGCTGCCACTCAGCTACAACCTTATTATCTTATTCTCTGTGACTTTTCATTTATACTTGACAGTAAATTATTTAATAAAATGGATACATTCAGGAGCAATAATGGTCTCCACTGGATTTGAAATGCAATGCCCTGACCAAGGCTTAGTGGGGATGATGGTTTATTTGTGATTTTCTTGCTTTGCATGAGGAGGAATAACATGGGTCTGAATTTCTCAGAATCATTCATCTGCAGAGGAGAAGAATGCGAAAATGGGCCTTCATGGGTTGAGACGGGACCTTCAGGAAAGTCTCTTGACATGTTTCTTTTAAATTACAGAGTCTAGGAGGGCTCTGCTGTTTATTCCCTACAGGTACCATGCATTCCTAGATCTAGACGGGTTATCTAGATGACTGAGGTGCTGATTGTTCCCTTTAGAGTTATATACTGCCACTGTTATGGTTCTGTAGTTCTCCTTCATGATACATGTCTCCTCTACAAAGCCCTGGACTAAGAATGTGAAATCCATGACCACATTTCTTGTACCTACTCCACAGGGTTGGGGGATTAATCCGCAGACATTTAGAATCCAGATGCATTAACTACAATATGTTTCTTTTCTGATTAGCTTTCTACTTCATTTTTTTATACAGGCACTTATCAGAAAAAATATCACAATGTTCACTTCAGAGTCATGACAGAGAAAAAATATTGAATCTAATTCCCTGGTATCTCAAAATACCTGATCAACCTAGAATGGAACAAAAATGATCATTAGAGATTCTGTTAGACAGTTAACTGGCTGCTTTTATGAACTCGTGGTAATGTCGAGTGAAAGGAACTTCACAGTGTACTTACAGCCCCCCTGGGCTACGAAGGGAATCCAGGTGGTTTCATCTAAAGGGGAATAGGAAAGAAACTCTGATCTTAGGCCTTGTCTGCACAGGACAGGCTTTCCTGTCTATGTTTTTCTACCACACCTGTGTGAGTCCAGAGGCAGGGCACAAGCAAACAACTTCCCTTCTGAACCAGTGCGTCTGGTGTTGTGATGTTGTTAAATTACTTTGCCGCATTCTGAGCAGGTATCCCATGATGCAATGTTCTACCCACCCCCCTGCACCTGGACCACCCCGCAAAGCTCCCCCAGTGCCCGGATCCCTCCACTGAGTCCCCCGTACCCAGACATGCCTGCCAAGCCCCAACCATCTTCCCCGGACCTCCCTGCAGAGTCCCCTTCCCACTGCACCCAGATGCCCCCCACACCCACACTGAGGCAACTGCACTCACAGTGCCCCACACAGAACCTTCTCCCTGCACATCTGCATCACCCCATCTGAAGCCCCTCCCCACTTGGATCCTGCCAGACTGAGCCTGCCTGCCCACACCTGGATTGGGGGGAAGGGCTGGGCATGTGTACGAGACTCTGTCCTTCTCATTTGCTATCTCGGTGCACCCGGCACGGAGGGACAGGCAGGGTCCAAAGGTGTTTCTGGGGCAGGCCTGGCCCTTGTGCTGTTTCACTGCTATGCAGATTGCTGGATTGGGGCTGGAGCCCAGGCTCTAGGACCTTACAGGGTGCGAGGGTCTCAGAGCTCTGGCTTTAGTCTGAGCCCAGAAGTCTGCACAGCAATGAAACAGCCCCATAGCCAAGCCCCAGAAGCTTAAGTCAACTCCGCTGGCATGCACCAGCCTGTTGTATCAACCAGGCCAGGTACAAACAAGCTTCAACAGGACTTTATTTTCAAAGTGGAAACCTCTTTACCAAGCTGCTGCTGCACCCTCTGTAGCTCTCTCCCAGCCTCTCAACTCCTCCCCTCTCCTTCCTGTTTCCTGTCCTTTCAGACTCCCAATGGCCAGTGCTCCCAATTCTAATAATCACAAGCAACATCTGAACACCACATTCCCTCCTCTGTTAAGAAACTCTCCCAATTAAAATAAACATTATTGTTCTAACCACAGGAACAAGTATGAAACAAGACACTATACAGTTGGCAGAAATATGACACTGAAAACGCTGGAGATACTATATAACCTAGTCTCTTGTCTAGACAGGTGGTCGTCTGGGTCTGACAGGCCGTCCCTCAAGCCCCGGTTTCAGTGCAATGTCTTGTTGTGTTGGTACTACGGTGAAGTCATCCCATGCAGACTGGGTGTTGGCGTAATCTCCTCTTGGTGCATAGGTAGGTGCCAGAGAAGTTTCATTCCATACCCGCCCATCAGAAAGTCGATAGGTGTAAGGTCCCTTCTTCTCCATGATTTTAAGAGGAGCTGTGAATTTATGGTCCCCTTTGCGTAAAATTCCAGGTTTTCGTATTCTAACGAAGGAACCACACTCAAACTTTGGTTCCTTAGCACCCCATTGCTTGTCTGTGAAAGCCTTAGACTTTGCTTGGTTCTGTTCAGCTGTCTTTCTCACATCATCCTCGTTTGGGGCATCTGGTCGTGCCTTTAACAATCCGGCAATGTTCAGTTTAGTATTCATCTGTTTCCCATGCAGTAACTCTGCGGGTGATCTTTGCGTTGTGGCATGTCGTGTAGCCCGGTATGCTTGCAAGAAATCAGTAGTGAAGGGAATCCAGAATAGCCCTTCCAGTTTAGCCGTTTGCGAACTCTCTTTCAAACTTCTGTTAAACGTTCGATTTCCCCATTGGCTTAAGGGTAATATAGGGATGACCTTCTGTGTAAAATGTTCCTCTCTGCTAGAAAAGTTTCAAGCTCCAGGGAAGTAAATTGACTACCATTATCTGAAACCAGTTCTTTGGGGTTACCTTCCCTGCTAAAAACTGAAGAGAGGAACTTAATTACTGTAGCAGAAGAGATTTGCGATGTAAACGCTACCTCAGGCCATTTACTGAAATAGTCTATTAAAGTGATGGCATAATGGCAGTCAATTGGAGCAGTATCAAAAGGACCTACAATATCAATCGCCACTTTTTCCGATGCAGATGCAGGAAGAGGAACAGCCTATAATGGAGGGGTACATGTCACTGCTGTCTTACCATGCATTTGGCAAGTGACACAGGATTTTATGAGTGCTTCAGTTTGAGAGTCCATCCCTGGCCTCCAATACAGATCCCGTAGTCGTTGTTTGGTTCGGACACTTGCTCGATGAGTATCATGTGCCAAGTGTATGAGGTTTGACTGTAATTATTCTGGCGCAGGGAGCCGGTGTGTACCTCGTAGCACACAGCCATCAAACAAAGAAAGTTCATCCCAAACTCTAAAATAAGGCAGCAAAACTGGGTCAAGGTTTTTAGGGTGACTGGGCCATCTCTTTGTCAGAAATCCCAGTAGTTTTTGTTGAATTGGACCCGTTGAACAAGCAGCTTGAAATTGTTCTCTTGTAACTGCAGTGAGAGCGCTTGTAATAAGCGCAACCAGGACATCCTCATCCTCCGGTGGACCATCTGGTGAAGGCAAAGGCAGGCGAGAAAGGCAATCAGCGACCACATTTTGGTTTCCAGGCTTATATTCCAGTTCCTAATTGAAAGAGAGTAGTCCTGCAGACCATCGAGCAGTACAGTATCCTGCTCTTCCCAGTCCTTTCGTGGTGAGCAACGTCGTCAAAGGGCTGCGGTCTGTGCGCAACTTGAACGTGCGGCCCCACAGGTAAGTTCTCCTTTTTTCAGTAGCCCAGACACAAGCAAGTGCTTCTTTTTGGACTGTAGAATATTTCCTCTCAGCATTACTTAGTGTCCTTGAAGCAAATGCAACAGTCCTCTCTGTGTTGTCCTCATGCAGTTGTGTGAGAACAGCCCCAAGTCCATAATCAGAAGCATCTGCAGTTACAATTGTGGGCAATGCAGGACTGAATAGTGCAAGTACTGGACTAGGTACAATCAAGTCTTTCACCATTTTGAAACTAGCTTGTGCATCCGTCGTCCACACTAAGGTTGAACTTCTCCATAGTAATTCCCATAACGGTTCAATGACAGAAGCATAACTGGGAATGAATTTTGCATACCAGGAGGTAAGACCCAAGAAGGAATGTAAGGTTTGCAAATCTGTTGGAGGAGGAGCATTTGAAATTGCCATGATATGATCTGGATCAGGTTTTAGTCCAGCCTGTGAAATTGAATGCCCCAGAAAGGAGAGTTCAGTTTGTCTAAATTTGCATTTGGACCTATTGAGCTGGAGGCCTCCTTTGCTGATACAGTTTAGTACAGACTGCAGGTTATTGTCATGCTCCTCAGAAGTATTTCCAAACACGATAATGTCATCCAGAGAGCACTGAACTCCATGTTGATTCTTCAGAATCAATGACATCATTTTTTGAAAGGCACTTGGGGCAGATGCGAGACTGTATGGAACATGTTTAAAACAAAATAGTCCCTCATGTGTAATAAATGCTGTGAGGTCTCTACTATCTGCATGCAACATAACCTGGTGGTACACGCTCTGCAAATCAAGGGTAGAAAACATCTTTGCTCCATGGAGTTCTGCAAATACTTCTTCTATGTGAGGAAGAGGATGGCTGTTAATCACAATAGCTTTATTTGGCTCTCTTAAGTTCACACAAAGGCGAATGCCTCCATGCTTCTTCTGCGTCACTACAACAGGTGAAACCCATTCTGAGGAGTAGATCTCTTCAATAATGTCCTTTTGAACAAGTTTTCTAAGTTCCTCTGAAACAGCTTCCCTGACTGAAAATGGTAAGTGCCGTAACTTCTGTCGTACAGGCATCACATTATTCCGCATTTTAACTTTATGCAGAAACCCATAAGCACAGCTGAGTTTCTCCTCAACCTGGTGCTGGGTCCCAGCTGAAACTGGTGTGTGTGCCGCAAGAGTGCTTTGCTGAGGAAGATCAATTCATCCATTAACTACCCTGAGATTTAAAGCAGTCAATACATCTCTGCCAAGGATAGGAGGGCCTTTGTGGAGAATGTAGAACTCTGCAGTTACACAGCAATCACCAAAAGTAACTATTACTGGCAGGCAGCCATGTACTGGAACATGGTTTTTCAAAAAGCACACCAAGTGAAGTTTGGGTCCAGTCAGAGGCACATCTTTAAAGTAATGCAGATAGATGGAATCAGGCAGTATAGATACTGCTGAGCCAGTGTCCGACATTAGCTGAATAGAGTGTGGTTTGCCTGAGGGTATGGCAGAAACGTTTACAGTGCACTTTATTTGTTCTGGAATATGTGCAGTCGTGATTTTGTCCACGCTCAGCACAGTAACATCTGGTATTGTAACTGTATGCACCTGTTGATCCAACTGGCTGCTGCGACATACTTAAGCAAAATGTCCAATCTTTTTGCAATGATTTTACTGAGCTACTTTTGCTGGACATCCTGTGTAGCTTGCAAGGTGTTGTGGTGATTCACAGCGAAAACATGCTTTTACTCTATTTTGAATTTGCTGATTTGGTGTTTTTTCATTAGTTTTCCTCTTGCAATTGTGTGTCTGCGGTAGTAGTGAACTTTTCTGCAAAGGAGTCACAGCCTGGACTGTGCCTCCTGTATCCATGCTCATTATTTTGGCTTCAGCTGTAGCTGACTCAATCTGAGTAGCAATGGTTATTGCATTTTCCAGTCTAAGTTGTGGTTCTAGAAGTAAGTGTTGTCTTACATGAAGCATGGTTGTTTTCTCAATGAGCTGGTCTCTAATCATCTCATCGGCCATATTCCCAAAGTCACAAATTACAATCAGACTCCTCAGGGAAGCAATATACTGCATTCTCGTTTCTCCTGGTTTCTGCTCACGCTGGCAAAATCTGTAGCGATTAGCTACTACATTCACTTTTGGCACCAAAAAAAATCCTTAATGTAGGAGTGTAGTCTCATATTTATCATCTGCAAGGGGAAAAGTGTAAAATAAACACTGCCCTTCTGCTCCAAGGCAGTGGATTAGCAGAGTAAGCTTTCTCACTTCAGAAATCTCTGTAGCACTGATTGCAAGCAGATAAGTCTCAAACCTATGGATCCAGGTAGTAAAATAAATTGGAGGCTCAGCTGAGCATTGCAGAAAGGCTGCAGGTGGGTTCAGAGGCAGAAGATCCATCCTCATTGCCAAAATGTTGTATCAACCAGGCAAGGTACGAACAAGCTTCAACAGGACTCAATTTTCAAAGTGGAAACCTCTTTACCAAGCTGCAGCTGCACCCTCTGTAGCTTTCTTCCAGCCTATCAACTCCTCCCCTCTCCTTCCTGTTTCCTGTCCTTTCAGACTCCCAACAGCTAGAGCTCCCAATTCTAATAATTACAAGCAACATCTAAACACTGCACAGCCACAGGGTTTTCTTTGCTGGGTAAACATATCCTTCTGTGCTTGACATCCATGGAAATATATTAATATTGCCATCTGCCCTGTGGAGCCCTAGAGATGTGCCTGGTAAGCAATCTATTTATCAAAACCCATTTCCTGAATCTGTTTTGTTGTCTGTATTGTTGACAGCTATTTTGAAATAAATTACCAAAACAACTGAAAATGGTATGATTATATTGTGCTGCTTTGACAAATGAAAGATGCAGAATTTTACAATATCGTGCACTGAATTTTTATTTTTGTGGGCACAGAATTCCCTCAGGGGTAGCATATGTATGTTAACACTATGCTATATGCTACAAATGGTAATGCTATGTTAATAAGTTTTGGGTTTTGTTATGTAGCACATGCTTTACTCTCCTATTACTTCATTCTAGTGTTCTTCATTCTGACAATGTTAGTTCTGCTTGTTCTGCAAAATCAATAAACTTTTATAAAAATTAAAGATTTCATGACTCCTTTGCATTGATCTCAGAAAATACAATTATTTTGCTATCTCACAGGTTTTTCAAACGTGTGTCTACAATCAATCTGTGATGGGTTGGACCCCCCCATGTACTGGGGGGTTCTCCTGCTCCACCAGCCTAGATTCCCTCTCCCTGTTTTGCTGAATTCGGCTCTCCGGTCTCTTGCAGCACACACACAGGTAGGGCCACACCCCACTGCAGCCATAGACTGAAGTCAGCTCCGTGTGAGAGGATTCACCCAGCACTCACCTGCACACCTGTGCTGGGGGATAAACCCAAAATAATATTTTCTTGCACTGTATAGAAATATCTGTACAGCACAAGCTCATAAAATGTCGCCCTCTTCCTCAATGTGAAGAGAGATGTGGACGGTTTCTTGCCCCCCTGCCCCCATTAGAAATTACATAAACTGGGTTTAATAATAAACAAAATAAATTGCATTAACTATAAAAGGCAGATTTTTGGTGGCTAAAGAGACAGCAAACAGAACAAAGCAGACTACTAAGCAAATAAGGCAAAACACACTAACTAAGCTTAGAGACTAACAGATTTATTTGAGCATAAAGCTTTCGTGAGCTACAGCTCACTTCATCGGATGCATGTAGTGGAAAATACGGAGGGGAGATTTTATATACACAGAAAACATGAAACAATGGGTGTTACCATACAGACTGTAACAAGAATGACCAGGTAAGGTGAGCTATGACCAGCAGGAGAGCGGGGGCGGGGGGACGGACCTTTTGTAGTGATAATCAAGGTAGGCCATTTCCAGCAGCATTTCCAGGGCAGAGGGTTTCCCAGATGGCCCAGGGATGGCTCAGGTCACCAGTGAGGAGCACTCTCAGAGCATGCTTCCTGTCCCATCTCTTTGGGAGGGCCTCCCACCATGAGGGCTAGAGAGCAGTCCCCTCCTCTCCAGTGGAGGGAGGGAAGCAGGAAAAGGGAAACCAAAAAAGACAAACCCCAATGACTCTAAGGGACAAAGAGCGAGCTGGAGGAAAATTGTCCCACCTTAACCTAGTGTTTTCCGTGCCTAGAATTTGGCCAGCACCGGGTGGTTCAGCCTGCCTAGGTACCAAACCTCTCTGGGGCTCTTACCTTCTCCACAGGGACGTCTGTCTTCTCGCTCAATGAGCAGTGGGAAAGGAGAAAACTCCAGAGAGGCTCCACCTCGCGCTCACATACGTGACCCTGAATTCTCTCTCAGTCCTCAAGGAGACACCTCAAGAAAGAGACTCCCTGCAGCAAAGCCCCAGGGGTCTCTGAGATCCCCCTGCCCTGCAGCCTGTCCTCCCTGGCCATTGTCATGGACTCTCTGTGAGGTCACCGCCTCCCACCTCCTTTGACCAATCAGCTGAGTGCTGCAAAAGGCCCTTGTGATGTCACTGCCACACCCACCCCTGCCCTGCGCGAAGTATGTACACGTGACCTTAACTCTCATATTTCCTAATGTTTAAAGGCCCTGGTCTCCATGGTGTTCTTTGTGCTTATAGATCTATTTTGGGGAGAGATGCAATCATTTATTTCAGAGCAGTAGCCGTGTTAGTCTATATCAGCAAAAAAACCCGAGGAGTACTTGTGGCACCTTAGAGACTAGCAAGTGTATTTGGGCATAATCTTTCCTGGGCTAAAACCCACTTCATCGGATGCATCCAGTGGAAAATACAGTAGGAAGATATATATTCACAGAGAACATGATAAGATGGGTGTTGCCATACCAACTCGAACAGACTAATCAATTAAGGTGGGCTATTATCAGCAGGAGGAAAAAAACTTTTGTAGTGATAATCAGGATGGCCCATTTCAAACAGTTGACAGGAAGGTGTGAGTAACAGTAGGGGGGAACTTAGCATGGGGAAACAGCTATTACTTAGTGTAATAACCCATCCACTCCCAGTCTTTACTCAAGCCTAATTTAATAGTGTCCAGTTTGCAAATTAATTCCAATTCTGCAGTTTCTCATTGGAGTCTGGTTTTGTAGATTTTTTGTTGGAGAATTGCGACTTTTAGCTCTGAAATTGAGTGACCAGGGAGGTTGAAGTGTTCTCCGACTGGTTTTTGAATGTTATAATTCTTGACATCTGATTTGTGTCCATTTATTCTTTTGCGTAGAGACTGTCCAGTTTGGCCAATGCACATGGCAGAGGGGCATTGCTGGCACATGATGGCATAGATCACATTGGTAGATGTTTAGGAGAACGAGCCCATGATGATGTGGCTGATGTGATTAGGTCATATAATGGTGTCCCTAGAATAGATATGTGGACAGAGTTGGCAACGGGCTTTGTTGCAAGGATAGGTTCCTAGGTTAGTGTTTTTGTTCTGTGGTTGTTGGTATTGCTTCAGGTTGGGGGGCTGTCTGTAAGCGAGGACTGGCCTGTCTCCCAAGGTCTGTGAGAGTGATGGGTCGTCCTTCAGAATATGTTGTAGAACCTTGATGATGCGCTGGAGAGGTTTTAGTTGGGGACTGAGGGTGACGGTTGGTAGCATGCTGTTTCTTTCTTTATTGGGCCTCTCCTGGAGAAGGTGACTTCTGGGTATTCTTCCCTTAAGCAGGTGAGTATTGTAGTTTTAAGAACGCTTGATAAAGACCCTGTAGGTGTTTGTCTCTGTCTGAGGGATTGGAGCAAATGCGGTTGTATCTTAGAGCTTGGCTGTAGACAATGGATCGTGTGATGTGGTCTGGATGAAAGCTGGAGGCATGTAGGTAAGTATAACGGTCCGGTATAGGGTGGTGTTTATGTGACCATCGCTTATTAGCACTGTAGTGTCCAGGAAGTGGGTCTCTTGTGTGGCCTCTCCTTCTGCACCTCCACCCCCACGAACATGATACAGTTCTGCAGTGACCTGGAATCCTACTTTTGACGTCTCTGACTCAAGGAATATTTCCAACGTGCCTCTGACCAACACACTAATCCACAGAGACCTTCCTACCAACACTACAAAAAGAGGATTCTGCGTGGACTCCTCCTGAAGGTCGAAATAGCAGACTGGACTTCTACGTAGAGTGCTTCCGCCGACGAGCACGGGCTGAAGTGGTAGAAAAGCAGCATCACTTGGCCCATAACCTCAGCTGTGCAGAACACAACACCATCCACAGCCTCAGGAACAAGTCTGACGTCAGAATCAAAAAGGCTGACAAAGGAGGTGCTGTCGTCGTCATGAATAGGTCGGAATATGAACAAGAGGCGGCTAGGCAGCTCTCCAACACCACAATCTGCAGCCCATTCCCCTCTGATCCCACCCAGGGTTAGCAAGAGAAACGACACCATCTGCTCAAGAAACTCCCTGAAAAAGCACAAGAACAAATCTGCACAGACACGCCCCTGGAACCCCGAGCAAGCGTCTTCTATCTGCTACCCAAGATCCATAAACCAGGAAATCCTGGATGCCCCGTCATTTCAGGCATTGGTTAGGGGTGCTGGTCATGTAGGGCCTGAGGAGAGAGTCGACATAGTCAGATAATCCTGCTGTCAGGATGCCAATGCCTGAGAGGATTTCATCGCAGTCTCTGACGAGGGGGTTCAGGCTCCAGAGCTCTGCTCTGTTTTCCCAGCCCTGTCCGGGGGGTTGTTTCCAGTTTCAGAAATGGGGCAATGTTCACACACTCCCAATGGGACTTTGCATAAACCAGGCCCTAAGCCAGGGGCAGGCAAACTTTTGGCTTGAGGGCCGGATCCGGTTTCAGAAATTGTATGGAGGGCCAGTTAGGGAAGGCTGTGCTTCCCCAAACAGCAAGGCATGGCCTGGCCCCTGCCCCCATCTGCCCCCCACCCCGCTTCTTGCCTCCTGACGGCCGCCCCGGGCCTCCTGCCCCATCCAACCCCTCTGTTCCCTGAGGGGCCCCCCAGGACCCTTTCCCCATCCACCCCCCTGCTCTCTGTCCCCTGACCGCACCTGGATCCCCTCAGCCCCTAACTGCCTCTGCTGCCCCATCCAACCCCTCCATCTCCTTACTGACTGCCCCCCTGGGAACCCTGCCTCATGCAACCACCTCTTCTCCCTGACCACCCCCAGACTCTCCTCCCCTAACTGCCCCCTGCCCTAACTGCCCCCCACTGCCCCTTCCAACCCCTCCTGTCCTTTCTGACTGCCCCCCAGCACCCCTGCCCCATGCAACCACCCCTTCTCCCTGTCCTCTGACCGGAACTCCCTGGAACTCCCACCCCGACTGCTCCCCACCGCCCCATCCACCCCCTCCTCTGCTTCCTGACTGCCCCCTGGACCCCCGGACCCATCCAACCACCCTTTCTCCCTGACCGCCCTGGGAACTCCTGCCCCCATTCAACCCCCTGTTCCCCGCCCTCTGACCGCCCCGACCCCATCCACCCCCCACCCCTGACCACCCCCCGAACTCCCCTGCCCTCTATCCCAGCCCCCTTCCTCCTCCCCCACTCCCTGCCCCCTGACCGTGCTGCCTGGAGCCCCGGGGGCTGGGGGCGGCTGCCCCAGGACCGGCTGCCGGGCCGCGCCGCACAGAGCCCCGGGGCTGGCCAGGCTCGTAGCCCCGTTGCCCGGAGCATGGGCCGGCGGTGCCGGGAGTGGAGGCTGCGGGGCGGGGAACAGCGGGGGGGGGGGGCGGGGGCTCTCCAGAGCTCGGGGCCGGGCGGAGCAGCTCAGAGTCCCCGGCCCCCATTCTGCCGCTCGCTCCCCACATGTCGCTGCCCCCCAACCCCGGGGAGCTGCAGCAGCTTCCCTCTGCCCGGGGCAGGAACTTGCAGCCCCTGCTGGGAGCAGCCTGGGCCCCCCTGCCCCCCACAGGCTGCCCCGGGAGCAGCTCCCTGGGGGGCAGGTCTCCCCTTCTCTCCCTGGGGGCACTGCCAGACCCCCCGTCCCCTGCTGGGGCCCCTCACCTGAGATGCCCCAAGACCGACCAACAGCCATGGCCGGCTGCCACCCCACTGCCCCTCCCCACCAGCCCCCAGGTCCCAGTGTGGCCGAGCCCCTCCACAGTCCCCCCCGACTGCCCTCCTCACACCAAGCCAGGCTGCAGCCGCCCCACCCAGCTGTGCCACCCCCCCACGCCCCCCTCCACAGCCCCCCACAGCCATGCTGTGTCCCCCTGGGGCCATGGTGCTGCCCCTCACTACCTCCCAACCCAACCGCCACAGCCATGCCATTGACCCAAGTCCCCGATCCAAGTCCCCTATAGCTTCTCCCTCCCCAGATCCCTCCCAGACCCAGTCCCTATCCCTACAACGCAATCGCCCCCTGCCAACAACCCCCCTCTCTTCCTCCCACAGCACCAATCCATCCCCTACCCTCCCACAGCTCCCACCACACAGACCCCTCCACCTCCCAGCTCTGCCACCTCCCCCCCACCCACCATCCCACCCACTCCCGTCAGACACCCTCCCCCGCTGGTGCACCAGGGTTTCCCCAAGACCCACCAACAGCTATGGATTAAAAACCCCATAGTGTTGGTTGGGGCCTCCTGGAGCCATGGTCCCTATCTGGAGACACTGAAATCTCACTCTTGTCTCTCTCCTCCTGCCTCCAGCTCTGAGCCAGGCTCTGGAGGGTTACGTGGTGAAGTGATGAACTGATGACAGTGGAAGAAAAAAATCAAAACCCAAAAGTGAAGCCAAAAGCACAAGCCGGGCAGGCAAGGCAAATCGCAGGCTGCTGCCATAGACTAGTCCTCCCCCTCCTCCAATAACCCACCCAAACCGGGACACCACAGACCCCATGGACCTCAAACCAACCACCTGGAAGCAGCAGCAAAAAGGCAGCAAGGACACAGGCCGGCAGAGCGTGGAAGGAAAATCAAAACGGAAAGAGCCCAGTCTTTGAAAGCTTTTTTAGTTCTCTGCACATGCTCCCAGAAGAGGATGGGGCAACCGACAGCCAATCATGCTTTCTAAGCAGGGGAAAAAAGCTACTTCTGGACCAACAACAAAGAAAAAGGAGAAGGAACGGGACAGTGAGCGGGACAGAGAGATTTATTCAAGCGAGATGGTAATTCATTAATTCCCTGTGTTACTTCCTGGCCATTTCTGTTACCTTAGTGCCATCATGGAAACTGTTCTCAAAATCTCTGGGTCTCCTTGCCATATGCTGTGGTTATGAAAGCTCCTTTTCAGCTCCTTTTACTTTCCTGCTTTCCAGTTACTGTAAATATACCATTAGCACAATTCTTCCTGTTTCTTCCACATTCATATCCTAGTTCCAGTTGTTGGGGGCAGAGTCATGGGATGTGTTTGTGACACTCTATACCTTGGGGGAGCGTTATGCTTATAAGAAGCACATGGGATCTTTTCAGGGGAAAAGGCAATACGCCGCATTTCTTGAAAATACAACTCTTAGCGTATGCATTCACACACACACACACACCCTGCAGATGGTCTTACAGTTACCAGTTTGCTGTAGCTCTTGTCAATCTAATGGCCAGTTAGATGAAACACAAGCGAGGAGCTGGGCTCCATAGGTTGTGATCTGATGCTCAGAGGCTTTCCAGGACTGAACCCAGAGTCTTATGGCAAAACACCCCAGCTTTATACTTGTCAATTCCCACTTTACTCTATGGATTTTGCAATGTCATTCTGTAATCGTTAATCCTTAAATGGGGTTAATCTCCGGGTTTTCCGCTGTTATCATTTGGTGGTTTTGGTGGTTTTCCCATCGTAAGCTCTTGTTTGTTGTTTTGCATTCAGGGGTGCCTGCCTCGCCTGTGAGGTCATCAATGCTGCCAACATGTTTAACGTCGGATACAATGGATGTTTTCTGATTGTCTCCTGGTGTTTTCAAGTCTCTCACTTCTTCTTGACCATCTGGACATTTGTGATGGCTTTTCACACTTATTCTGAACTATGCACACATTTCTCACTCACACCAAACAATTTGACGGAGACTTTCGGGCAGAATAACATTTTAGAAAAGATGATACGGTTACTAAAGGGATTACAAAAGAACCTTACGCAACTTAGTTTGCAATGCAGACAAGAAACACAACTTAATTTGTAATGCAGATAAGAAACAAGACCTTCTAGCAAATACTGCAATGAAACCTTATCCTAAAACAAAAGGTGGCCAGGACTGTTCTGGTCTATTCCTGCCTGAAATCAGCTTCAGACATCAGAACCTGGCTGATGCCTCTTTACCAATGGCACACGAGGCCGTTTCTTCCTGCTCTCAGAAAGGGTGGCTGGCAGAATATGGTCAAATCCTATCATACATCAATCCATTTAATACATGATTATCCCTTATCTTTCATTATGCAAAATGCAAATATAAAATCCTACTACTCTAGGTGCCCTGTAACCCCCATATTCCTCATCTTGGATTGAATTGTGATATTACACGTAAACCATGCCATGCAAGGGATCAGGGGAAAGGTTAGGAGCTGCCAAAAGTCACTCTTCTCTCTGTCTAGATATGTGTCTCCTCAATGCCTATGAAATGACAAGAATCATACGGTTTTCACTGAAACATGCTGTAAGTTGTGGAATCAGCCAAAAATTAGCTTCCCCAGAGGTACCAGCAAGGAAGGTCCGCAACCCCCGGGTGGGGTGTGAAACAACCCATCAATAGACATTGTCCAGCAAGGAAGCTCCCATTCAATGATTCACCTGCATGAAACCACAGCAAGGGAATTGCTCCACCTTGCTGGGAGATTGAGCAATGCCCCTACCTGCCCCCCCAGACATGCCTGGTGCTTCCCAAGCACATGGACTGAGGGTATAAAAACCAAACCCAAACACAAGGGCCCATGCTTGGCCTTTCTCCTTCATCCACCTACACTGCAAGCAAGAAGGACACTGAAGACTTGAGACTCCAACTGAGGGGTCTGGCCCAGATTTCAAGGGAGAAATCTGGATGCTATGGACTGCAAAATCCAGGAGAGGGATAAAAACTGCTTAGTCTTGTTGTTGCCCAGTCTATGAGGGTTGAGAGTTCAGACTGCGAGCTAAGGTGTTTATTTCTTTTGGTAACTAACTCGGATGTTTTGCCTATCAGTTAATACCACTGAAAATCTCCATTTTGTAGCCAGTAACCTTGTTGACCTGTTTGACTTTACCAAAAAGAACAGGAGGACTTGTGGCACCTTAGAGACTAACAAATTTATTTGCGCATAAGCGTTCGTGAGCTACAGCTCACTTCATTGGATGCATCTGAAAGCTTATGCTCAAATAAATTTGTTAGTCTCTAAGGTGACACAAGTACTCCTTTTCTTTTTGCGATTACAGACTAAGACGGCTGCTACTCTGAAAGCTGCCTAGCGTAGCTCGGGGTGTGAGTACGAACCTCGGGGCAGAGTGTTACACACCAGGGCACACACCCCATGGGGATTGGGAGCTCGATAGTTTGATTTCACCCACCAAGAGCCAACTCCCCAGGCACGGTAACAGCCTGAAGAGGAAAGGAGTACTTGTGGCACCTTAGGGTACTCCTTTTCTTTTTGCGAATACAGACTAACACGGCTGTTCCTCTGAAGCCTGAAGAGGGTGTCCCAGACACTCCCCTTGGGCCCTCTGCTCTGTCCTGCCACCGAGGCAAGCCTGCCTTTGCGCTCGATCTGTGGTTCAGTGAGGCCTGAGCATGAGCTGGTGCTGCCAGCATCACCCCCCACTGTCTGCAAGGGAGGAAGGATTGAACCAGGGTCCCTGTGTTCCAGGTCAGCGTGTGAAGCACGGTGGTGTGGTGGGGCTCTCTCCAGCACTCCTTTTGAAGTTGGTCCCCGGAGGCTAAATAATGAAAGAGCTCGGGTGTAAACTATTTCCCTGCATCAAGTTTCCTGTGGCAGCTCAGTCCACCATTTCAGCTAGAGAAGAGTTGCAGTCCCTGGGCATTGGGCCACCCGGGGCCTTTAACACCACAGCCCTGGGAAGGGGGTGCTGAGATGGACCATCCAGTGAGGAACACAAGTCCTTCCAGAGGGAATGAACAGACAGGAATCATCCCGTGATCTATCCCTTGTCGCCCTATTCACAGCTTACGGCAAACAGAGGTTAGGGACACCATCCCTGCCCATCCTGGCTAATCGCCATTGATGGACCGAGCCGCCATGAATCTATCTCGTTCCCTGTTGAACCTTTTGGTCCCAGGACCCTGTTCAGGAACAGTGAAGTAGCAAGTTCTAATAAAGAAGCAGCTTCTGATACCAGGGGAGATGCTGTTCCCCCTCCCCTCCCGTAGGGATGAGCAGCCCCCCAGCTGTCTCTCTGCCCCTTGCCCCCTTCACCTCATCACCCCTTCAGCCTCCCTCCAAATATCCCCTTCCTCCCCATCACCTCTTCAGCCCCCCATCACTCCCTTCAGTCTCTCCCAACTGCCCCGGTCCCCCTCCCATCATCGCCCCCCTCAACCTTCCCCCTGCCTCCCAGGCTCCTCCCCAGCTGCCCTTTCAGTCTTCTCCCCCTACAACCAACTGCCCTCCTTCAGCCTTCCCCCCGAACCTCTCACCCAGCTGCCCCATCTGACCCCCTTTAGCCTCCCTCCCGCGCAACTGCCCCTTCACCCCCTCACCTACTCCCCTCCCTCTGCCTCTCCCCAAATTCCCAGCTCCACCACGTTGAGGTTCCCTTCCCCACAACCATCTGCTTCCTTCCCCTGGGGAACAGGGGCAGGAAATGCTTTTGAAAAAAACTTTTGTAAAGTAAAAATTAAAAGAAACCAAGCAAGCCCCTACCTTGCTTTGTGCTGGGCGCCCAGCTGTGCGCTTGTGTGTGTTCATGTGAGGAGGGGTTGTTCTGAGCACTCTGCCTTCAGAGAACGGGTGGAGTTGGCCAAAGGGGCATGCTGAATCTTTAGCAGAGAATTCCTTTCTCCATTATGTTAGCTAAGCGTTGCTGTTAAGTGTCAGCCGACGAATGCAGCATTTGAAACAATCTGACTGTACATCCCTTGCTTTCTCAGTTGCTGTAGTTCTCACACCCTCTGCTCTTGTGAGCTCACCACATGACACGGTGTCTTATTACCATAGCATCTTGGAGATTACACGGGACCTAAGTTTATGAGGTAAAAAATGAAGCATAACTCCTTCCCTTCCCCCTTTTGACTTAGGAAAAATAAACCCTGTCCCCTCCCACAGTCCCAACCCGGCCCCACCGGAGCTGCTGTGGCCAGGAGAGAGGTGCCTCTAACCTGGCCCTGAGCTGCTGTGGTGAGAGAGGGCTGGGGGGAGTCCTCTCTCCCTCGGGCAACCTGCACCCTAAACCCCTCATCCCCAGCCCCACCCCAGAACCCGCACCCCCAGCCGGACCCCTCAACCCTTGCACCCCAACCCTCTGCCCTAGCCCTGAGCCCCTCGTCCCTGTCCCCACCCCACAGCCCACACCCCAACCCTCTGCCCCACCTGAGCCCCCTCCCACACTCCGAACCCTTCAGCCTCACCCCTACCACACACTGTCCATGTGCAGAATGAATTTTGGAATCTGCACCAAGAGACAGGTGAGGAGTCACACCTCACTTCCCTATTGGTGCACATAACAAAATTCATTCCCTACATGGACGTAACAAATTAGAGGAAACACTGCTCCTGACTTTCATCCTGTCTGTCACATCTTGAATCTCATACATTGACCGATGGGAATAAAGTGCTCTCAGGTGACCTACAGACCAACAGTTGTTCATAGGAATTATTCAGCAAGTATTTTAGAAGACCTAGAACAAGAGAGGAGATCACGAACTGCTCAGAGACAATTAATGGAGAGAAGCAGCAAGATTAATCCCATACATTGGATTGGTTGTGACTTATTTGCCTGATTTGAAAGGAGACCAAAAGGACCTGAGTCTCCTCGCTGTCGATATCCCCCAGCTCGGCCAGTCAGCATTGAGATGCTGAGGGGTGGGAGGCTGAGAGGTCTCACCAGATGTCTCAAAGGACGGCCCAGGTCACCATCAGAGGGGATCACGCTCAGATCCGGACCCATCTCTTTGTGAGGACCTCCTGCAATGAGAGCAACCCCCCATCCCTCGCCCACACGCCACACACACCCCTCCTTGGTAGAGGGAGGGAAACTGGGAAAAGGGAAAAAAGAAGCAAGAGAAGAGGAGAAAGGAGGAAGGAAAGAGGAAAAGGGAAACCAAAAAGGATAAACTCTAAGGTCCCCAGTGATGCCAAGGGTCAAAGTCCTAGGTAGGAAATCAAATTCTGCCCCCTTAAGCCAGTGTTTTCTGTGCCGAGAATTCTGCCTGCACCAGGTGCATCAGACCCAACAGGTTCCAAACCTCTCAGAGCCTCTGACCTTGTCCAAGGGAAGTTCGTTTTCTGGCACAATCAGTGGTGGGAAAGGAGAAAACTCCACAGAGGCTCCTCCTCATGCTCACAGACGGAAATCCTAATTCTCTCCCCGTCCTCGAGGGGAGACGTGGAAAAGGAGACGTGTGGCAGCAAAGCCGGGGGGGTCTCAGAGACTGCCCTGGCCCACCTGCACCTCTGCCCTGCCCGGCTGATGTCGGGGTCTCTCTGTGAGGTCACCCCCTCCCCACCACCTTTGCCCAATGGGCTGAGTTCCTGCAAAAGGCCTTTGTGATGTCGCTGCCCCACCCACCCCTCCCCTCCAAGCTGATGTCCTGCCCCTGCCCAGCCTCTGTGGAGGTTGGAGTTGTTGCCCCTGGATCTAGGGTTGCCAACTTCCACACCCTACAAAACTGAACACCCTTGTGCCGCCCTTCGCCGAGGTCCCGGCCCGCTCACGCCATCTCCCTCCCCTCCGTCGCTCCCTCTCCCCCACGCTCACTCACTTGCTCATTGTCACCATGCTGAGGAGGGCTGGGGAGGGTCCCTTTTCAACTGGGTGTTGTCGGGACAGACCTGGGAAGGAGGGCTGCCTGCCAAGCACCTCTAGGAGGAGTTTCAGAGTAATAGCCGTGTTAGTCTGTATTCGCAAAAAGAAAAGGAGTACTTGTGGCACCTTAGAGACTAACCAATTTATTTGAGCATAAGCATTCGATGAAGTGAGCTGTAGCTCACGAAATTGGTTAGTCTCTAAGGTGCCACAAGTCCTCCTTTTCTTCCTGCTTAGTATCTCCACAAACTTTATCAGTGTACTCTCTATGCCATCATCTAAATCATTGCTGAAGACATGGAATAGAAGTGGACCCAGAACTGATCTCTGTGGGACCCCACTTGTGATGCCCTTCCAGCCTGACTGTGAACCACTGATAACTACTCTCTGGGAGCGGTTTTCCAACCAGTTCTGCACCCACCTTACAGTAGGTCCACCTAGGCTGTATTTCCCTACTTTATGAGACGGCCATGTGAGACCGTAGCCGAAGTCTTAGGCTTCGTCTACATTAGCAACGTAAAAGCGCTGCCATGACCCCAGCGTGTAATCGCGGCACCGTCGCTAGGAGAGAGCTCTCCCAGCGCTCTAAAAAAGCCACCCCCACGAGGGGCGTAGCTGAAAGCGCTGGGAGAGCGGCTCCCCGCGCCGGTGCTGTGACCTCACGGGCACTTTAGAGCGCTGAAACTTGCATTGCTCAGGGGCGTGTTTTTTCCCACCCTGAGCAAGGAAATGTCAGCGCTCTAAAGTGCCAATGTAGACAAGGCCATACTAAAGTCTAGAGATACCGTATCTATCGCTTCTCCCCCATCCACAAGGCTTGTTACCCTGTCACAGAAAGCTAGCAGGTTGGTGTGACACCATTTGATCTTGACAAATCCATGCTGACTGTTACTTATCACCTTGTTATCTTTTAGGTGTTTGCAAAGTGATTGCTTAATTATTTGCTCCATTTTCTTTCTGGGTGCTGAAGTTAATCTGACTGGTCTGTAATTCCCCAGGTTGTCCTTATCCCCTTTTCAAGAGGCGGGAATTGCTGTTCATTGGCAGGGGGTGAGGGTGACGTCTGTGGTCTGCGTGAGGGACCCCTCTGGGAACAGACCGAAGGGGGCAGAGTTGAGGTTGTTTGGCCTAAGTATCCTTAGCCCAGCATCTCCTACTTTGCCAGCCGTTGAATGTTGAGTGTTCCGGGCTCCCGTTCTGACGAGGCATGAAGAGCACAGAGCAGTGCTGACCCCCTGCAGTGGTGACATTTTTTGCATGGGAATAATGGAAATCCTGGGGAGCTGCCCTGTAGACTGGTCTGTGCACCAACCAGCTCACTGCTAGGGAAGAGTGAGGTGATGACTGTTCCCTTTGGATAGGAGTCCCCGTATCTACTACCTCCGCTGACACCCTGCCTTGTGAGAGATGCTAATATCCTCTCTCTTCTACTCTACATGGGGGTGCAGGAACAGGTTTGTAGCCAAATCCCCCTTGTTTTATATGTGATGAATTTAGGTGTGAAAGACTCTAGTGAGAGGGATTTCTCTGTGGCTGCTGACACAGCGTGGGCTGAGCTCAGCTTTTGCAAGGATAACTCCAGCTGCTTCAGAGAACAGTCTCCAGTGAAACTGCAGGGAGGAAGCAGGAGGGACAGAGCCCAGCACTTGGGGCTCCAGGAACCCGGGTCGCTGACCCTGGAGCTACAAGCTTTGTCAGCGGGGTTCGAGATTTTGTCCACTGAACCCTGCAGCCACTAGGGCGACCGTCCCACAGCAGTGTGCACTGTCATTGCAAAACATTCTGGCAGGTTCCCTTTAATAGACGTTGCCTGTGTTTAACTTCTGCAGCTTAACTGAGCCTGTTGAAGTCCGTGCCACGACGTGAGGGGAGCCCAGAGAGGAAGACGGATGAGCTCTGCTCTGTCTCCCTGCAAGAACCAGTCAACCCCTCCCTAGCTTTTCTCTGGCACTTGGAGTGTCCTGTGTGGGATTTCCGGCCTCCTCTGTCTGCTCACTGAACCACTTTTTGCTTTTCAGATGTCATAGTTTTCTGTAATAATGTTTTATTTGCATAGAATAATTTCCAAAATGTGAATGGATAAAAACTCTGTTAGTCAGAGTTCAGTGTTTGCTAGCGTTCAGTGATGCACTCAGTGCTCTGGCTGCGCAATGCTGTCTGCACACCCTGGACGGTGCGCGAGATCTGTGAGCAGTAGCTGCTTGTGTGTCTATGGTGGGGGACGTCTGTCTTTTCTGTAGAATTTCATGATTATAACATGGTAAATGGCCGGGTCTACTCGCAGCTGGCAGCGCTGTTGCTCTCATCGGCTGAGGCATTTTGTTGGACAGGAATAAGTGTCTGTGTTTAGTTTATAAGTGCCTCTAATGTCCTTTTCACCATTGATAGAGCCATAGAAATGCTGGGCTAAAAGGGCCCTCAAGGTCATCAAGTCCAGCCCCAATCTCAGGTAGCACCAAGTTAACCTAGACCATCCCTGACAGATGTTTGTCCAACCTGTTGTTAAAAACTTCCAATGATGGGGATTCCATATCCTCTCTAAGCAACCTGTGTGGTGAAGTGGGACATTTTCCTAATGTTGCGTGTGTATACTGTGTGTGCCTCAGTTTCCCCCATGTGCTGCATGTCTACCCAAGGTGGGAGGGGGGGTGTCTGTTGTTGTAGAGGACCAGGTGTGACCCAGTCTAGCAGCCTGGACCCCAGACCATGGCCTGGACACTTTGTAACTTAGCGACTGAAGACCCGAAGGCCCATCCGAACTTGGAGCCAGCCAGTTATGGGCAGCGGAGAGAACAAAGAACTCAAGAGAGAGTCACCTGGAAACCTGTTTGCCCGGGAAAGAAGCCAAAGATGGAGGCGGGGCCTTGGAGGTGAGATGGGGTGGGCCACAGAAAGGAGGAATCACTTCTGGGCTGGGAACAAAGAGTGGCCTGATTCCACCTGGACGGGGACAGACCCAGATGGACGCCCCTGAGAACGTCTTGTAATCTGCTCCAGACGTACAATAAACCCGTCGGTGGGCCCACAAAAGCTTATGCGCAAATAAATCTATTAGTCTTTAAGGTGCCACCGGACTCCTTGTTGTTTTTGGGGATACAGACTAACACGGCTACCCCCTGATACTTGTCTCCAAGAAAGATGTAATTTATCTGAAACGTTGAGAAAGTATTTAGAAAAACGTCAAGTAGATGCAACTATTAGCATTAAAAATACTTTCAGGAAACAGGTTTAAGTTTGTGTGCGAGTTTTGTCAAATACGGTTATTGTAGGTGTATCTGCATAGAGAGAGAGAAACAGATTCAAAACTTTTTCAGCCTTTTGTGGTTTATTTACCATAAGTATCAGAGTTTGAAAGAAACACTTAGTACACCTGAACTCTTCATCTTTTATGATTCAAGCCTTTCCACTAACAAACACCCACCCACCACCACTCCCAGATCCTTCTCTGCTGCCGAGCCAGTTTGCCTCATTCTGTATTTGTGCATTTGGTTTTCCTTCCCTACGTGGTGCACCTCGCATTGATCTTTGTTGAATTTCATTTTGTTGCCTATTGCCCAGTTCTCCAATTTATCCAAATCCCTCTGAATTTTAGCTCTGTCCTCTGAAGTGTTGGCAACCTCCTTCCCCCCACCCCGCAGCTTTGTGTCATCTGCAGCATTGATCAGTCTGCTCTCCGTACATACATCCAGGTCATTAATAACGATGTTAAACACTGGACCCAGAACAGATCCCTGTGGAACCCCACTTAAGACCACCTCTTTTGCCCTCACAATTTACAGCTCTCTCCTCCCCCTTGGGGTGCAATGACCCTCTATGGGTTAACAGGACCTTTTTCCAGTGAAAGAGCCTTTATCACACGGTGAATATTCTTAAGCATGTATAGGTATTTATTAGCAATCAACAACTGATCAGCAGACTACTAATGCTCACCACTCCCAATAAAGCAGACAGACATCTCCTTATGGCCAGTCAGCGTTGTGTCATCTGGGGCTCTGGCTTCTCCACAGTCTGGTCATGCAAGAGTTAAAAATCCTAGCAGTTCTGGTCTTGAGCCGAATCCCCGAGTTACGTTCCAAAGAGCTTGTTTTCTCACCCTCATATAGTTAAAATGAGAATTCTTCTTATAATGCCTTCACCAATTGTTTTACTCAAATCATGACTATACCCTGCATCAGACCAATCATAACCCCTAATGGGCTAAAACAATTTCTCTAGCAACAGCAAAACCTTCTAATTTCCGCTTATCAGCAAAAGCAGCTTTTAACTAAAACTCACTCGGGCGCCCAGTAAGAACCTTGCAGATACTCCAGGTTAGCGTGTCCATACTCCCTTCTGTTCCAGTGAATCTGTGACGTTCCTGGATCTGTCCCTGTGAGTGATGCTGCAGCTGCACCTGGCACTAGTTGTCCAGTGTGCTCAGGAGCACAGCAGGGGAGCTGCCTCATTCCTTCCCCCGTGGTGGGCCGCATGGACCCACCACAGGCTGGGGAGGGCGGCAGGTGAGAGACAGAGATGGTCTGGAGACCCCTCCCTGACCAGCTTCCGCAGACTGGGCCAAGCCCCTCTGCCTGTCCCATGGAGCCTGCAGGGCTTGCTGGGTTAACACTAACCTCCTGGGTGAGTCTGTATCACACCACAATGTAACCGGGACGTGTTGGTGGCTCCTCCCTGGGGAATTTGGGTGCTTGGTGCCCAGGGTTTGTCTCTGCTAGTGGCAGAGAGCACAGGAGCAGCCAGTGCAAACTTTTTGCCTTCCCCTCTGCTCATGGGTGGCTGGTCTTAAAGATGCCTCTGAACCAGGCACCTTCACCCAAAAGGCAGCTGATTCCTGGCCCATCGCAGGGCGTGAGCTGGCATCAAAAAGCTCACTCTGGGCAGGGCCTTGTACCCTTACTACCCCATTTCTCCAGAGTTGAAAGGTCAAAATCCTCCTCAACTCTTCCTTTGAGATGAATAGCGTCTGAGCTGCGTGAACAGTGATTTGCACTAGTTGGTGTGGGGATGGGGGAGCTTAGTGTTGGTTGGGGTTGGGAAGCTCCCTGTGCATATCCCCCATCCCAGAGCCCACTCCAGGCTCATCCATGCCCCCCTGTGGTCTCCCAGGAGCTGGGGCTGCCTCCTCTCTGTGTGATGAGTTCCCTTCTTGATGGAAGGCTCTTGCAGCTGCTGTGATCTGGTGTATTTTCACTCTGTTGTGGCTCTGATGATGACTGTGCCGGTTTCAGGCAGCCCAGTGGCTGTGTGTGAGGGAGCAGTTAATGGGCTGTTTTGATCTAGAACAGGGGTTCTCCAAATTCATTGCACCATGACCCCTTTCTGACAACAAAACTTACTACATATCCACAGGAAGGGGACTGAAGTCCAAGCTTGCCTGAGCCCCACTGCTCTGGGTCGGGGGGTCGAAGCCCAAGGGCTTCAGCCCCAGGAAGAGGGCCTGTAACCTGAGCCTCATTGCCTACCAGGCAAGTCTAAGCCAGCCTGGTGACCCCATTAAAGTGGGTTCACAGCCCACTCTGGGGGCCCGACCCACAGTTTGAGAACAGCTGATCTAGAAAGTTAAAAAGTTTCAACTGGTACCTAAGTATCAGCTGCCCTTAATGATTTTATAAAAGAGAATGTTTTACATAGTCTATTCTGATATGCCAGTAGTAGCCGTGAAATACAAGAAATCATGTAAAAATAATCTACTAAAATAACTAAATGAAATTTCAAAATTGTTATATTTTCTAAAATGATTTTTTTTCTTTTTTTAAAAATTCTCTCTCATTGGCAGTTTAAAAAAAATTATTTTCATTCTGAATTGGATCAAAAGCAAATATAAATGTTAAAATTCCCCATAAAATAGAAATTCCAGGTTCTGACCAGCTCTCCCCATAATTCCTGCCTCCCAACCCTCATTATAACAGCCAATGCTGGTCAAACTATAATGCAATTAAGACACTTTAATAGAGCTTGATGAAGAAACCAGGGATAGTCTGTTCTCTGTTTGTACAGCGCCTAGTGCAATGGGACCCTGGTTCATGCCCATGGCCACTATGGTAAACATAGGATAAAGGACAGTTCTGTGGGCAGAGGGATCTGGAATGTGGGGAGTGGGGTGTGACTCATCCTGGAGCCAGCAGAGGGCAGCAACGACCTCCTGGCAGACCTGTACTCCGGCTCCTGTCTCCGGGGTCCTTAGTCCTGGTTCTGTCCCCAGCCTGTGTTGGGAAATGCACAAAGAGCAGGACTGACCTGCCTCTCTCCCACAGTGTGATCCTCACACAGAGGCTCCAGCTCCGGCACAACACTTCACAGGGCAGCTGAATTTTCTGGGGGAAAATTAGCTAAATATAGGGTTAAAAACCAATAATTTCTTAAAACGTCCCCTTGTGTCTGACTTTCCTAATCGAGCCTTTCTGAAAGGCCAGATGAGATGATCAGAATGGGGCCTTCTGTCCTTAACATCTTTGAATTGAGGGAAAGGTGCAAAGCTGAAATGTTAGTAGCCACTTAAAAGCGTCAAAGAGTCCTGTGGCACCTCGTAGTCTAACAGACGTCTTGGAGCATGAGCTTTCGTGGGCGAATCCCCCCCGTCGTCGGAGGCACGGAGTGGAAATTTCCAGAGGGGGGTGTAAATGTGCAAGCAAGAATCAGGCTAGGGATAACGAGGCTGCACTTGCGCAAGTCTCTTCATGAGGTTGAGGAGTTCTGCTCCATACGGCTAAAGTACGATACTTGACACCATGCAAGGCACTGCATTTAGCTGTATGGAGCGGAACTCCATCAACCTCATGAAGAGACTTGCGCAAGTGCAGCCTCGTTATCCCTAGCCTGATTCTTGCTTGCACATTTACACCCCCCTCTGGAAATTTCCACTCCGTGCCTCCGACGACGGGGGGATTCGCCCACGAAAGCTCATGCTCCAAGACGTCTGTTCGACTACGAGGTGCCCCGGGACTCTTGGACGCTTTTACAGATCCAGACTAAAACGGCTATCCCTCTGAGAGTGACCATTTTTTGTTCATTCTAACCGTAATTTGGCCACATTGATTTGTATTTATTTATTTAAATATGCCGCTAAATCGTGTGAAGGGGGCAACCTGCATTCATCACCTGCTCCATACTAAGTGGCCATCAAGGTCAGCAGTGAGAATATTTGGAGCTGGCCCCAGCAATCACTTCCGTCAGCACTGGTTTGGTTTCGGCCGTTTTCTAGTAGGGATCTATGAGGAGAGAGGACCAATGACTCCCAAAGCGTGTTTACAAAGGACCCTGGCACTACACAGAGCGGCCAAAGGCTTCAGGGGTCTGATAAGATCGCCAGCGAAGAACATAGACTGAACTTCCTGTGGAACCATCTGCAGGACTGAGCTGGAGATCGATACGGCTGGTCCTCAGTCTGCAAGGAGGCTACAGCCCTGTGGGATTTGTCTTGGGGAAGATTAGGATGATTTAGTGGGAAATTGATCCAAGACAGTAATTCATTATTCTACACAAAGGGAAGACAATAGGTATCGCATGGCTGGCTACTTCCATTTTCTGGTGCTCTCAGCCTGGCTCAGCACAGCCAGTCTGCTGGTGTAGGGTGTGTCCACACTAGACAACAGGTGTTTCTCACAGTGTGTCAGGGAACATGGGCTAAAATCCTAGTGAAGACAAGGCCATGTGTAATCTCCACTCACGTTAACAGGTCAAGGGATAGCCTAGCGGGGAGCCTTGTCTTTAACTTGACCTGCTAACTCGTGTTAAACTGACACCTACCTCATCTTCACTCAGATGTTAGCTCCTGTTAGTCACTGTGTTTGGTGTAAGACATGGCAGGAAAACAGCTCTTCTCCTGGTACAGACAAGGCCCTAGGGAGGCAGGCTCAGCACCGTGGGAGGGGGCACTGGGACACAGGGGTCCATGGGCTGTGAGATGGGGAGAAGGGGGAGCTGTCTGAGGCCAGTGAGAGGAACCCGTGATCTGGGTGGTTTCCTGGCGGGGAAGCTGTGGGAACCTCTCAGCCGGCAATTACTCTCCCCATGTAGGTTTCCGTACGCTCCCCCTCCCCCACACATCGGGGGAGGGGAAGTCATGCAGCTGACGCTGTGTGGGTGCATCAGTGAACAGCTCTGCACCCCCCCTTGGCTCCCCCAGACAGGGAACTAGCTACAGCTCTCCAGGGGCTCCCCCAGCGCAGGGCACTGGAGGCTCTGATGGCGGGTGGGGGGAAGGGGGACATGAATGGGGGCATGGATGGATGAGGGGGCTGACCGGCTCGTCCGTCACAGATTGACAGGCTCTGTGCTCTGCTCTGCCTTTAAACAGGCTCCTGGGAGTGACCAGGCCCCAAGGTTCACACTGACCCACAAGAGCAGGCCGGGCAGCCTGAATGACTCTGGGACTGGGCCTTTGGCCTCCAGCACCTCCTGCTTCCCACCGTTTACACCTACAGCAAATCCACCTGTGTTTAGATTCCTGCGCAGACTTTACCACCCAGATCCTCAGTGATGTTTCAGCTCCCAGCTCCTGTTCATTTCAATGGGAACGAGGCACCTAAATCCCTTTGAGGTTCTGGCCCCACTGTCTTAGGAACCCAGTCAGTATTCTGCAAAACAGCCTTTGAGAACAAAGGAGCATTTATTAATCCCCTGGAATCCAGCAGAAGGTATGTAGGTTAGTGTGGCAAAGGGATGTTCAAGGCAGAGTCCATATGGGAAGGAGCAATGGCCCCAAGAGACCAGGCAGTTCTCAGCTCCATCTTCACTCTTTTTGTGTGTCTGCAGCAGCCGCATTAAGACTTGTCTCCTCACACCTGTCCTTCCTTTAGCTCCAGGTGCAGCCTTTTCACTTTGCTTCTCTGCAGAGTTGGGGGAAGTCACCTGCTTTGAGGCCACATCTACACCTAAAATTTAGATCAACCTAAGCTTCTGAAGCATTCATGGCCTGTGTGACAGACAGGCTGACCTAACCCCCACTGAAGGCACCTAGGTGGATGAAAGAAAAAAACCCTGTAAACCTGTAGCTGCTAATGGTGTAGACATGCCCTTAGTTCCAGTAGCTCTTAAATACAATCATACCCTGGGCTGCTCCCCTTGCCCAGGCATTGCCCAGCTCTGTCCCAGCAGTGACCCGAGTTTCTTTGAAAAGGCAGAGACCTGTCTCCTTCTCTTCAGATGAAAATCTTGGCCTGTGTCTCTGTCTCCTTGTAGATGTCTCACCATCAGTTCAAGTTAAATGTGGCTAAAACAGAGCTCCTAATTTACACCACCCCACCCCCAGTTCTCCCTGCTACCCCCTTTCTCAATCACTGTGGACACCACCAGCCTCTTGCCTGTCACTCAGGCCCATAACTTGGGTGTCATTTTGGTCTCGGACCTCTCTGTAGGTTCTCACATTGACGCTCTGTCGAAATCTTGCTGAGTCAGAATTCTCAGCTCACCCCCCCAGCTGTAACTCCCACCCCCCATGCTGCCCCCCACGCTTGGCAGAAGCCCCCATCAGCACCCGCACGGCTACCTTATTAGCCTCCTTCAAATCCCTCCAAGGTGTCTGCAAAAAACCTGATTATGGTGAGTTGCTGGTGTCCTGTTATCACAGCTGATCGTGCTGACCAGTGTTGTCCCATTGCTTCCTTGTGCTCCTCTGTCTGTCTCCATCTATTGTTTCTTGAATTAGTGTCGTGCCCCCTCCCCACCCAGTCACCTTCTTTCATGCTAATCTGTGAACAGTTTCGATGGACAGGTCTGGGCTCTCCTGGATCCCGCCACCCACCCAGCAGGGTGCATCTTCTTTATGTTTCCCTGTGAATGTATTTGGCGGTGCCTCCAGCACCCTCACTCCTTCCCGGCAGGGTCCCCAGGGCGGCTTGGGAGGAAAATGCCAACCACAGGGTAACCCCCACTTACCTGCCAGAAAGTCGGAGACTTCCAAGAAATCACACAAATACACAGAATATACTCAACACAGTAATTATATTAAACGGGAGACGAATATAACATAACCGGGTAAAACACTATTCTTCGTGCCCACGCTGACACTATCCGTGACTTTCCCCAGTCACATGACCTGATGTAGCAAATGTAAGATCAGTGTCCCGTTGGTACGTGTACTTTGTTGGGGCCCTTGATGACCTATGACCGCGATATCTTCTCTGCAGTGGTTTAGCAGGATGGGTGACTGGGCTCAGTACACCCCAAAGGACTCACAAGTGGGAGGAGGTGGTAAGTCCCTCCATAGGTTTAATATGCAGCTGGTGATAAAATCCCCAAACCCGTACTCCCTGGCTTGAGGATACAGTTCAAGGAGTAGGGGGTCACCAAAACATATTCCCGGACTGACTAACTAAAAGATGGTGCATTCACAAACTCCATGAATGATCCTCGGATTCAGAGATGACTCTGGACTCCTCGGTCACGGCAGAGGGGCGGCTTTGTCCCAGGATTTCCCCTCACCACCCAGGGGTGCAGGGCTCAAGGTGCAGATTACAGAACTGGACTAAACTCCAAACTGTCGTCTCCTAGCCCAGCATCCAGACACATTCCCAGCAGGCCAGCCCTGGACTAGCAGCCGGAGCAGAGCTGGCCATGTAGTGACTGGTCTCTCCTAGGGAGCTGGGGCCGAACTCAGCCTGGCTGGGGAAGTTTCCCAGCAAAACTCTACAAACTGGGAGTTATCAGTGGGGAAGGAAAAGCCCAGCGGAGGGATCTGCTGTCAGGTCCCTAGAGGCCAGTTGTCGGGGGAACCCTGCATGCTGGCCTGGGACTCCCCAGCTCCCCACACAGCCAGGCCTGCCCTTGCCCTGCCTGGCTCCAGACTGACTCAAAAATGGATTCTCCCCTTTCCTGAGCTCCCTGGGAGGACATCTCACTCCTTAGTGGTTGCCGGGCAGACTCTGAATCTGCCTTGGCTTCGCCTCCCTGCCAGGGACAGTGCCCCTCCCTCGGCTGCCCACAGGCAGAGCCCCAGGTCAGCTCCTTGGGGGTTACACTGTAAAAAAACAAAACAAACAACAACAAAGCAGAAAGCAAACCCGTGACCGAGAGGGGAAGTGAAGGCAGCTATATAAAATCACTCTGTCACTGGGCGTCCTGAGGAAGTGGAACCACACAGGACAGTTTGGGAAGAGCCAAAGGGGATGTTTGCTGGAGACGAGGGATGGGAAGAACTTGGAAGACTCAGCCCACAACACGGGGCAACAGGGAAACAGCCAGGGCAGAGACAGGGTGAATCCACTCACCGGAGCAGAGGGGTTGGAAAAATCAAAGAAACTGCTCAGCAGAGAATCCCCACTGGAGACAGATCCGGTATGCTTGGTGTCTGTGGGAAAATCTTTGCTGGGACTTCAGCCCACATTACTCCGCACAGCAAACAATCCACATGGGAGAAAAACGCTATCGATGTGCCGAGTGCAGGGAAAGCTTCAGTCGGAGCTCCCAGCTTATTTCACAGCAGAGACAGCACACCGGAGGGAGACCCTGTGGATGCCCTGCCTGTGGGAAGTGCTTCTCTCGCAGCACTGCCCTCATTAACCATCAGAGAATCCACATAGGATTGAAGCCCTACAAATGCCCCCGGTCTGGGAGGAGCTTTGCTCGGCACTCACACCTTGTTGTACGTCAGAGAATCCACACGGTGAACAACGCTGTGGAGAAAGCTTCCAGTACAGTTCAAAGCTTCTCCCACATAAGAGAAAACACATGGGAGAGAAACCTTATGTAACCCTTCTGCCAGGCCAAGTTGATAGCAGCAAGGGCCGCGTTCAGTACACAGGGGTTCCCTCTCATCAAAGGAAATGCAAAACTGGCTTGAGCCCCCACCCAGTGACCTGGGAAAATCCTACACACCCCCTGGGCGCCTCAAAGAGGCAATACTTCCCCTCTCGCAAGCAGAGAGTCTCGGTGGAGCAGAGAATCTTTAATAACATGAGATAAATGACATCAGCATTAAATTTTGGAAACACCACAACTAGTGTTCATTAACCAAACCATGAGCAAAGACCCACCCCAGCAAATTGGGCCACATCCTTTCCCTCGGGTTCTTGAGTCCCAGAACCCAAACGTCTCTTGAGTCCAGCAATCCACAAATCACCCAAAGTCCAAAAAGTCCAGCCCCAGAGTTCAAAAGTTCATCTGCAGAGTGTTACTCCCCAGTCTGGCTAAAATGTGCCTGTGTGTGGGGAAAGAGGTAAGGGGCACCTTACGTGTCCTGAAGCTGACTGCCCCACGGGGCTCCGCTCCACTCCACCACAAACAGCTCCGCTCTGCACAGCTTGGCTCCGCCAGCCTATCCACGAACAGCACAACTGCACTCTAGATCTTCCGGCTCCCCACTACTTGACACAGTGATTTCAGCTCATAGTAGTGGGAGCCTTAGTGCTGGTGCACCCTAAGGCCAAAGCGAACTCAGCACACTACCTGTAGCAAGACTCTTAATAGACCCAAAATTAACTCTGACAATCTACAGCGGAGAGAGACAGCGGTGTAATTGGTGTTTCAAACCCACACCCCCAGATACTAATACCTGTCTCAAGCCTCTCTCCATTCACAGAGTTTTGGAACCCATGTCCCTAGCCTAGCGAGAGCTACTTAGTTGATGGTGAGTCCCTCCGTCATAACAAAAGGCCAAGTACAGTTCCAAGCACAGTTCCCATAATCAGGGTAATAACAATTTATTCTTCCTGCCCTAATAACAGAGACACTGGGGATCCCACAGCAGCCAAAGTGACCATTTGGGCAGCTATGGCCTCATTCTAGGCGGGGTGGGTGTGCCTATGCAAATGAGATCAGCCCCTGAAGTTCTTTTCCACAACTTGCCACACCTCACCACCAGATGTCAGGGTGGAGCTCATCCTGACTCTGCTTACACTTATAAATGCCCTGAGTGTGGGGAAAGCTAAGTGACAGCTTTAATAGGCATTGGAGGGTGACACTGGAGAGAAGCCCTTCAAATGCTGTGATATTTGGAAAAGCTTCAGTAAGAGCTCAGACTTTATTGCACATCAGAGAATACACACAGGTGAGAAACCCTATAAATACCTCCCTGATCTGGGGTGGGATAGGGTGGGATCTGAGATACTATAGAGAATTCTTTCCTGGGTATCTGGCTGGTGAATCTTGCCCAGACGCTCAGCGTTCAGCTGATCGCCATATTTGGAGTCGGGAAGGAATTTTCCTCCAGGGTAGATTGGAAGAGGCCCTGGGGTTTTTTCGCCTTCCTCTGTAGCATGGGGCACGGGTCACTTGCTGGAGGATTCTCTGCACCTTGAAGTCTTTAAACCAGGATTGGAGGACTTCAATAGCTCAGACATAGGTGAGAGGTTTATTGCAGGAGTGGGTGGGTGAGATTCTGTGGCCTGCATTGTGCAGGAGGTCAGACTAGATGATCATAATGGTCCCTTCTGACCTTAATATCTATGAATCTATGAAACTATGGTAAGAAATTCCATTATAGCTCAGACGCAACTGAACATCAGAATAATAGACTCATAGAATATCCGGGTTGGAAGAGACCTCAGGAGGTCATCTAGTCCGACCCCCTGCTCAATGCAGGACCAACACCAACTAAATCATCCCAACCAGGGCTTTGTCAAGCCAGGCCTTAAAAACCTCTAAGGATGGAGATTCCACCATCTCCCTAGGTAACCCATTCCAGTGCTTCACCACCCTCCTAGTGAAATAGTGTTTCCTAATATCCAACCTAGACCTCCCCCACTACAACTTGAGACCATTGCTCCCTGTTCTGTCATCTGGTACCACTGAGAACAGCCGAGCTCCATCCTCTTTGGAACCCCCCTTCAGGTAGTTGAAGGCTGCTATCAAATCCCCCCTTACTCTTCTCTTCTGAAGACTAAATTAAACCCAGTTCCCTCAGCCTCTCTTTCTAAGTCATGTGCCCCAGCCCCCTAGTCATTTTCGTTGGTGTCTGCTGGATTCTCTCCAACTTATCCACATCCTTTCTGCAGTGGGGTCCCAAAAAACGGGGCACAACAGACGTGGCCTCACCAGTGCTGAATAGAGGAGAATAATCATTTCCCTCCATCTGCTGGCAACGCTCCTACTAATTCATCCTAATATGCTGTTGTCCTTCTTGGCAACAAGGGCACACTCCTGACTCATATCCAGCTTCTCGTCCACTGTAATCCCCAGGTCCTTTTCTGCAGAACTGCTGCTTAGCCAGTCGGCCCCCGGCCTGTAGCAGTGCATGGGATTCTTCTGTCCTAAGTGCAGAACTCTGCACTTGTCCTTATTGAATCTCATCAGATTTCTTTTGGCCCAATCCTCCAATGTGCCTAGGTCACTCTGGACCCTACTCGTACCCTCCAGTGTATCTACCTCTCCCCCCAGTTCAGTGTCATCCACAAACTTGCTGAGGG
Source organism: Caretta caretta (assembly GCF_965140235.1). Classification (NCBI taxonomy): domain Eukaryota; kingdom Metazoa; phylum Chordata; order Testudines; family Cheloniidae; genus Caretta; species Caretta caretta. The sequence continues at coordinate 137,255,324 of NC_134210.1, forward strand.
TGCAGTGCAACCCAGCATCCAGATCATTAATAAAAATGCTGAACAAAACCAGCCCCAGGACCAACGCCTTGAGAACTCTGCTTGATACCGGCTGCCAACTAGACATGGAGCCCTTGATCACTACCAGTTGAGCCCGACAATCTAGCCAGCTTTCTATCCACCTTATAGTCCATTCATCCAACCCATACTTCTTGAATTTGTTGGCAGGAATACTGTGGGAGACCGTATAAAAAGCTTTGCGAAAGTCAAGGTATATCATTTTCACCGCTTTCCCCATATCCACAGAGCCAGTTACCTCATCCTAGAAAACAATCAGGTTGGTCAGGCATGATTTGCTCTTGCTAAATCCATGTTGACTATTCCTAATCAGCTTCCTATCCTCCAAGTGCTTCAAAATGAAGTCCTTGAGGCCCTGCTCCATGATTTTTCCAGGGATTGAGGTGAGGCTGACCAGTCTGTAGTTCCCCAGATTCACCTTCTTCCCTTTTAAAAAGATGGGCACTATATTTGCCTTTTTCCAATCGTCCAGGACCTCCCCTGATCAACATGAGTTTTCAGAGATAATGGCCAATGGCTCTGCAATCACATCAACCAACTCCTTTAGCACTCTCGGATGCATTGCATCTGGCCCCATGGACTTGTGAATGTCCAGCGTTTCTAAGTAGTCCTTAACCTGTTCTTTCTGTAACCCTTCTGCCTGTCAGAGTTGGCAGCAACAAGGGCTGGGTTCAGTGTCTAGGGGTTCCATTCCAATAACACAATGCAAAACCGGCTCGAGCCCCCACCCAGTGACCTAGGACAAATATATACCATACCCGCTGGGCGCCTCCAAGAGGCAATACTTCCCCTCTCGCAAGCACATAGTCTGAGTGTAGCAAAAAGCCTTTTAATAATAGAGAGAAACAATGTGGCATTATTTTGGGGAAACACCACCAACAGGATTCATAACACAACCCATGAGCAAAAACCCACCCCAAGCAAATTGGGCCGTGTCCTTTCCCTTTGGTTCTTGAGTCCAGCAACCCAAAATCACCCAAAGTCCCAAAAGTCCAACGACCCAAAAGTCTCTGTCCTTGGTCAGGGCAGCCCCAGAGTTCGAAAGTTTATCTACAGAGTTTTACCTCCCAAGCTGGATGGAGATGGGGGTGTGTGTGTGTTAAGGGGCACCTTACATGGTCCAACGCTGATGGCCCCACCTCTCCACGGGGCTCCACTCTGCCAGCCGCCCCATGAGCTGCTCTAGGCATCTGACAAACTGCTCTGCTCTGCTCCACCAGCCGCTCTGCTTACCCCTCCGCAAACTGCTCCACCAAATATCTTCAGACTTCCCCACTACTTAACACAACGCTCTGTGATTTCAGCTTTTAGTAAGTTTAGCTCTGTTGTGATTTCAGCTTGTAGTAGGGGAGCCTCAGTGCTGGTGCACCATTAGCCCAAAGTGAATTCAGCTCAGCAGCCTGTAACTAGACTCCTAATGCAATCAAAATTAGCTCTGACATTCTACAGTGCAGAGAGGAAGAAGTGCAATTAGCATGTAAGGCCCTCACCAGGAAACCCATACACCAAGTATTAATACCTTTCCCCAACCTCTCTCAATTCACAGAGTTTTGGAACCCATGTCCCTTGCCTAGCGAGTGCTACTGAGTTGATGGCGAGTCCCTCCATCATAACAAAAGGCCAAGTACAGTTCCACTGTCCTTGATTCCCATAATCAGGGTAATAACAATTTATTCTTCCTGCCCCAATAACAGAGACACTGGGGATCCCACAGCAGCCAAAGTGACCATTTGGGCAGCTATGGCCTCATTCTAGGCGGGGTGGGTGTGCCTATGCAAATGAGATCGGCCCCTGAAGTTCTTTTCCACAACTTGCCACACCTCACCACCAGATGTCAGGGTGGAGTTCATCCTGACTCTGCTTACATTTCTCCACTGAGGGCTGCTCACCTCCTCCCCATACTGTGTTGCCTGGTGCAGCATTCTGGGAGCTGACCTTGTCTGTAAAGACCAAGGTAAAAAAAGCATTGAGTGCTTTAGCTTTTTCCACATCATCTCTCACCAGCTTGCCTCCCCATTCAGTAAGGGGCCCACACTTTCCCTGACCTTCTTCTTGTTGCTAACATACCTGTAGAAGCCCTTCTTGTTACCCTTCACATCCCTTGCTAGTTGCAACTCCAATTCTGCTTTGGCCTTCCTGTTAAGTCAATCTGGTTGCCTGACATATTTGCTATTCTTTCTGCACATTGGGATGAGAATTCACACAGGCAAGAAATCCTAAAAGTGCCCTGACTAGGGATTCGCCAAGTGAATATCATCTTTGCCATTTCCCATGAACGTCGGAGCATCAGGCCAGGCTGGAGTGGCCATGTAATGCGGATATGCAATGGTTATAAGGCAGAGAATAAATCACATTCCTGGAACAGAGTCGTGTAGGGCAAGAGGCTGAGATAAGATTCCCACATTGTGATGGGATTTGTTTATGATTTTTCAAGAACCTCTGACTGTCCTCTGATCAACTCCTCCATCAACACAATTTGTCAGTTCAGGCCATAGTCGAGGAGCACTTGCTAACACTAAGCCATGACATAGCAGCATTCACAAGTAATGGTCTCTATCATCTCCCCTTGGCTAGGAGATGCTGTTCCTTCCTGGCAGACAAACATCTGGCCTCAGTTACTGACAGCTTTGTCACCCCTCAGCAGGGCTGCAGCAATGTGATCTGCGTGGCCATGAAACCATCAGTGCCGGGGGACCTTCAGCTAGTGCAGAATGCTGCAGTGCATCTTCTCTGCAACACAAGCTCCTGTGAGCATATCACGCCTGTCCTCCACTCCCTGCATGGCCTGCCCACCGAATATCAAATTATGTTCAAGATCTTGGTCTTGTCTTCTGGGTGTTCCATGGCCTCAGCCGAGGTTATATAAAAACTTCCTAAAGCTCTGTGATGAAGACCACACACAGCAACTTTCATTGCTACTCAAGCACAATGAAACAGGCCACAATAAGTGTAATGTTTATTTGTGCGGGAGAGAGAACTGTCTTTGTGGCCGGTCTCAGGTGGTGGAATGAATTCCCACAGGAACTAAGGATCGTCACCAACCTGACCATCATTTACTCCTAGTGCTTGGACTTTGCTTTCTCTAGTATAAATACTTATCAACATGCTCACTTATCGCAACAAACATAGCAGAACTCTTCCCCTGCACACGCTTCTCCCCCAGAAAGGATGAAAGAACAAAAAACATGGGACAGAAGGTTGCTTATCACATTACTGAAAGGTGATCAGACACTGTGGGGAGGAACATGGTATGAGCACCAATAGAGAACAGAAGAGACTTTTGCTGCCACTCAGCTACAACCTTATTATCTTATTCACTGTGACTTTTCATTTATACTTGACAGTAAATTATTTAATGAAATGGATATATTCAGGAGCAATAATGGTCTCCACTAGGTTTGAAATGCAATGTCCTGACCAAGGCTTAGTGGGGATGATGGTTTATTTGTGATTTTCTTGCTTTGCACGAGGAGGAATAACATGGGTCTGAGTTTCTCAGAATCATTCATCTGCAGAGGAGAAGAATGCAAAAATAGGCCTTCATGGGGTGAGACGGGACCTTCAGGAAAGTCTCTTGACATGTTTCTTTTAAATTACAGAGTCTAGGAGGGCTCTGCTGTTTATTCCCTACAGGTACCATGCATTCCTAGATCTAGACGGGTTATCTAGATGACTGAGGTGCTGATTGTTCCCTTTAGAGTTACACACTGCCACTTGTCATGGGTCTGTAGTTCTCCTTCATGACACATGTCTCCTCTACAAAGCCCTGGACTAAGAATGTGAAATCCATGACCACATTTCTTGTACCTACTCCACAGGGTTGGGGGATTAATCCGCAGACATTTAGAATCCAGATGCATTAACTACAGTATGTTTCTTTTCTGATTAGCTTTCTACTTCATTTTTTTATACAGGCACTTATCAGAAAAAATATCAAAATGTTCATTTCAGAGTCATGACAGAGAAAAGATATTGAATCTAATTCCCTGGTATCTCAAAATACCTGATCAACCTAGAATGGAATAAAAATGATCATTAGAGATTCTGTTAGACAGTTAACTGGCTGCTTTTATGAACTCGTGGTAATCTCGAGTGAAAGGAACTTCACAGTGTACTTACAGCCCCTGGGCTACGAAGGGAATCCAGATGGTTTCATCTAAAGGGGAATAGGAAAGAAACTCTGATCTTAGGCCTTGTCTGCACAGGACAGCTTTTCCTGTCTATGTTTTTCTACCACACCTGTGTGAGTCCAGAGGCAGGGCACAAGCAAACAACTTCCCTTCTGAACCAGTGCGTCTGGTGTTGTGATGTTGTTAAATTACTTTGCCGCATTCTGAGCAGGTATCCCATGATGCAATGTTCTACCCACCCCCCTGCACCTGGACCACCCCACCAAGCTCCCCCAGGGCCCGGATCCCTCCACTGAGTCCCCCGTACCCAGACATGCCTGCCAAGCCCCAACCATCTTCCCCGGACCTCCCTGCAGAGTCCCCTTCCCCCTGCACCCAGATGCCCCCCACACCCACACTGAGGCAACTGCACTCACAGTGCCCCACACAGAACCTTCTCCCTGCACATCTGCATCACCCCATCTGAAGCCCCTCCCCACTTGGATCCTGCCAGACTGAGCCTGCCTGCCCACACCTGGATTGGGGGGCAGGGCTGGGCATGTGTGCGAGACTCTGTCCCTCTCATTTGCTATCTCGGTGCACCCAGCACGGAGGGACAGGCAGGGTCCAAAGGTGTTTCTGGGGCAGGCCTGGCCCTTGCGCTGTTTCACTGCTGTGCAGATTGCTGGATTGGGGCTAGAGCCCGGGCTCTAGGACCTTACAGGGTGCGAGTTTCTCAGAGCTCTGGCTCTAGTCTGAGCCCAGAAGTCTGCACAGCAATGAAACAGCTCCATAGCCAAGCCCCAGAAGCCTAACTCAACTCAGCTGGCATGGGCCAGCCTGTTGTATCAACCAGGCCAGGTACGAACAAGCTTCAACAGGACTTTATTTTCAAAGTGGAAACCTCTTTACCAAGCTGCTGCTGCACCCTCTGTAGCTCTCTCCCAGCCTCTCAACTCCTCCCCTCTCCTTCCTGTTTCCTGTCCTTTCAGACTCCCAACAGCCAGAGCTCCCAATTCTAATAATTACAAGCAACATCTAAACACCACACAGCCACAGGGTTTTCTTTGCTTGGTAAACATATCCTTCTGTGCTTGACATACATGGAAATATATTAATATTGCCATCTGCCCTGTGGAGCCCTAGAGATGTGCCTGGTAAGCAATCTATTTATCAAAACCCATTTCCTGAATCTGCTTTGTTGTCTGTATTGTTGACAGCTATTTTGAAATAAATTACCAAAACAACTGAAAATGGTAGGATTATATTGTGCTGCTTTGACAAATGAAAGATGCAGAATTTTACAATATCGTGCACTGAATTTTTATTTTGGGGGGCACAGAATCCCCTCAGGGGTAGCATATGAATGTTAACACTATGCTATATGCTACAAATGGTAATGCTATGTTAATAAGTTTTGGTTTTGTTATGTAGCACATGCTTTACTCTTCTATTACTTCATTCTAGTGTTCTTCATTCTGACAATGTTAGTTGTGCTTGTTCTGCAAAATCAATAAACTTTTATAAAAATTAAAGATTTCATGACTCCTTTGCATTGATCTCAGAAAATATAATTATTTTGCTATCTCACAGGTTTTTCAAACGTGTGTCTACAACCAATCTGTGATGGGTTGGACCCCCCCATGTACTGGGGGGTTCTCCTGCTCCACCAGCCTACATTCCCTCTCCGTTTTGCTGAATTCGGCTCTCCGGTCTCTTGCAGCACACACACACAGGTAGGGCCACACCCCACTGCAGACACAGACTGAAGTCAGCTCCGTGTGAGAGGATTCACCCAGCACTCACCTGCCCACCTCTGCTGGGGGATAAACCTAAATAATATTTTCTTGCACTTGTCATAAATATAAAGGGAAGGGTAAACCCCTTTAAAATCCCTCCTGGACAGAGGGAAAATCCTCTCACATGTAAAGGGTTAAGAAGGTAAAGGTAACCTCGCTGGCACCTGACCACAATGACCAATGAGGAGACAAGATACTTTCAAAAGCTGGGAGGAGGGAGAGAAACAAAGGGTCTGTGTCTGTCGGTATGCTGCTTTTGCTGGGGATAGAACAGGAATGGAGTCTTAGAACTTTTAGTAAGTAATCTAGCTAGGTATGTGTTAGATTATGATTTCTTTAAATGGCTGAGAAAAGAACTGTGCTGAATAGAATGACTATTCCTGTCTGTGTGTCTTTTTTGTAACTTAAGGTTTTGCCTAGAGGGATTCTCTATGTTTTGAATCTAATTACCCTGTAAGGTATCTACCATCCTGATTTTACAGAGGTGATTCCTTTACTTCTATTTACTTCTATTTCTATTAAAATTTTTCTTGTAAGAAAACTGAATGCTTTTTCATTGTTCTCAGATCCAAGGGTTTGGGTCTGTGATCACCTATGCAAATTGGTGAGGATTTTTACCAAACCTTTCCCAGGAAGTGGGGTGCAAGGGTTGGGAGGATTTTGGGGGGAAAGACGTGTCCAAACTATGTTTTCCAGTAAACCCAGTTAGAGTTTGGTGGTGGCAGTGGATATTCCAAGGGCAAAGGATAAAATTAATTTCCTTTCCTTGCCTTGTGATCATAGAATACCAGGGTTGGAAGGGACCTCAGGAGGTCATCTAGTCCAACCCCCTGCTCAAAGCAGGACCAATCCCCAATTTTTGCCCCAGATCCCAAATGGTCCCCTCAGGGATTGAACTTACAACCCTGGGTTTACCAGACCAATGCTCAAACCACTGAGCTATCCACCAATTTGTACCTTGGGGAAGTTTTAACCTAAGCTGGTAAAAGTAAGCTTAGGAGATTTTCATGCAGGTCCCCACATCTGTACCCTAGAGTTCAGAGTGGGGGAGGAACCTGACAGAACTGTATAGAAATATCTGTACAGCACAAGCTCATAAAATGTCTCCCTCCTCCTCAATGTGAAGAGAGATGTGGACCCCCCTGCCCCCGTTAGAAATTCCATAAACTGGGTTTAATAATAAACAAAATAAATTGTATTAACTATAAAAGGCAGATTTTTGGTGGCTAAAGAGATAGCAAACAGAACAAAGCAGACTACTAAGCAAATAAGACAAAACACACTAACTAAGCTTAGAGACTAACAAATTTATTTGAGCATAAGCTTTTGTGAGCTACAGCTCACTTCATCGGATGCATGTAGTGGAAAATACGGAGGGGAGATTTTATATACACAAAAAGAAAAGGAGTGCCACAAGTCCTCCTTTTCTTTTTGCGAATACAGACTAACACGGCTGTTACTCTGAAACCTGTCTTTATATACACAGAAAACATGAAACAATGGGTGTTACTATACAGACTGTAACAAGAATGACCAGGTAAGGTGAGCTATGACCAGCAGGAGAGTGGGGGAAGGGGGGGAACCTTTTGTAGTGATAATCAAGGTGGGCCATTTCCAGCAGCATTTCCAGGGCTGAGGGCTCCCCAGATGGCCCAGGGATGGCTCAGGTCACCAGTGAGGAGCACTCTCAGAGCACGCTTCCTGTCCCATATCTTTGGGAGGGCCTTCCACCATGAGGGCTAGAGAGCAGTCCCCTCCTCGCCAGTGGAGGGAGGGAAGCAGGAAAAGGGAAACCAAAAAAGACAAACCTCAATGACTCTAAGGGACAAAGGCCGAGCTGGAGGAAAATTGTCCCACCTTAACCTAGTGTTTTCCGTGCCTAGAATTTGGCCAGCACCGGGTGGTTCAGCCTGCCTAGGTACCAAACCTCTCTGGGGCTCTTACCTTCTCCACAGGGACGTCTGTCTTCTCGCTCAATGAGCAGTGGGAAAGGAGAAAACTCCAGAGAGGCTCCACCTCGCGCTCACATACGTGACCCTGAATTCTCTCTCAGTCCTCAAGGAGACACCTCAAGAAAGAGACTCCCTGCAGCAAAGCCCCGGGGGTCTCTGAGATCCCCCTGCCCTGCAGCCTGTCCTCCCTGGCCGTTGTCGTGGACTCTCTGTGAGGTCACCGCCTCCCAACCTCCTTTGACCAATCAGCTGAGTGCTGCAAAAGGCCCTTGTGATGTCACTGCCAAACCCACCCCTGCCCTGCGCGAAGTATGTACACGTGACCTTAACTCTCATGTTTCCTAACGTTTAAAGGCCTGGTCTCCATGGTGTTCTTTGTGCTTATAGATCTATTTTGTGGAGAGATGCAATCATTTATTTCAGAGCAGTAGCCGTGTTAGTCTATATCAGCAAAAAACCCGAGGAGTACTTGTGGCACCTTAGAGACTAGCAAGTGTATTTGGGCATAATCTTTCCTGGGTTAAAACCCACTTCATCGGATGCATCCAGTGGAAAATACAGTAGGAAGATATATATTCACAGAGAACATGATAAGATGGGTGTTGCCATACCAACTCGAACAGACTAATCAATTAAGGTGGGCTATTATCAGCAGGAGGAAAAAAACTTTTGTAGTGATAATCAGGATGGCCCATTTCAAAAAGTTGACAGGAAGATGTGAGTAACAGTAGTGGGGAACTTAGCACAGGGAAATAGCTTTTACTTAGTGTAATAACCCATCCACTCCCAGTCTTTACTCAAGCCTAATTTAATAGTGTCCAGTTTGCAAATTAATTCCAATTCTGCAGTTTCTCGTTGGAGTCTGGTTTTGTAGATTTTTTTGTTGGAGAATTGCAACTTTTAGCTCTGAAATTGAGTGACCAGGGAGGTTGAAGTGTTCTCCGACTGGTTTTTGAATGTTATAATTCTTGACGTCTGATTTATGTCCATTTATTCTTTTGCGTAGAGATGGTCCAGTTTGGCCAATGCACATGGCAGAGGGGCATTGCTGGCACATGATGGCATATATCACATTGGTAGATGTTCAGGAGAACAAGCCTGATGTGATTAGGTCATATAATGGTGTCCCTAGAATAGATATGTGGACAGAGCTGGCAATAGGCTTTGTTGCAAGGGTAGGTTCCTGGGTTAGTGTTTTTGTTGTGTGGTTGTTGGTGAGTATTTGCTTCAGGTTGGGGGGCTGTCTGTAAGCGAGGACTGGCCTGTCTCCCAAGATCTGTGAGAATGAGGGATCATCCTTCATAATATGTTGTAGAACCTTGATGATGCGCTGGAGAGGTTTTAGTTGGGGGCTGAAGGTGACGGCTGGTGGCATGCTGTTACTTTCTTTATTGGGCCTCTCCTGGAGAAGGTGACTTCTGGGTATTCTTCCCTTCAGCAGGTGGGTATTGTAGTTTTAAGAACGCTTGATAAAGACCCTGTAGGTGTTTCTCTCTGTCTGAGGGATTGGAGCAAATGTGGTTGTATCGTAGAGTTTGGCTGTAGACAATGGATCGTGTGGTGTGGTCTGGATGAAAGCTGGAGGCATGTAGGTAAGTATAACGGTCCGGTATAGGGTGGTGTCTATGTGACCATCGCTTATTAGCACTGTAGTGTCCAGGAAGTGGATCTCTTGTGTGGACTGGACCAGGCTGAGGTTGGTGGTGGGATGGAAATTGTTGAAATCATGGTGGAATTCCTCAAGGGCTTCTTTTCCATGGGTCCAGATGATGAAGATGTCATCAATATAGCGCAAGTAGAGAAGGGGCTTTAGGGGACGAGAGCTGAGGAAGCGTTGTTCTAAATCAGCCATAAAAATGTTGGCATACTGTGGGGCCATGCGGGTACCCATAGCAGTGCCGCTGATCTGAAGGTATACATTGTCCCCAAATGTGAAATAGTTATGGGTAAGGACAAAGTCACAAAGTTCAGCCACCAGGTTAGCCGTGACATTATCGGGGATAGTGTTCTTGACGGCTTGTAGTCCATCTTTGTGTGGAATGTTGGTGTAGAGGGCTTCTACATCCATAGTAGCCAGGATGGTGTTATCAGGAAGATCACCGATGGATTGAAGTTTCCTCAGGAAGTCAGTGGTGTCTCGAAGGTAGCTGGGAGTGCTGGTAGCGTAGGGCCTGAGGAGGGAGTCTACATAGCCAGACAATCCTGCTGTCAGGGTGCCAATGCCTGGGATGATGGGGCGCCCAGGATTTCCAGGTTTATGGATCTTGGGTAGTAGATAGAATATCCCAGGTCGGGGTTCCAGGGGTGTGTCTGTGCGGATTTGATCTTGTGCTTTTTCAGGAAGTTTCTTGAGCAAATGCTGTAGTTGCTTTTGGTAACTCTCAGTGGGATCATAGGGTAATGGCTTGTAGAAACTCGTGTTGGAGAGCTGCCGAGCAGCCTCTTGTTCATATTCCGACCTATTCATGATGACAACAGCACCTCCTTTGTCAGCAGGAGAGTGAATTTGTGTGGGGGGGTGGAGGGTGAGAAAACCTGGATTTGTGCTGGAAATGGCCCACCTGATGATCACTTTAGATAAGCTATTACCAGCAGGACAGTGGGGTGGGAGAAGGTATTGTTTCATGATCTCTGTGTGTATATATAAAGTCTGCTGCAGTTTCCACGGTATGCATCCGATGAAGTGAGCTGTAGCTCACGAAAGCTCATGCTCAAATAAATTGGTTAGTCTCTAAGGTGCCACAAGTACTCCTTTTCTTTTTGCGAATACAGACGAACACGGCTGTTCCTCTGAAACCTGTCATTATGCAAGGCACTGCATTTAGCCGTATGGAGTGGAAATCTATCAACTGCATGAAAAAACTTGTACAGATACAGACAGACATCATCTTCCTTTCCAAATGCAAACAGATGGACATCGTACCAAAAGGACTGAAGGTAAAAAATCCATTATAATCTATATACCACACAGACTATGCTGACAGCTTGTGCCACACGCTCTCAAAGAAACTGCGGAATCACCTGATCAACATCCTCTACAGCAAACAGGGAAAGATTAAGAATGAGCTCTCAAAAATGGATACTCTCATAAAAAACCAACCTTCCACACAAACTTCCTCGTGGCTGGATTTTACTAAAACTAGACAAGCCATTTACAACGCACACTTTGCTTCTCTACAAAAGAAAAAGGACACTAAACTTTCTAAACTACTACATGCTACAAGGGGCCACAGCACTGGTTCCCTCAACCCACCTAGCAATATTGTTAACCTATCCAACTATACTCTCAGCCCAGCAGAAGCAGCTGTTCTATCTCGGGGCCTCTCCTTCTGCCCCTCCACCCCCACGAACATGGTACAGTTCTGTGGTGACCTAGAATCCTATTTTCGACGTCTCCGACTCAAGGAATATTTCCAAAATACCTCTGAACAACATACTAATCCACAGAGGTCTCCCTACCAACACTACAGAAAGAGGGATTCTAGATGGACTCCTCCTGAAGGTCGAAACAGCAGACTGGACTTCTACATAGAGTGCTTCCGCCGACGTGCACGGGCTGAAATTGTGGAAAAGCAGTATCACTTGCCCCATAACCTCAGCCATGCGGAACGCAATGCCATCCACAGCCTCAGAAACAACTCTGACATCATAATCAAAAAGGCTGACAAAGGAGGTGCTGTTGTCATCATGAATAGGTCGGAATATGAACAAGAGGCTGCTCGGCAGCTCTCCAACACGAGTTTCTACAAGCCATTACCCTATGATCCCACTGAGAGTTACCAAAAGCAACTACAGCATTTGCTCAAGAAACTTCCTGAAAAAGCACAAGATCAAATCCGCACAGACACACCCCTGGAACCCCGACCTGGGATATTCTATCTACTACCCAAGATCCATAAACCTGGAAATCCTGGGCGCCCCATCATCCCAGGCATTGGCACCCTGACAGCAGGATTGTCTGGCTATGTAGACTCCCTCCTCAGGCCCTACGCTACCAGCACTCCCAGCTACCTTCGAGACACCACTGACTTCCTGAGGAAACTTCAATCCATCGGTGATCTTCCTGATAACACCATCCTGGCTACTATGGATGTAGAAGCCCTCTACACCAACATTCCACACAAAGATGGACTACAAGCCGTCAAGAACACTATCCCCGATAATGTCACGGCTAACCTGGTGGCTGAACTTTGTGACTTTGTCCTTACCCATAACTATTTCACATTTGGGGACAATGTATACCTTCAGATCAGCGGCACTGCTATGGGTACCCGCATGGCCCCACAGTATGCCAACATTTTTATGGCTGATTTAGAACAACGCTTCCTCAGCTCTCGTCCCCTAAAGCCCCTTCTCTACTTGCGCTATATTGATGACATCTTCATCATCTGGACCCATGGAAAAGAAGCCCTTGAGGAATTCCACCATGATTTCAACAATTTCCATCCCACCACCAACCTCAGCCTGGTCCAGTCCACACAAGAGATCCACTTCCTGGACACTACAGTGCTAATAAAGAATGGCCACATAAACACCACCCTATACCGGAAACCTACTGACCGCTATTCCTACCTGCATGCCTCCAGCTTTCACCCTGACCACACCACACGATCCATCGTCTACAGCCAAGCTCTGCGATACAACCGCATTTGCTCCAACCCCTCAGACAGAGACAAACACCTACAAGATCTCTGTCAAGCTTTCTTACAACTACAATACCCACCTGCAGAAGTAAAGAAACAGATTGATAGAGCCAGAAGAGTTCCCAGAAGTTACCTACTACAGGACAGGCCTAACAAAGAAAATAACAGAACGCCACTAGCGGTCACCTTCAGCCCCCAACTAAAACCCCTCCAACGCATTATTAAGGATCTACAACCTATCCTAAAGGATGACCCAACACTCTCACAAGTCTTGGGAGACAGGCCAGTCCTTGCCTACACACAGCCCCGCAACCTGAAGCAAATACTCACCAACAACCACATACCACACAACAGAACCACTAACCCAGGAACTTATCCTTGCAACAAAGCCCGTTGCCAATTGTGCCCACATATCTATTCAGGGGACACCATCACAGGGCCTAATAACATCAGCCACACTATCAGAGGCTCGTTCACCTGCACATCCACCAATGTGATATATGCCATCATGTGCCAGCAATGCCCCTCTGCCATGTACATTGGTCAAACTGGACAGTCTCTACGTAAAAGAATAAATGGACACAAATCAGATGTCAAGAATTCTAACATTCATAAACCAGTCGGAGAACACTTCAATCTCTCTGGTCACGCAATCACAGACATGAAGGTCGCTATCTTAAAACAAAAAAACTTCAAATCCAGACTCCACCGAGAAACTGCTGAATTGGAATTCATTTGCAAATTGGATACTATTAATTTAGGCTTAAATAGAGACTGGGAGTGGCTAAGTCATTATGCAAGGTAGCCTGTTTCCTCTTGTTTTTTCCTACCCCCCCCCCCCAGATGTTCTGGTTTAACTTGGATTTAAACTTGGAGAGTGGTCAGTTTAGATGAGCTATTACCAGCAGGAGAGTGAGTTTGTGTGTGTATGGGGGTGGGGGGGGATGTGAGAAAACCTGGATTTATGCAGGAAATAGCCCGACTTGATTATGTAAAGAGTTGTCACTTTGGATGGGCTAGCACCAGCAGGAGAGTGAATTTGTGTGGGGGGGTGGAGGGTGAGAAAACCTGGATTTGTGCTGGAAATGGCCCACCTGATGATCACTTTAGATAAGCTATTACCAGCAGGACAGTGGGGTGGGAGGAGGTATTGTTTCATGATCTCTGTGTGTATATAAAGTCTGCTGCAGTTTCCACGGTATACATCTGATGAAGTGAGCTGTAGCTCACGAAAGCTCATGCTCAAATAAATTGGTTAATCTCTAAGGTGCTACAAGTACTCCTTTTCTTTTTGTCTAGATATGTGTCTCCTCAATGCCTATGAAATGACAAGAATTGTATGGTTTTCACTGAAACATGCTGTAAGTTGTGAAATCAGCCAAAAATTAGCTTCCCCAGAGGTACCAGCAAGGAAGGTCAGCAACCCCCGGGTGGGGTGTGAAACAACCCATCAATAGCTATTGTCCAGCAAGGAAGCTCCCATTCAATGATTCACCTGCATGAGACCACAGCAAGGGAATTGCTCCACCTTGCTGGGAGATTGAGCAATGCCCCTACCTGCCCCCCCAGACATGCCTGGTGCTTCCCAAGCACATGGACTGAGGGTATAAAAACCAAACCCAAACACAAGGGCCCATGCTTGGCCTTTCTCCTTCACCCACCTACACTGCAAGCAAGAAGGACACTGAAGACTTGTGACTCCAACTGAGGGGTCTGGCCCAGATTTCAAGGGAGAAATCTGGATGCTATGGACTGCAAAATCCAGGAGAGGGATAAAAACTGCTTAGTCTTTTTGTTGCCCAGTCTATGAGGGTTGAGAGTTCAGACTGTGAGCTTTTGGTACTTCTTTTGGTAACTAACTCGGATGTTTTGCCTATCAGTTAATACCACTGAAAATCTCCATTTTGTAGCCAATAACTTTGTTGACCTGTTTAACTTTACCAAAAAGAACAGGAGGACTTGTGGCACCTTAGAGACTAACAAATTTATTTGAGCGTAAGCGTTCGTGAGCTACAGCTCACTTCATTGGATGCATCTGAAAGCTTACGCTCAAATAATTTGTTAGTCTCTAAGGTGCCACAAGTCCTCCTGTTCTTTTTGCGATTACAGACTAAGACGGCTGATACTCTGAAAGCTGCCTAGCGTAGCTCAGGGTGTGAGTACGAACCTCGGGGCAGAGTGTTACACACCAGGGCACACACCCCATGGGGATTGGGAGCTCGATAGTTTGATTTCACCCACCAAGAGCCAACTCCCCAGGCACGGTAACAGCCTGAAGAGGAAAGGAGTACTTGTGGCACCTTAGGGTACTCCTTTTCTTTTTGCGAATACAGACTAACACGGCTGTTCCTCTGAAGCCTGAAGAGGGTGTCCCAGACACTCCCCTTGGGCCCTCTGCTCTATCCTGCCACCGAGGCAAGCCTGCCTTTGTGCTCGATCTGTGGTTCAGTGAGGCCTGAGCATGAGCTGGTGCTGCCAGCATCACCCCCCACTGTCTGCAAGGGAGGAAGGATTGAACCAGGGTCCCCGTGTTCCAGGTCAGCGTGTGAAGCACGGTGGTGTGGTGGGGCTCTCTCCAGCACTCCTTTTGAAGTTGTTTCCCTGAGGCTAAGTAATGAAAGAGCTCGGGTGTAAACTATTTCCCTGCATCAAGTTTCCTGTGGCAGCTCAGTCCACCATTTCAGCTAGAGAAGAGTTGCGGTCCCTGGGCATTGGGCCACCCGGGGCCTTTAACACCACAACCCTGGGAAGGGGGTGCTGAGATGGACCATCCAGTGAGGAACACAAGTCCTTCTACCATCCACCACACCCTGTTTTGGAACTGCTGCTGATGGCTCACCCCATCTGTGGGAACTGTTATCCTCTCTGCCACCCTCAATCTGGGGGTTTCCCCTTCTGCATCTACCTGGCAGGGCAGCCCCCCCCCATCTGAACCCCTGATCCTGTCCCCGTTTTGTCCCTTTGCCCATCCCTCCCCTCCAATTTCCCCCTTCAGGGGGAGTTTCCCTGCCTTTGGTTGCAGGGAGCAGATGCTGGTGGTGAGTGATGGCAGCAACTTACAGATGTTACTGAGCATGTGATAAGAACATTAGAACATAAGAACGGCTAGACGGGGTCAGACCAAAGGTCCATCTAGCCCAGTGTCCGTCTGCCGACAGTGGCCAGTGCCAGGTGCCCCAGAGGGAATTAATAGACAGGAATCATCCCGTGATCTATCCCTTATCGCCCCATTCCCAGCTTCCGACAAACAGAGGTTAGGGACACCATCCCTGCCCATCCTGGCTAATCGCCATTAATGGACCGAGCCGCCATGAATCTATCTCGTTCCCTGTTGAACCGTTTGGTCCCAGGGACCCTGCTCAGGAACAGTGAAGTAGCAAGTTCTAATAAAGAAGCAGTTTCTGATACCAGGGGAGCTGCTGTTCCCCCTCCCCTCCTGTGGGGATGAGCAGCCCCCCAGCTGTCTCTCTGCCTCTGGCCCCCTTCACCTCATCACCCCTTCAGCCTCCCTCCAAATGTCCCCTTCCCCCTCATCACCTCTTCAGCCCCCCATCACTCCCTTCAGTCTCTCCCAACTGCCCCGGTCCCCCTCCCATCATCGCCCCCCTCAACCTTCCCCCTGCCTCTCAGGCTCCTCCCCAGCTGCCTTTCAGTCTTCCCCCCCTACAACCAACTGCCCTCCTTCAGCCTTCCCCCCAATCCTCTCACCCAGCTGCCCCATCTGACCCCCTTTAGCCTCCCTCCCGCGCAACTGCCCCTTCACCCCCTCACCCACTCCCCTCCCTCTGCCTCTCCTCAAATTCCCAGCTCCACCACGTTGAGGTTCCCTTCCCCACAACCATCTGCTTCCTTCCCCTGGGGAATAGGGGCAGGAAATGCTTTTGAAAAAAACTTTTGTAAAATAAAAAGTAAAAGAAACCAAGCAAGCCCCTCCCTTGCTTTGTGCTGGGCGCCCAGCTGTGGGCTTGTGTGTGTTCGGGTGAGGAGGGGTTGTTCTGAGCACTCTCCCTTCAGAGAAGGGGTGGAGTTGGCCAAAGGGGCATGCTGAATCTTTAGCAGAGAATTCCTTTCTCCATTATGTTAGCTAAGCATTGCTGTTAAGTGTCAGCCGACGAATGCAGCATTTGAAACAATCTGACTGTACATCCCTTGCTTTCTCAGTTGCTGTAGTTCTCACACCCTCTGCTCTTGTGAGCTCACCACATGACACGGTGTCTTATTACCATAGCATCTTGGAGATTACACGGGACCTAAGTTTATGAGGTAAAAAATGAAGCATAACTCCTTCCCTTCCCCCTTTTGATTTAGGAAAAATAAATCCTGTCCCCTCCCACAGTCCCAACCCAGCCCCACCAGAGCTGCTGCGGCCAGGAGAGAGAGAGGGCTGGGGGGAGTCCTCTCTCCCTGGGGCAACCTGCACCCTAAACCCCTCATCCCCAGCCCCACCCCAGAGCCCGCACCCCCAGCCGGACCCCTCACACCCTTGCACCCCAACCCTCTGCCCTAGCACTCAGCCCCTTGTCCCTGTCCCCGCCCCACAGCCCACACCCCAACCCTCTGCCCCACCTGAGCCCCCTCCCACACTCCGAACCCTTCAGCCTCACCCCTACCACACACTGTCCATGTGCAGAATGAATTTTGGAATCTGCACCAAGAGACAGGTGAGGGGTCACACCTCACTTCCCTACTGGTGCACATAACAAAATTCATTCCCTACACGGACGTAACAAATTAGAGGAAACATTGCTCCTGACTTTCAACCTGTCTGTCACATCTTGAATCTCATACATTGACCAATGGGAATAAAGTGCTCTCAGGTGACCTACAGACCAACAGTTGTTCATAGGAATTATTCAGCAAGTATTTTAGAAGACCTAGAACAAGAGAGGAGATCACGAACTGCTCAGAGACAATTAATGGAGAGAAGCAGCAAGATTAATCCCATACATTGGATTGGTTGTGACTCATTTGCCTGATTTGAAAAGAGACCAAAAGGACCTGAGTCTCCTCGCTGTCGATAGCCCCCAGCTCGGCCAGTCAGCATTGAGACGCTGAGGGGTGGGAGGCTGAGAGGTCTCACCAGATGTCTCAAAGGATGGCCCAGGTCACCATCAGAGGGGATCACTCTCAGATCCGGATCCACCTCTTTGTGAGGACCTCCCGCAAGGAGAGCAACCCCCCCTCCCTTGCCCACACGCCACACACACCCCTCCTTGGTAGAGGGAGGGAAACTGGGAAAAGGGAAAAAAGAAACAAGAGAAGAGGAGAAAGGAGGAAGGAAAGAGGAAAAGGGAAACCAAAAAGGATAAACTCTAAGGTCCCCAGTGATGCCAAGTGTCAAAGTCCTAGGTAGGAAATCAAATTCTGCCCCCTTAAGCCAGTGTTTTCTGTGCTGAGAATTCTGCCTGCAGCAGGTGGATCAGACCCAACAGGTTCCAAACCTCTCGGAGCCTCTGACCTTCTCCAAGGGAAGTTCGTTTTCTGGCACAATCAGTGGTGGGAAAGGAGAAAACTCCACAGAGGCTCCTCCTCATGTTCACAGACGTGAATCCTAATTCTCTCCCCGTCCTCGAGGGGAGACCTGGAGAAGGAGACACGAGGCAGCAAAGCCGGGGGGTCTCAGAGACTGCCCTGGCCCTGCACCTCTGCCCTGCCCGGCTGATGTCGGGGTCTCTCAGTGAGGTCACCCCCTCCCCACCACCTTTGCCCAATGGGCTGAGTTCCTGCAAAAGGCCTTGGTGATGTCACTGCCCCACCCACCCAAGCTGATGTCCTGCCCCTGCCCAGCCTCTGTGGAGGTTGGAGTTGTTGTCCCTGGATCTAGGGTTGCCAACTTTCGCACCCCACAAAACTGAACACCCTTGTGCCGCCCTTCGCACCCCACAAAACTGAACACCCTTGTGCCGCCGTTCGCTGAGGTCCTGGCCTGCTCACGCCATCTCCCTCCCCTCCGTCGCTCCCTCTCCCCCACGCTCACTCACTCGCTCATTGTCACCACGCTGAGGAGGGCTGGGGAGGGTCCCTTTTCAACTGGGTGTTGTCGGGACGGACCTGGGAAGGAGGGCTGCCTGCCAAGCACCTTTAGGAGGAGGCGTCCCTCCCCGTCAGAATATCATCTCCCTCCCTCAGCTCAGTGATGGCCTGAATTGCTCCTTCTCCCGGCAGAGCCAGAGGATTGAAAGCAGCAACATCAAACCCCTGTGTAGCTCGCAGGAATGAACACAGACACGCCCTTGTATCTCAACAGATGGTTACTTTTACCCTTGGGAAACTACAAGCCTAAAGGGAAAGGTGGTGGCACCAGATCTGAGGAATAAACACAACACAATCATCATCGTTATGCCCATTGTGACGGCAACATCTTTTTATACACATCTCATTATCATTCGTGCATTCTTTTCTCTGGAGCCCAGACCTTGACTAGACCTTGACCAAGAAATCTGGATCTTGATGAAAATAATCGCCCGCCCCTGGTTAACGCAATGGAGTTGACACCCAGGGGGTGTCCCTACGTAGGTTCAAGTAGGAACAACAATGGCTGCCTTTTAGCCATAGTTTTTAATCAGGGCAATACATCGATACAGACCCCGGCTAAATCATTTCTCAGCCTGAGGCCTTCACCCACATGCCTTCGGGCATTGTGCTACCATGGGGACGTTTCATTTCCCTCCTCAATTTCACACAGAGACACAATTTCCTTTGCACGGATGATCCATGAACAGCAAAACCTCCCTGTGTCTCTTGTCTGAGCCAGGGCATTCAATTCCTTTGACACTTTCTCCCCTGCAATAGCAAAGGGCAAACGGGGACGTGGCCACCTTCAGCCCTAACACTGAGATATCAGCTCGGCTCTTTCTTTATGCTGCTGTTGTTAGTCCATGGAACATCAAGGATGGAATGCAAGGCTGAGTTCACTCACCAACCCCCTGACAAATGTCAGTGCCCCAGAGAAACCCTGACCCCTGCTATTGGAATGATATGCTGGAGATCTGAAGGGGAAAGGGACTGTCTGAATTGTCAAGGTGGGGAATGAACAACGATCTACAGCAATGTCATGAACACAAACACACTCTAATCATGCTCCAGACGGAAGGGAAATGGGCAGGAATTCCTGCTGTCCAGCAATGGACACACTTACACCACCGCACAGCAGTGAGTATGCCGCGGAGGCTGGTCTGAGCAAACAATTTGAAGTGATAATTCAGTGAAAAGAGAATCATAGTGTAGTGAGGCAATTGTCCATCAGGTACTTGTGGCTGAGTGGTTAAGGGGATGGACTAGAAAATCCATGGGGCTTTCCTACGTAGATTTGAATCCTGGCACCTATGGAAACATTGAACTTTTGTCATTGCTGTAGACTTCGTGCCGGAGCATCCAGGTGCCAACGGGAGGTAGATCTGGTCTCGCTCTTAGGCTGGCTACACTTAAAAAGCTCCTATAGCACTTTGGAGTAGAGAGTTGCTACAGTGACTGGAGGGGATTTCCCACTGCTCTAGCTACACTGACAGAATACAGAGACTGAATTCCCACCCCACCTCCATAGGAGCTCTCTGCAGTTGAATTGTTCTGCAGCCAGCTTCCCATTAGAAATGCTGTTGTGGGACATTTCCAGACCTGGACGTTTACGAACGAGAGAATTTGAAGAGCAAACCTGGCTCCTCCCACCAGGAGGGATTTGAGTGTTTTGTCCCTGTCACTTAATCTTTTTCAGTAGCACAGACCTCCCATGTCAAGCCAGGAAATAAACTTGGGGAAAGATTACAGGACTCAGAGACCTTAGAAGCAGTGAAATGACAGCAAGCACATCACTCAAGTTGGCTTAACTTCTCAAGGGTGAGCTTAAGGTGTCTCTTAAGAAGAGGAGGAGGAGGAGGAGGAGGAAGTGTCCAGGGCCAGCTCTAGGTGATTTAAACCCAGCAAACCAAGCACGGGCTTGGGGCAGCACTTTTCAAGGGGCAGCATTCCGCCCCCCCTTTTTTTTGTTTTTGCTTTGGTGTCACTCCACTTGGGGCGGCAAAAAACCTAGAGCCGGCCCTGGAAGTATCTCTTCCATTCCTGTCTAGCCCCACCTGTTTCTTTTCCTCCTTCAGCCTCTCTCCTTCCCTGCTGGGGCAATGCAGAGACAAGCCCCCATCTGGGGGAGTCACAGAGAGGTTGTAGCCAATGGAGTGTGTGTGGGACACGGAGAGGGTTGTGACTCTGTGTGCGTGTGTGGACGGTCTGTTAGGGAATGAGTGATGGAAAACAAAGGGGAAGTGAAAGTGAGGCCCCTGTCTGAGTATTATGACCCTGTGTGGCACTGCCATTCCCCTTCCAGAACCTCCCCTGATCTCATCTGTCACTGCACCCAGCATTTGTAACCTGTCATCATCACAGATGTGCTGCATAGCTATGCCTCAGATAGTGTGTCCCTCTTAGACAGCAGAAGCAGATCACAAACTCACATAGGAGCTATGGGCAGATCTCCTGTCACTGCCGCATTCATCTGGAAGGTGCTTTACAAAACATAACACTTCCCCTATGTAAGAGAAACACCCTCCTCACAAACACCCCTCATTGCCACCACCTTACTTTGCTCTCCGTGGGGGCTGTTTGTCCTGTGGGATCTGACTCTTTCTGGGAGTCTTAAAAGAGCATTTGGGGAGCAGGAGTCATCCCCATGGAAATCACTTCTTTCACGGGGCCGCCTTCTTAGCCCTGGCTTTGGGCCTGGTTTTAGCCTTGCTCTCTCCTGTCTTACTTTTAGGTGGGCTCTTGATCACCTTAGAATCATAGAATATCAGGGTTGGAAGGGACCTCAGTAGGTCATCTAGTCCAACCCCCTGCTC
Organism: Caretta caretta; assembly: GCF_965140235.1. Taxonomy (NCBI): domain Eukaryota; kingdom Metazoa; phylum Chordata; order Testudines; family Cheloniidae; genus Caretta; species Caretta caretta. Next base: position 137,276,712 of record NC_134210.1, read on the forward strand.
AAAGCAGGACCAATCCCCAACCAAATCATCCCAGCCAGGGCTTTGTCAAGCCTGACCTTAAAAACCTCAAAGGAAGGAGATTCCACCACCTCCCTGGGTAACGCATTCCAGTGTTTCATCACCCTCCTACTGAAAAAGTTTTTCCTAATATCCAACCAAAACCTCCCCCACTGCAACTTGAGACCATTACTCCTTGTTCTGTCATCAGCTACCACTGAGAACAGTCTAGATCCACCCTCTTTGGAACGCCCTTTCAGGTAGTTGAAAGCAGCTATCAAATCCCCCCTCATTCTTCTCTTCCACAGACTAAACAATCCCAGTTCCCTCAGCCTCTCCTCATAAGTCATGTGTTCCAGTCCCCTAACCATTTTTGTTGCCCTCCGCTGGATGCTTTCCAATTTTTCCACATCCTTGTAGTTTGGGGCCCAAAACAGGACACAGTACTCCAGATGAGGCCTCACCAATGTCGAATAGAGGGGAACAATCACGACCCTCGATCTGCTAGCAATGCCCCTACTTATACTTCCCAAAATGCCATTAGCTTTCTTGGCAACAAGGGCACACTGCTGACTCATATCCAGCTTCTCGTCCACTGTAACCACTAGGTCCTTTTCTGCAGAACTGCTGCCTAGCCACTTGGTCCCTAGTCTGTAGCGGTGCATGGCATTCTTCCGTCCTAAGTGCAGGACTCTGCACTTCTCCTTGTTGAACCTCATCAGATTTCTTTTGGCCCAGTCCTCTAATTTGTCTCGGTCCCTCTGTATCCTATCCCTACCCTCCAGCGTATCTACCACTCCTTCCAGTTTAGTGTCAACTGCAAACTTGCTGATACCGGCTGCCAACTAGACATGGAGACATTGATCATTACCCTTTGAGTCCGACGATCTAGCCAGCTTTCTATCCACTTTATAGTCCATTCATCCAGCCCATACTTCTTTTACCTGCTGGCAAGAATAGTGTGGGAGACTGTATCAAAAGCTTTGCTAAAGTCAAGGAATAACACGTCCAGTGCTTTTCCCTCATCCAGAGCCAGTTATCTCATCACAGAAGGCAATTAGGTTAGTCAGGCATGATTTGCCCTTGGTGTATCCATGCTGACTGTTCCTGATCACTTTTCTCTTCTCTAAGTGCTTCAGAATTGATTCCTTGAGGACCTGCTCCATGATTTTTCCAGGGACTGACGTGAGGCTGATTGGTCTGTAGTTCCCCGGATCCTCCTTCTTCCCTTTTTTAAAGATGGGCACTACGTTAGCCTTTTCCCAGTCATTTGGGACCTCCCCCGATCGCCATGAGTTTTCAAAGATAATGGCCAATGGCTCTGCAACTCCTTCAGCACTCTTGGATGCAGCGCATCTGGCCCCATGGACTTGTGCTCATCCAGCTTTTCTAAATAGTCTCAAACCGCTTCTTTCTCCACAGAGGGCTGGTCACTTCCTCTCCATGCAGTGCTGCCCAGTGCAGTAGTCTGGGAGCTGACCTTGTTTGTGAAGATAGAGGCAAAAAAAACATTGAGTACATTACCTTTTTCCACATCCTCTGTCCCTAGGTAGCCTCCCCCATTCAGTAAGGGGCCCACACTTTCCTTGACCTTCTTCTTGTTGCTAACATACCTGAAGAAACCCTTCTTGTTACTCAGCAGTGACGCTTGTGGGGCTTTATTCTGCCTTTTTTTGTCCCTGTTGCAGCCACCACTTTCTTAGGACTATTCCTGGACATGGGCATGGTGGCCTTTCTGGGGATCCTGGCAGCTCTAGCCAGCTTCTTGGGGGCTATTTTCCTGCTTAGAGCCACTGGCTGGTTCTTGTGCCTTGTCCTGGGGCCCAGCTACTGCTGGCTGACTGTGAAGGAGTCAAGGTGCTGGTGATCTCTGTGAACTCCTGAGCCCCACCTGGACATGGTTCTTTTTCTTCTGCACAGCCGAGCTCGTGGAGAACAGGGGCCTGCACATGTACATTCATATTCTATCTTTGTTTGACCAAACAGAGTCCTGTGGCACCTTAAAGACTAACAAATTGATTTGGGCATAAGCTTTCATGGGCTAGAACCCACTTTGTCAGATTTGTTAGTCTTTAAGTTGCCACAGGACTCCTCTTTGTTTTTGCTGAAACAGACTAACACGGCTTCCGCACTGAAACTTAGCTTTGTTTAATCGATGAAAACAAACTAGAGCCTCAAAGGACAGGAACTGATTTCAGCTGGACAGGTTTGCTCGCTGTTTGTACATTTTAACAAGAAAAATGTTGAATGATTAAATTCATTTCACATCCCCATTCAGCGAAACTCCTGAAGACACAGGAGATGGATATGAAAATATATTTCAATTAAAATAGAGAATGTTTAAGAGAGCACCTGGATTTGAACCAGAGACCTCTTGATCTGCTGTCAAATACTCTACCACCGAGCTCCCTGAGGCAATATAGCCTTGGAGCCAGTGATCTTGGACAGTGTGAAGGAGACACTTATTTCAAAGAGCTTCTCTTCCATTCCCAGACACTGGTGGTTTTAAAAATGGGGTTTCATTCAAGTTTATATTTGCATGTAAACACCACAGCTTGCACAATCCCCACAACTGCTCAGTCTCACTAGAGCACAACAACTTTGAGGGACCACACCCAGCTACCCAGCTCTGCATCCTTTAACCTCTTCAGCATTTCTCCAATCCCTTAAAGCCACAGGGCACATCATGTAACTTGAACCCATCAATCTCTATATCATTAATGACTTAATTCCCAAAGCATTCTGACCAGAAGCAGAGAGCTCCTGAGAGTGTCAGCCACACTCCTGTGCCCTGCGGCAGAGTGGTTTTGGCAGCGGGCAGGGTCTATTGTGCACAGGTCACTTTGTTATATTTTGCACACTTTCTGGTTCTGTGGGAGAATTCTTGTCTCCCATACAGTAGCCCTGGGCTTAATTTGTGGCCAGTGCAGACCTGAGTTTTATGCTTAGATGTAGAAATTGCAGAGTTTAAGCTTGAAACATGGGCCAGTTTCCTCCCCATCCCCGTACCATTTCATATCTTTACATCCAAACATGATGACTTTCTAAGTGATCTGTCTTAGTTCAACCATACAGTGTTGGGGTCCATGTAGGACTCTCTGGGTAAAATCCTCTGGACTGTTATGCAGCAGCTCAGACCAGATGTTCATAGAGATTTAGCCTGCCTTTAAAATCAATGAATAAAAACAAACTATGGTGTTAAATTAATCCTCAGAAGCTCCTTTCCCCTATCCAGATCCCCAGCAAAGTGCAATCCAAGGAAGAGGGCTGGTTCTGAAGGACAGAAAAAGGAACTCCTTCTCCCTCTGGAGGAATCAGACTCTAACTTTGTTACATACTGAGGTGGCTTCCTTTCTTCTGTTCAAAATGGTTGAGCCGTGCCTGGCAATATATTGATGTTGGAGACGTCCTTAGCCAAAATAGGTTTGAATCCCCTTTCTGACAACAGGCTGAGTTTTTCCTGAATTTGTTCCCAGACAAAATATTCTCCATTCATTTTAACAGAGTCAAATCTTTAATGAGGTGTCACTTTTCCTCCTCAGTCTCGGTTTTTTCACCCTGAAGGTTCCTGTCCTCACAGCTTAGTGAGAGGATGTGATTTTGGGAAGGGGTTTTCACTCTGAAGTTTCCATGACGGGGCATTTCCAAGTCAGGCCAAGGAGTGCAGAATCTCAGATCTGTGTGAATGAAGAGAGAAAACGGAACAGTTCACCCACAAACCGCCCATCCACACACTCTGCTCCATGCAGTGTGAAAAGATCCTGCAGCGTGAGAACGTGGAGTTTTACCTGATAGGAAGGTAGTTTTAAATGACCAATCAGCAGCCAGAAAACCTTTATACCAGTTGGCTCTAATTTGTCTCCTCAGGCTCCAGTGCTGTGGTGACTCTGCAGTGGAGAAGTTGTTGTTAGCAGATACAAGGATCAGGCCAAATTTGCTATTCAAATTCTCCACTTCATAGTTTTCCAAGTCTGGGAATATCCAGTAGCAACATTTCTAATGGGAAGGTGGATGCAAAGCAGTTCAATGGGAAATGCCTACACCTCCTGTGGGGGTGGAGTAGAAATGAATAATGTTGTGAGCATTGTTTTGGAAATTTGCCTTTGCTAACAAGGTTTGTCTCAAGTCTTATTTCGTGTGATGGTGTTATTTGAAGGAATCGGGAATGATTTTTTATGATATTAATTCAAATCTAAAGTTTGTTTAATCAATCCTAAAAATTAGTGTCCCCTGATTTTTTGTTTCCTGGCAAGAATGAACAGGTGTTATTCCATCCCTGACCTTCCATGGAACAACAGCAGCACCCTAAAGAAAAAGGAAAGCGAATGTCTCACTGTCAGGGATGCAGGTGGCCACGTCCCCTCAGTGTGACCATTGCCCTTGCAGGAGAGAAGGTTTCAATGGAATTGAATGCCGTGGCTCAGACAAGAGCCACAGGGAGCAGCTGGGAGCATCCCCAGTAGCAGATTTGTAGGCACTTGGCAGATTTAAGTGAAAGAAATTTAGGTTCACAGGATCTTTAGACACCTGAGTTAAGGAACAGCTTGGGGGTGGGGTTGGGGGGGCAAGCTGAGGGTCAGTGGCATCGAAATGTCAGATTCAGGTACCTAAAATGAAAGTAGCAGCTGGGCATCTAAATCTTTTTGTGCATCTACCCCTGGTGCCTAACCCTCTTTGACAACTGCACGAGGCCCCTCTCTGCCTCCTCCGGTGCCTGATACCATTAAAAACCCAACCCCAAGTCATTTCTGAAAACAGGCAAAATCAATGTAATATGATCTGGGTCCACAAGCACTAAAATACCTTAATCAGAAGAGTATGTGTCCTTGAGAGGCACTCCCTCCTAGCCAATCAGCTTTGTGCAGAGGAGCATGGAGGAGGGGCAGAGGGCTGGCGCTGTAGCCTTAGGTCAGCAAGAAAAGGACCAATCCCTCACCCCAAGAGAGCAGACTGGAGAACATGGGGAGCGATCCCACTACTTCTCACATGTGAAGCCAGCACTTTTCCAGTTGAGCAAACTCCGCCCCCCTGGAGCCTGTCTCCAGTGCTCCTGCCACTGCCAGGCGAAGGAGGGCTGGGGCCAAGTAGTTTCTGCCTGCCAGGGCTGGCTTTTTGGGAGGCCAAGTAGGGGGCCACAGGAGGGACTTAGGCCCCTGGCTGGCAATGCCTTTGAAAAGAAAGGATAAGGACACCCCTGCGCCTGGAGAACATGGGCATCAATCCCACTACCTCTCACGTGCAAAGCAAGCACTCTACCGCTTGAGCTAATTCCCCCACAGGTGAGCAGCTGCCCTCACCCCCCCTCCCATCTCGTTCCAGAGGCCACAAGGTCCCTGCAGCTGCCCGTGGCTCCTTTCCGAAAGGGCCGCTTGTCAGGCTGTTTCCTGTGGGCTGGCTAGCTCAGTTGGTTAGAGCGTGGTGCTAACAACACCAAGGTTGTGGGCTCAAGCCCCATGCCGGCCACTTGACAGTCCTAGGGAAGTGGTGTGTCTTCCTTGAGCTGACTGCTATGGGCAGGGAGGCCAAAAGAGAAACAGGCTGAGCAGCTTACAGGGAGCAGGCAAGAGTCCTGGTGGAGGAGGGTCCAGCGTGCACAAGGCCAGCCTGCAGGGAATAGGCGCTGGTCACCTCCTTCCCTCCCCTCTCTCAGCTAGTTCCTTCACCTGGGGGCTGAAAGGGACGTATGTCCCTGGCCAGTTGCCTTCCCCACTTGTAGGAGAAGATGCTTATGGCAGGGCTCTCCTCTTGCCCCCTTTGTCCCCAACAGAAAGTTGCCAAAGGTGAGATGATGTGGAAAGGCAGAGATCCGCTCCTCACGCTCCTTGTCACGGTTGATGGACTTTCACATGCCTTTTTCCGCATCTGAGCCGACGCTGGCAGAACACATTGCGGCGCTTCCCAGGGGCTGCCTGGTGCAGCTGGCCAGACCATAGTGCCAAAGAGGCTGAGCCTGTGGATTTGAGACCCTGCGTAGCTGAAGGCCTGGGGAGCACCGTGTGACATTATCTGATTAAAATATGATCATGGACATGATTGTTGCCACCACTGTTATAGAATTGCAACCAATCTTATACAGGTGTGGCAAGTACGGTGTCGTTAGAAAAGCTATGATTTGCTGAATATGTTTGTGCTATTGATATGCCTGGATCGTTTTTGCATTTGAAGCTATGCACAGTGGCTCTATACCTGGATTTCAAATATGTTTGCATCTGAGTAGCACCCACAAGGTATTTAGCCTGCACATCCTGAAGTGACTATTCAAGTTAAATGGCTCACCAGGGAACACTGAACTCCCAGTGGACCATGGGAGACGCCGATCTACACCCAGTGGACTTTTCTGTGAATGTTCCAACTGGAGTCCAGGTCATGGCTGCTGCTGTGACTAAGCAAAATCATCTGTGGACATGGGACTTGCCCATGGGACTCCAAACACCATCTTGTTACCTGTAATTTTCCACTGTCTCTGCTGAGGGCTTTGTCTGAAACAATGGAGGTTTCCATGCACATGGCAGAAGCTATAAAAGGCCCTGGAAACATCTCCATTTGACCCCTTTCCTGCTTAAACTGTTTGACTATGACCTTATACTAATGGGAGCAGTCTAACCAAAGGACTGAGGACCTTCCAGTAAGGGCCATCCCAAGAGATTGTGGTGCCCATAGGAGGGTGGGGGGGTGGGGAGGCTGGCCCCAGGGTTCCACAGGGGGGGCATCCCCAGGCCTCCGCGGAGGGGGTGCCCTCCCCTGCACTCACGGGGCAGTGGGAAGTGGAGCGACCCAGACACAGCCCGCTCTGCTCTGTTCCCCTGGCTCCCAGCCTTGGGGCTTGTGGGGGTAGGAGGGGAACCGCCCCCAGCACTCACCAGTGGCGCTGCTGGGAGCCAGCAGAGAGGAGCAGGCTGGGGCCAGGTCGTTCCACTTCCTGCTGCCCAGTGATTGCAGGGCGGGCCCGACCCCTGCTGCAGTCCCACAGGATGCATAGCTCAGGGGAGGGGGGTTAGGGGGGAAGGGGTGGAATGGAGGTGGGGCGGGGGCTTAGGGGAAGGGGTGGAGTGGGTGCGGGACGGGAGCGGGGGCAGCTTTTCTGGCCACGAGGGGCCAGCTTAGCCAGCCAGGGGATCGGGCTGGCCACTGGAGCAGCCCGCAGCTGTGTAGTTTTCATACGGGGAAGGACGACCCTGCTTCCAGTGATTCAGAAGCAACCAGGGACCTTATAAGCCAAGAGCTTATTCCATCACTGCCACAAGCCTGCTCCAAAGACTTTGCAATTATTGTATGTCTTTGATTCCTTTAGCGAATTTTAACTCTAGCCTTTCTTTCTTTCTTTCTTTCTTTCTTTCTTTCTTTCTTTCTTTCTTTCTTTCTTTCTTTCTTTCTTTCTTTCTTTCTTTCTTTCTTTCTTTCTCAGTAAACCTTTAGATTTTAGATCATAGAATCATAGAATCATAGAATATAAGGGTTGGAAGGGACCCCAGAAGGTCATCTAGCCCAACCCCCTGCTCGAAGCAGGACCAATTCCCAGTTAAATCATCCCAGCCAGGGCTTTGTCAAGCCTGACCTTAAAAACCTCTAAGGAAGGAGATTCTACCACCTCCCTAGGTAACGCATTCCAGTGTTTCACCACCCTCTTAGTGAAAAAGTTTTTCCTAATATCCAATCTAAACCTCCCCCACTGCAGCTTGAGACCATTACTCCTCGTTCTGTCATCTGCTACCATTGAGAACAGTCTAGAGCCATCCTCTTTGGAACCCCCTTTCAGGTAGTTGAAAGCAGCTATCAAATCCTCCCTCATTCTTCTCTTCTGCAGGCTAAACAATCCCAGCTCCCTCAGCCTCTCCTCATAACTCATTTGTTCCAGACCCCTAATCATTTTTGTTGCCCTTCGCTGGACTCTCTCCAATTTATCCACATCCTTCTTGAAGTGTGGGGCCCAAAACTGGACACAGTACTCCAGATGAGGCCTCACCAATGTCAAATAGAGGGGAACGATCACGTCCCTCGATCTGCTCGCTATGCCCCTACTTATACATCCCAAAATGCCATTGGCCTTCTTGGCAACAAGGGCACACTGCTGACTCATATCCAGCTTCTCGTCCACTGTCACCCCTAGGTCCTTTTCCGCAGAACTGCTGCCTAGCCATTCGGTCCCTAGTCTGTAGCTGTGCATTGGGTTCTTCCGTCCTAAGTGCAGGACCCTGCACTTATCCTTATTGAACCTCATCAGATTTCTTTTGGCCCAATCCTCCAATTTGTCTAGGTCCTTCTGTATCCTATCCCTCCCCTCCAGCGTATCTACCTCTCCTCCCAGTTTAGTATCATCCGCAAATTTGCTGAGAGTGCAATCCACACCATCCTCCAGATCATTTATGAAGATATTGAACAAAACCGGCCCCAGGACCGACCCTTGGGGCACTCCACTTGATACCGGCTGCCAACTAGACATGGAGCCATTGATAACTACCCGTTGAGCCCAACAATCTAGCCAGCTTTCTACCCACCTTAGAGTGCATTCATCCAGCCCATACTTCCTTAACTTGCTGACAAGAATACTGTGGGAGACCGTGTCAAAAGCTTTGCTAAAGTCAAGAAACAATACATCCACTGCTTTCCCCTCATCCACAGAGCCAGTTATCTCATCATAAAAGGCGATTAGATTAGTCAGGCATGACCTTCCCTTGGTGAATCCATGCTGGCTGTTCCTGATCACTTTCCTCTCATGCAAGTGCTTCAGGATTGATTCTTTGAGGACCTGCTCCATGATTTTTCCAGGGACTGAGGTGAGGCTGACTGGCCTGTAGTTCCCAGGATCCTCCTTCTTCCCTTTTTTAAAGATTGGCACTACATTAGCCTTTTTCCAGTCATCCGGGACTTCCCCCGTTCGCCACGAGTTTTCAAAGATAATGGCCAATGGCTCTGCAATCACAGCCGCCAATTCCTTCAGCACTCTCGGATGCAACTCGTCCGGCCCCATGGACTTGTGCACGTCCAGCTTTTCTAAATAGTCCCTAACCACCTCTATCTCCACAGAGGGCTGGCCATCTACTCCCCATTTTGCGATGCCCAGCACAGCAGTCTGGGAGCTGACCTTGTTAGTGAAAACAGAGGCAAAAAAAGCATTGAGTACATTAGCTTTTTCCACATCCTCTGTCACTAGGTTGCCTCCCTCATTCAGTAAGGGGCCCACACTTTCCTTGGCTTTCTTCTTGTTGCCAACATACCTGAAGAAACCCTTCTTGTTACTCTTGACATCTCTGGCTAGCTGCAGCTCTAGGTGCGATTTGGCCCTCCTGATATCATTCCTACATGCCCGAGCAATATTTTTATACTCTTCCCTGGTCATATGTCCAACCTTCCACTTCTTGTAAGCCTCTTTTTTATGTTTAAGATCCGCTAGGATTTCACCATTAAGCCAAGCTGGTCGCCTGCCATATTTACTATTCTTTCGACTCATCGGGATGGTTTGTCCCTGTAACCTCAACAGGGATTCCTTGAAATACAGCCAACTCTCCTGGACTCCTTTCCCCTTCAAGTTAGTCCCCCAGGGGATCCTGGCCATCTGTTCCCTGAGGGAGTCGAAGTCTGCTAAAGATACTAAAGGATTGGCAACAGCATGATTACTGGGCTAAGATCTGCGTTGTATATCGACCTGGGTATGTGGCTGGTCCTTTAGGATCTGAAGAACCCTTGCATTTGATGAAATTGGCTTCAAATAACCACTCATCAGCAAGTTCAGTGTTTTTGGTGGCAATAAAAGGACTGGAATGCCTAAGGAGACTGCTTTTCTGACTTCTTGTTAGCCAGTGAAACAGAAGTTTACTTTTGTTGCTGGTTTGGTATGTCTTATCAGAGAATGACCACTGCTTTTCGGGTGTGCCTGCCCCATTTCTCAGCACTTTTCCCTGAATTGAGTATTCTCAGTTGTGACCCACTAAGGGCTTGTCTACACCACACAGCTTTTAGCAACAAGGCTGTGTCCTTGTCGCTAAAAGTCAGTGTGTTTGAACGCTCTTTTGTAGAATTTTGTTGGTACTTTTGCTGACAAAATTCTTCCAGCCCTGCAAGTGGCATAAGCTTTGTCGGCAGGAGAGTGCAGGGAAACCAAAAAGGATAAACCCCAAGGTCCGAGAATTCTGCCTGCACCAGGTGGATCAGACCGAACAGGTTCCAAACCTCTCTGAGCCTCTGACCTTGTAAAAGAGAAGTTGTTTTCTGGCACAATCAGTGGTAGGAAAGGAGAAAACTCCACAGAGGCTCCTCCTCAGGCTCACAGACGTGAATCCTAATTCTCTCCCCGTCCTCGAGGGGAGACCTGGAGAAGGAGACGTGTGGCAGCAAAGCCGGGGGGGGGGGGTCTCAGAGACTGCCCTGGCCCACCTGCACCTCTGCCCTGCCCGGCTGATGTCGGGGTCTCTCTGTGAGGTCACCCCCTCCCCACCACCTTTGCCCAATGGGCTGAGTTCCTGCAAAAGGCCTTTGTGATGTCACTGCCCCACCCACCACTCCCCTCCAAGCTGATGTCCTGCCCCTGCCCAGCTTCTGTGGAGGTTGGAGTTGTTGCCCCTGGATCTAGGGTTGCCAACTTTCTGATCCAACAAAACTGAACACCCTTGTGCCGCCCTTCGCCAAGGTCCCGGCCCGCTCACGCCATCTCCCTCCCCTCCGTCGCTCCCTCTCCCCATGGTCACTCACTCACTCGCTCATTGTCACCGTGCTGGGGAGGGTCCCTTTTCAACTGGGTGTTGTCAGGACAGACCTGGGAAGGAGGGCTGCCTGCCAAGCACCTTTAGGAGGAGGCGTCCCTCCCCGTCAGAAAATCATCTCCCTCCCTCAGCTCAGTGATGGCCTGAATTGCTCCTTCTCCCGGCAGAGCCAGAGGATTGAAAGCAGCAACATCAAACCCTGTGTAGCTCGCAGGAATGAACACAGACACGCCCTTGTATCTCAACAGATGGTTACTTTTACCCTTGGGAAACTACAAGCCTAAAGGGAAAGGCAGTGGCAGCAGATCTAAGGAATAAACACAACACAGTCATCATTGTTACGCCCATTGTGACTGCAACATCTTTTTATACACATCTCATTATCATTCGTGCATTCTTTTCTCTGGAGCCCAGACCTTGACTAGACCTTGACCAAGAAATCTGGATCTTGATGAAAATAATCGCCCGCCCCTGGTTAACGCAATGGAGTTGGCACCCAGGGGGTGTCCCTACGTAGGTTCAGCAATGGCTGCCTTTTAGCCATAGTTTTTAAACAGGGCAATACATCGATACAGACCCGGCACAGGGACCAGCGGGCTCCGGGGAGGCGGGGCCGGGCCGGGCGGAGCGAATCGCTGCCCCGCGGCCGCGTCCCCGCAGCGCCAAACTCCCCGCCTCAGACTGTCCTGCCCCGCCGCGCTCTGCCCAGCGACCGATGACGCGAGCGGGCCTGTGCGTCGCTATTGGCGGGATGTTCCCTCCCCCGCAGCCAATCCCTGGCGCGGGGCGGTTCCCTCGGGAGGGGGCGGGTCCCTGGGCCGAGTCCTGGCGCGCTGCAGGGGGGCGCTCCTGTGAGTGTCGGAGAGGCCCCGGGCCGGGGGAGGGGGGAGCTGGGTGTTGGGGGGGGAGGCAGCCGGGCCGGGGGGGCAGCCGGGGCAGGGGAGGGGGGAGCTGGGTGTCGGGGCGGGGCAGCCGGGCCGGGGGGTGCGGGGAGGGGGGAGCTGGGTGTCGGGGGGGGGGGCAGCCGGGTCGGGGGGGGGCGGGGAGGGGGGAGCTGGGTGTCGGGGCGGGGCAGCCGGGCCGGGGGGTGCGGGGAGGGGGGAGCTGGGTGTCGGGGGGGGGGCAGCCGGGTCGGGGGGGGCGGGGAGGGGGGAGCTGGGTGTCGGGGGGGCAGCCGGGCCGGTGGGGGGGCCGGGGGGGCAGTTCTGGGCTCTGCGTTCAGAGGTGTTGGGAGCCCCCCCCGCACCCCCCCTCCACTGAGCAGTCGCTGACAGGGATCGGTGACGTTGCTATAGTGACCGGGGGGGGGGTCCTGGCCCCCTTGTGCCCGGCGCTGCCGGGGGCTGCGGGGACAATGTGCCATGGGGGGCTGAGCGCCCCTGACCCGAGCGGTGACCCCGGCATCCAACGCCGACTGCCCCCAGCCGGGGGTGCGGCCCCGCTCGGACCGGCACCCATGGGTGCTGCACCCGCCGACAAGCCCCTCGCGGCCCCGTGAGGCTCCCGGGCTGCGGGGAGTCCCCGGGGCCAGGCACTGCCCAGGCCGGGTCTGTGCCACGTCTCCGGGCCGGCGGGGCTCTCAGACCCGCGTCCTGTGGGCAGAGCCGGGCTGAGGGTTAGTGGAGGGAGTAAATTAACCCCCCAGATAGACCAGGTTTAAATGAAGGAAAAAGGCTTCTTGGATCTCTCCGACCTTTAATGGCTCCCAGACGGTCTTCACACTGGGTTTAACCCCAGTGCCTGGAACTCCGGAGTGTGGCTTGTCCTTGGCTACCTACGGCTAACTTGTGTGAGCACCAGTCTAGTCACACCCACAGTCAGCAATGGCAATGGGTCATATCTGTAGTGGAAGCACATCTTTAGAGGTTTCAGAGTAGCAGCCGTGTTAGTCTGTATCCGCAAACAGGAAAGGAGGACTTGTGGCACCTTAGAGACTAACAAATTTATTAGAGCATAAGCTTTTGTGAGCTATAGCATCCAATGAAGTGAGCTGTAGCTCACGAAAGCTTATGCTCAAATAAATCTTTAGAGGTGTCATCCTAGGGAGGAGATGTTAACCCCCGCTCTGTCTCTGGCCGTGTGTTGGCGCCCCAAGGCGGGGAGAGTTTGGAGCCCCTGGATCTGTGCATTAATCAGGTCTTAGTTTGGGCATGAGCTCCTGTTGCAGAACAGCTACTGCATTTGTGCTGTTAGGATCTCCTGTAGCTGCCGAATAAAGAGTTTCCGGATCCCAACAGGGTGGGGTTAGGAGAGGGGAAGGCACATCCTGCTTTTCCAGGCATGGACTTGAATCTTCCTTGTTCCCTATGAGGCAGCAGCTCAGACCCTGGGAAGCCCAGCAGCCTGTATTGAGCTGGGTGAGGCTGTGGGGTGGGGTTGGGGTTGGGGTTTGCTTGAAGTGGTTTAAGGAGCATTGGTGCCCTTGTGTCACGTCAGTAATAGGCTTGGTTTGACCTAATAGACCTATTTGACCTAAACAGGGTTAGGCCCCAGTGCAGCCTGGCCTTATAGGGTCACAGAATCATAGAAGATTAGGGTTGGAAGAGACCTCAGGAGGTCATCTAGTCCAAACCTCTGCTCAAAGCAGGACAAACCGCAACTAAATCATCCCAGGCAAGGCTTTGTCAAGCCAGGCCTTAAAAACCTCTAAGGATGGAGATTCCTCCACCTCCCTAGGTGACCCGTTTCAGTGCCTCACCACCCTCCTAGTGAAATAGTGTTTTCTAATATCCAGCCTAGACCTCCCCCATTGCAACTTGAGACCACTGCTCCTTGTTCTTTCATCTGCCACCACTGAGTACAGCTGAGCTCCATCCTTTTTGGAACCCCCCTTCCGGTATTTGAAGGCTGCTATCAAATCCTCCCTTACTCTTCTCCTCTGCACACTAAATAAGCCCAGTTCCCTCAGCCTCTCCTCGTAAGTCATGTGCCTGAGCCCCCTAATCATTTTCAGTGCCCTCCACTGGACTCTTTGCAGTTTGTCCACATCCTTTCTGCAGTGGGGGGGACCAAAACTGGCCACAGTACTCCAGATGTGGTCTTACCAATGCCGAATAGAGAGGAATAATCTCTTCCCTCGATCTGCTGGCAATGCTCCTACTAATGCAGCCCAGTATGCTGGTAGCCTTCTTGGCAACAAGGGCACACTGTTGACTCATACCCAGCTTCTCGTCCACTGTAATCCCCAGGTCCTTTTCTGCAGAACTGCTGCTTAGCCAGTCGGTCCCCAGCCTTTAGTAGTGCTTGGGATTCTTCTGTCCTAAGTGCAGGACCCTGCACTTGTCCTTGTTGAACCTCATCAGATTTCTTTTGGCCCAATCCTCCAATGTGCCTAGGTCACTCTGTATCCTTTCCCTACCCTCCAGCATATCTATCTCTCCCTAGCTTAGTGTCATCCGCGAACTTTCTGAGGGTACAATTCATCCCATCATCCAGATTGTTAATAAAGATGTTGAACAAAACCGACCCCGGGGGCACTCTGCTTAATACCGGCTGCCAGCTAGACACTGAGCCATTGATCACTACCCATTGAGCCTGACAATCTAGCCAGCTTTCTATCCACCTTATAGTCCATTCATTCAATCCATACTTTTTAAACTTGCTGGCAAGAATACTGTGGGAGACCGTATCAAAAGGTTTGCTAAAGTCAAGATAGATCACATCCACCGCTTTCCCCATATCCACAGAGCCAGTTATCTCATCATAGAAGGCAATCAGGTTGGTCAGGCATGTCTTGCCCTTGGTGAATCCATGTTGACTGTTCCTGATCACCTTCCTCTCCTCCAAGTGCTTCAAAATGGGAGTCCTGGAGGACTGAAGTGAGGCTGACTGGTCTGTAGTTCCCCATATGCTCTTTCTTCCCTTTTTTAAAGATGGGCACTGTATTTACCTTTTTCCAGTCATCTGGCATCTCCCCTGATGGCCACGAGTTTTCAAAGATAATGGCCAATGACTCTGCAATCACATCAGCCAGTTGGATGCATCTCAGCACCCTCGGATGCATTTGATCCAGCTCCATGGACTTGAGCATGTCCAGCTTTTCTAAATAGTCCTGTTCTTTCACCACTGATGGCTGCCCACCTCCTCCCCATACAGTACTGCCTAGTGCAGCAGTCTGGGAGCTGAACTTGTCTGTGAAGACCGAGGCAGAAAAAGCATTGAGTACTCCAGCTTTTTCCTCATCATCTCTCACTAGGTTGCCTCCCCCATTCAGTCAGGGTCCCACACAGTCCCTGACCTTCTTCTCGTTGCTAACATACTTGAAGAAACCCTCCTTGTTACCCTTCATTTTTCCTGCTAGCTGCATCTCCAATTGTGCTTTGGCCTTCCTTATTACATCCCTGCGTGCTTGAGAGCATTGTTATACTCCTCTTTAGTGATCTGTCCAAGTTTCTACTTCTTGTAAGCTTCCTTTTTGTATTTAAACTCACCAAAGATTTTCACTGTTAAGCCAAGCTGGTCACCTGCCATATTTGCCATTCTTTCTGCACATCAGGCTGGTTTGTTCTTGTGCCCTCAATAAGAACAAACAGCCAGCCAGCTTTCCTGGACTCCTTTCCCCCTCGTATTAGCCTCTCAGGGGATCCTGCCCATCAGTTCTCTGAGGGCGTCAAAGTCTCCTTTTCTCAAGTCCAGGGTCCGTATTTTGCTGCTTTCCTTTCTTCCTTTTGTCAGGAGCCTGAACTCGACCATCTCATGGTCACTGCTGCCCAGGTTGCCACCCACTTCTACTTCCCCTACGAATTCTTCCCTGTTTGTGAGCAGGTCAAGAGGAGCATGGCCCCTGGTTGGTTCCTACAGCACTTGTACCAGGAAGTTGTCCTCAACACTCTTCAGAAACTTCCTGGATTGTCTGTGCACTGCTGTATTGATCTCCCAGCAGATGTCAGGGTGACTGAAATCTCTCATGAGAACCAGGGCCTGTGATCTGGAAACTTGTTAGTTGTCTACCTCATCCTCCTGGGCTGCGGGAAGGGTGGCCAGCACATCCCTCTGCCCGCACCGTTTCCCGCAGCCCCCATTGGCCTGGAGCAGCAAACTGCGGCCAGTGGGAGCAACGATTGGCCGAATCTGCGGACGCGGCAGGTAAACAAATCAGCCCGGCCCGCCAGGGTCTTTCTCTGAACAAGTGGCGGACTGGCTTTGAGAACCACTTGTCCATAGCACACACCCACCACGACATCACCCTTGTCGCTCTCTTCTCTAAACTTAACCTAAAGACTCTCAGCAGGCTTTCCATTAGAGAATGGAAAGTTACAGCAAAGTCTATCTGGGTCTTTCCAGAATCCAGAACTTTCTCTTTTGTCCCAGTCCAGAAGCTTCTCCTCCCTCCAACAGCCCACACTTAGCCCCCAAGGGCTCCTCCTTAGTCTTTTGTTCTTGTTCCTGCCAAACATTGTCACCTGGCCTCATCCTCAGCTCTTTGTTTTCCATCTGGTCACAGCTGGCTGGCTTCCTGCAGAGGATGGGTCATCCATGGTCATTAGTTGCTAGGTGCCAAATGTCTGGGCAGTTGTCTTCTGGGACTCCCCATCAGCATGGGACCCACACCCCAGTTAGTGAGGCATCAGTCACACCTGGATCTTTGCCGAGCAATTAATCCTTTCCCCCACCTGTTAATCATGCAGCTCATAGGGGAAACTGAGGCACACACAATATTCATTATAAAATATGGGGAGATGTAGCTGATGAGTGATGCTGAGAGAGACCCAGTGATAGCTGGAGAAGGGGAATCAGCACTGGATTGCTCAGAGAGCAGGGCCTGATGAACCCAAGTCCAGTGCATGGCCCTTTTGGAAAGTGGGAGAGCTGACCCAGGGCTGCTGGGTGAATGCAGAGGGGAGGGTGAGGAGACGGGGAGCAGAGGGTCGGATAGGCCATCGCTTTGGAAGCTGAAGTTACCGAGGATGAGTGTGTGAGGCTGGAAGGGAGAACCAGTTGTGGGGATCAGAGTGGCAGTGTATAATTCCCCTGAGCAGTGTCTGACGTCAGTGGGATGCTCACCGGTGTGAAGGGATCAGGGGTTCAGTCACTGAAGCACCAGGCCATTTGTCTGGGAGCTATCGCCCTTCCCCACCCCCTGCTTTGGCCCTGATTCTGCCTGTGGATCTGTGGGGTGAACCCGACTATAGGGATGGGTGATCAGCTTGTGAGCTCCATGGAGGAAGAGCCCGTGCAGTGACTGGCACAAGAGGGGGCCTGCTCCCTACAGGGGACATAACTTATTCACGCTGTGGCTGCACCGAAGTCCAAAGCAGACTGCGAAGAGTTACAAAGGGATCTCACAAAACTTGGTGACTGAGCAACAAAATGGCAGGTGAAAATCAGTGGGATAAATGCAAAGTAATGCACATTGGAAAACAATCTCAACTATACATATCAAATGATGGGATCTAAATTAGCTGGTACCACTCAAGAAAGAGATCTTGGAATCATTGTGGATAGTTCTCTGAAAACATCCATTCAATGTGCTGTGGCAGTCACAAAAGCAAACAGAATGTTGGGAATCATTAGGAAAGGGATAGATAAGAAAATACCATATTGCCTCTGTATAAATCCATCGGATGCCCACATCATGGATGCTCTGTGCAGATGTGGTCACCCAATCAGGAAAATATCTATTGGAACTGGAAAAGGTACCAAAAAGGGCAACAAACATGATATGGGGTATAGAACAGCTTCCACAGGAGGAGAGATTAATAAGACTGGAACTTTTCAGCTTGGAAAAGAGGCGACTAAGGGGGTCTGATTGGGGTTGATAAAGTCATGACGGTTGTGGAGAAAGTGAATAAGGAAGTGTTATTTACCCCCTTAACATAACACAAGAACTAGGGGTCACCAGATGAAATTAATAGGCACCAGGTTTAAAACAAATAAAAGGAAGTATTTCTTCATACAATGCACAGTCAACCTGTGGAACTCCTTGCCAGAGGATGTTGTAAAGGCCAAGAGTATAACAGGGTTCAAAAAAGAACTAGATAAGTTCATGGAGGACAGGTCCATCAATGGCTATTAGTCAGGATGTGCAGGTGTCCCTAGCCTCTGTTTGCCATAAGCTGGGAGTGGACGACAGGGGATGATCACTTGATGTTTGCCTGTTCTGTTCATTCCTTCTGGGGCACCTGGCATAGGCCAATGTCAGAAGACAGGAGACTGGGCTAGATGGACCTTTGGTCTGACCCACTATGGCCGTTCTTATGTTCTTAATAAATTATGGTAAATTGTGTGCATAGCGCAGCCCCTCGCTCCCACCTGCAGCTTGGACACATCCCCCCTGCCCTCCCCTTGTATCCCCTGCTTCAGCTTCTGCATCTCCTACAGCCCCAGCCCTTCTCCTGCTCCATCCTCCCACTCCTGCTCCTCACACCCCCCTCCAGCTCTGCTCTTCCTCCTGGGCCCCCTTTCCTTCTTCATACTCCCCTTCAGCCCCCCTGTGCCCACAGTACACTCTCCCTGTCTGCTCCCCTACTCCTCACAAGCTCCAGCCCCCCTCCTCTCTCTCCCTCATGCCCCCCCTCCAGCCTTGCCCCCCTTCTCCTCCTACCTCAATCCCTCTTTCTCCCTGGTCAGGCTGATCTGTGAGTCCTTTCCCAGGTCTCCCTCCCACAGGAGCGCTCCTGAGGGCTGGCGCCACCTCGTGTGTATTGCCAGGGACTCCCTGGCAGGGTCTGGTTGGGTCTGACCTCCCTGCCCCCAATCTTTCCCACCAGGCCTGCACTCCAGGCGCGCATTCCAGACAGTGCTGTTGGAGCCTGGCCCGGGGCTGCCCTGGTACAGCCGTGTTGGGCACGTGGACGATCAGGTCATCTATGTCTACAGCAGCGAGCAGGGCTGGCTCTAGGCACCAGCAAAACAAGCAGGTGCTCGGGGCGGCACATTTCGAGGGGCGGCATTCCGGCGCCGGCCATGCCGCCGCTCAAAATGTGCCCCCTCCGCCCCGCCTCCGCCTGCTCCCCTGAGCGCACCGCCGCCACTCCGCTTCTCCCCCCTCCCTTCCAGGCTTGCCGCGCGCCAAACAGCTGTTCAGGCGGGGGCGGGGGGGCACGAAACAAAGCAGGGGTGGCCAACAATTTTTTTGCTTGGGGCGGCAAAAATCCTAGAGCCGGCCCTGCCCCCCAGCGCCTGCAGGAGCCAAGCCAGCCCCGGGAGAGCCACCGCCCCGGACTGGGCCAGGTCTTGAGTCTCCCAGCCCGAGGGGGCAGGAGGGAGCTGGGGCAGAGACTGGCAGGGGCAGCAGGAGCAATGGGGGGAGGGCAGGGGGGTTCCCAGTTCCCAGCCTTGCCCAGCCCCATTCCTGCAACCCTCCGCCCTGGGGCAGTGACCCTCCTGGGGAGAAGAGGAGGGGCAGGGAGAGGAAAAGCCAGTTCCTGTCTCTGTCTGGTGCCCGTGCTGCTGGGGGGATGCGCTGCCCTGGGGACAGGGTTGCGGGGGGTCCCCCAGAGTGGCTCCCCCAATTCTGGGGCCGAACGGCTAGGCAGCAGTTCTGCGGAAAAGGACCTAGGGGTGACAGTGGATGAGAAGCTGGATATGAGTCAGCAGTGTGCCCTTGTTGCCAAGAAGGCCAATGGCATTTTGGGATGTATAAGTAGGGGCATAGTGAGCAGATCGAGGGACGTGATCGTTCCCCTCTATTCAACATTGGTGAGGCCTCATCTTGAGTACTGTGTCCAGTTTTGGGCCCCACACTACAAGAAGGATGTGGATAGATTGGAGAGAGTCCAGCGAAGGGCAACAAAAATGATTAGGGGTCTAGAACACATGAGTTATGAGGAGAGGCTGAGGGAGTTGGGATTGTTTAGTCTGCAGAAGAGAAGAATGAGGGGGGATTTGATAGCTGCTTTCAACTACCTGAAAGGGGGTTCCAAAGAGGATGGCTCTAGACTGTTCTCAATGGTAGCAGATGACAGAACGAGGAGTAATGGTCTCAAGTTGCAGTGGGGGAGGTTTAGATTGTATATTAGGAAAAACTTTTTCACTATGAGGGTGGTGAAACACTGGAATGCGTTACCTAGGGAGGTGGTAGAATCTCCTTCCTTAGAGGTTTTTAAGGTCAGGCTTGACAAAGCCCTGGCTGGGATGATTTAACTGGGAATTGGTCCTGCTTCGAGCAGGGGGTTGGACTAGATGACCTTCTGGGGTCCCTTCCAACCCTTATATTCTATGATTCTATGCTTCTATGATTCTGCTCTTTGGCTGCACAATTTCATTCTTTTCAGTTCTTTATAAAGTGCTGAAATTACCAGATTGACCTTGCGTCTGAGCCAGCCTGGCAGTGCCTATGTTCATCTACAGGGTAGAAAGTCTCTGTCCAGAGTGAAAAAGTGTTATCAACTTTTGAACTAATTCGGTAGCAGAAGGATTTAGGCTGGTAACTTCACATTTGACGCAGAGAGAATTACTAGGTCAGACATGCTCGTCTCTCAGCTCTGGTTAAAAATGACCTGTGATGTGTGTGTTTTCTGAGGGTTGAATAACTCCATTCTGCACACACACTGATTTCTTCTTCCATTTGATAAGTTTTGTTTGTTGACTTATTTCAGAGTAGCAGCCATGTTAGTCTGTATTTGCAAAAAGAAAAGGAGGATTGTGGCACCTTAGAGACTAACCAATTTATTTGAGCATAAGCTTTCGTGAGCTACAGCTCACTTCATCGGATGCATAAAGCGGAAAGTACAGTGAGGAGATTTTATATACACACAGACCATGAAAAAATATACATTGTAAGGAGAGTGATCACTTAAGATGAGCTATTACCAGCAGGCGAGTGGGGTGGAGGGAGAGAAAAACTTTTGAAGTGATAATCAAGGTCGGCCATTTCCAGCACATTTCCAGAAGTTAACAAGAACATCTGAAGAACGAGGGGGGGGGGGGGGCGGGGGAGGGAATAAACAAGGGGAAATAGTTTCGCTTAGTATAATGACTCAACCACTCCCAGTCTCTATTCAAGCCTAAGTTAATTGTATCCAATTTGCAAATTAATTCCAATTCAGCAGTCTCTCCTTAGAGTCTGTTTTCGAAGTTTTTTTGTTGAAGGATAGTCACTCTGAGGTCAGAAATCGAGTGACCAGAGAGATTGAAGTGTTCTCCGACTGGTTTATGAATGTTATAATTCTTGACATCTGATTTGTGTCCATTTATTCTTTTACGTAGAGACTGTCCAGTTTGTCCAATGTACATGGCAGAGGGGCATTGCTGGCACATGATGGCATATATCACATTGGTAGATGTGCAGGTGAACGAGCCTCTGATAGTGTGGCTGATGTGATTAGGCCCTATGGTGGTGTCCCCTGAATAGATATGTGGACACAGTTGGCAATGGGCTTTGTTGCAAGGATAGGTTCCTGGGTTAGTGTTTCTGTTGTGTGGTGTGTGGTTGCTGGTGAGTATTTGCTTCAGGTTGGGGGGCTGTCTGTAGGCAAGGACTGGCCTGTCTCCCAAGATTTGTGAGAGTGATGGATCGTCCTTCAGGATAGGTTGTAGATCCTTGAGAATGCATTGGAGAGGTTTTAGTTGGGGGCTGAAGGTGACGGCTAGTGGCGTTCTGTTATTTTCTTTGTTGGGCCTGTCCTGTAGTAGGTGACTTCTGGGTACTCTTCTGGCTCTGTCAATCTGTTTCTTCACTTCAGCAGGTGGGTATTGTAGTTGTAAGAATGCTTGATAGGGATCTTGTAGGTGTTTGTCTCTGCCTGAGGGGTTGGAGCAAATGCAGTTGTATCGCAGAGCTTGGCTAAAAGTAAAGGAGTACTTGTGGCACCTTAGAGACTAACCAATTTATTTGAGCATGAGCTTTCGTGAGCTACAGCTCACTTCATCGGATTCATCTACAGCTTGGCTGTAGACAGTGGATCGTGTGGTGTGGTCTGGGTGAAAGCTAGAGGCATGTAGGTAGGAATAGCGGTCAGTAGGTTTCCGGTATAAGGTGGTGTTTATGTGACCATCGCTTATTAGCACTGTAGTGTCCAGGAAGTGGATCTCTTGTGTGGACTGGTCCAGGCTGAGGTTGATGGTGGGATGGAAATTGTTGAAATCATGGTGGAATTCCTCAAGGGCTTCTTTTCCATGGGTCCGGATGATGAAGATGTCATCAATATAGCACAAGTAGAGTAGGGGCATTAGGGGACGAGAGCTGAGGAAGCGTTGTTCTAAGTCAGCCATAAAAATGTTGGCATACTGTGGGGCCATGCGAGTACCCATAGCTGTGCCGCTGATTTGAAGGTATACATTGTCCCCAAATGTGAAATAGTTATGGGTGAGGACAAAGTCACAAAGTTCAGACACCAGGTTTGCCGTGACATTATTGGGGATAGTGTTCCTGATGGCTTGTAGTCCATCTGTGTGTGGAATGTTGGTGTAGAGGGCTTCTACATCCATAGTGGGCAGGATGGTGTTTTCAGGAAGGTCACCGATGGTGTTTTCAGGAAGGAAGTTTCCCCAGGAAGTCAGTTGTGTCTCGAAGATAGCTGCGAGTGCTGGTAGCGTAGGGCCTGAGGAGGGAGTCTACATAGCCAGACAATCCTGCTGTCAGGGTGCCAATGTCTGAGATGATGGGGCGCCCAGGATTTCCAGGTTTATTGATCTAGGGTAGCAGATAGAATACCCCAGGTCGGGGTTCCAGGGATGTGTCTGTGTGGATTTGTTCTTGTGCTTTTTCAGGGAGTTTCTTGAGCAGATGGTGTAGTTTCTTTTGGTAACCCTCAGTGGGATCAGAGGGTAATGGCTTGTAGAAAGTGGTGTTGGAGAGCTACCGAGCAGCCTCTTGTTCATATTCTGACCTATTCATGATGACAACAGCACCTCCTTTGTCAGCCTTTTTGATTATGATGTCAGAGTTGTTTCTGAGGCTGAGGATGGCATTGTGTTCTGCACGGCTGAGGTTATGGGGCAAGTGATGCTGCTTTTCCACAATTTCAGCCCGTACACGTCGGTGGAAGCACTCTATGTAGAAGTCCAGTCTGCTGTTTCGACCTTCAGTAGGAGTCCACGCAGAATCCTTCTTTTTGTAGTGTTGGTAGGAAGGTCTCTGTGTATTAGTATGTTGTTCAGAGGTGTGTTGGAAATATTCCTTCAGCCCCCAACTAAAACCTCTCCAATGCATTATCAAGGATCTACAACCTATCCTGAAGGACGGTCCATCACTCTCACAAATCTTGGGAGACAGGCCAGTCCTTGCCTACAGACAGCCCCCCAACCTGAAGCAAATACTCACCAGCAACCACACACCACACAACAGAACCACTAACCCAGGATCCTATCCTTGGAACAAAGCCCGTTGCCAACTGTGCCCACATATCTATTCAGGGGACACCATCATAGGGCCTAATCACATCAGCCACACTATCAGAGGCTCGTTCACCTGCACATCCACCAATGTGATATATGCCAGCATGTGCCAGCAATGCCCCCCTGCCGTGTACATTGGACAAACTGGACAGTCTCTACTTAAAAGAATAAATGGACACAAATCAGATGTCAAAAATTATAACATTCATAAACTAGGTTTCAGAGTAGCAGCCGTGTTAGTCTGTATTCGCAAAAAGAAAAGGAGTACTTGTGGCACCTTGGAGACTAACCAATTTATTTGAGCATGAGCTTTCGTGAGCTACAGCTCACTTCATCGGATGCATAAAAGTTGAAAATGCAGTGAGGATGTTTTTATACCCACAGACCTTAAAAAAATGAGTGTCTATCACTTCAAAAGGTTTTCTCTCCCCCCACCCTCCTCTCCTGCTGGTAATAGCTTATCTAAAGTGATCAGTCTCCTTACAATGTGTATGATAATCAAGGTGGGCCATTTCCAGCACAAATCCAGGGTTTAACAAGAACGTCTGAGGAACGAGGGGGGGGACGGGACAGGACGGGGACGGTTTAGGAAAAAACAGGGGGAAATAGGTTACCTTGCATAATGACTTAGCCACTCCCAGTCTCTCAGAGAACACTTCAATCTCTCTGATCACTCGATTTCTGACCTCAAAGTGACTATCCTTCAACAAAAAAACTTTGAAAACAGACTCCAATGAGAGACTGCTGAATTGGAATTAAATTTGCAAATTGGATACAATTAACTTAGGCTTGAATAGAGACTGGGAGTGGTTGAGTCATTGAGTTCCTCAGATGTTCTTGTTAACTCCTGGAAATGTGCTGGAAATGGCCCACCTTGATTATCACTTCAAAAGGTTTTCTCTCCCTCCACCCCACTCTCCTGCTGGTCATAGCTCATCTTAAGTGATCACTCTCCTTACAATGTATATTTTTTCATGGTCTGTGTGTATATAAAATCTCCTCACTGTACTTTCCACTTTATGCATCCGATGAAGTGAGCTGTAGCTCACGAAAGCTTATGCTCAAATAAATTGGTTAGTCTCTAAGGTGCCACAAGTACTCCTTTTCTTTTTGTTGACTTAGGATCTGATTTTGCCAAACACTTCCTTTCTTTAGCCATCTGAGTGGTCTCATTGACTTTATTAAATCAGTGTTTCTGGCCAGGTTCATAAATGTCTCACAGATTTATTCCTGGTGACGGGGCAGAGTCTGTTCTATAATCAAATGACCAAACCCTGGAACTTTAATCACAAGACCCTAAAAGTACATTCCTAAATCCATATTGAAGCAGCGGAATAAGTGGCCTGGTTATCGATAGCTCTGGACACTCGGAACCAAACCCCATTGTTGCAGGCTCAGCATTTTTGAAACTCAGGCCACTTAGAATCATAGAATCATAGAATATAAGGGTTGGAAGGGACCCCAGAAGGTCATCTAGTCCAACCCCCTGCTCAAAGCAGGACCAATTCCCAGTTAAATCATCCCAGCCAGGGCTTTGTCAAGCCTGACCTTAAAAACCTCTAAGGAAGGAGATTCTACCACCTCCCTAGGTAACGCATTCCAGTGTTTCACCACCCTCATAGTGAAAAAGTTTTTCCTAATATCCAATCTAAACCTCCCCCACTGTAACTTGAGACCATTACTCCTCGTTCTGTCATCTGATACCATTGAGAACAGTCTAGAGCCATCCTCTTTGGAACCCCCTTTCAGGTAGTTGAAAACAGCTATCAAATCCCCCCTCATTCTTCTCTTCTGCAGGCTAAACAATCCCAGCTCCCTCAGCCTCTCCTCATAACTCATGTGTTCCAGTCCCCTAATCATTTTTGTTGCCCTTCGCTGGACTCTCTCCAATTTATCCACATCCTTCTTGAAGTGTGGGGCCCAAAACTGGACACAGTACTCCAGATGAGGCCTCACCAATGTCGAATAGAGGGGAACGATCACGTCCCTCGATCTGCTCGCTATGCCCCTACTTACTGAGATAACTGAATGTTGGGCCCTAACTTGATGCTCATTTGTTTGCTTGACCCCAAGTAGGAGTTCCAATTTCCAGACCTGACATGATCTCCTGGCTCGAGTGAAGGGAGAAGCTGTGGGTCTCCAATCTCCAGGGAGAGGAGGAAACAGAGATACTGACAGATGCCTACAGAAGTAAGGAATTGGCAAAAGTGGCTCAGAAACCTTTTTACATTCTCATGACAAATGCCACTCCTGAGTTTTCACCGGTTCTGTGTGCCTATGTAGAAACAAAAAGAAAAGGAGTACTTGTGGCACCTTAGAGACTAAACAATTTATTTGACCATAAGCTTTTGTGAGCTAGAGCTCACTTCATCGGATGCATTCATTGGAAAATGCATCCGATGAAGTGAGCTGTAGCTCACAAAAGCTTATGCTCAAATAAATTGGTTAGTCTCTAAGATGCCACAAGTCCTCCTTTTCTTTTTGCGAATACAGACTAACATGGCTGCTACTCTGAAACCTGTGTAGAAACAAACACTCTCCTCCATATTCAGATGGGAATGAGGTGGCAGAATTGGTTCCCTTCTTTCTCTCCTCTGGGAAAGGATTTGGGGGCAGTTGTTTGGTTTGTTTCTCCTTTCCTACTCCCCTTTGTGATGTCCCCTTTTTTCTGCATCTCAGTGGGTGACTCCAAACCGGATTCTCTCTCTGTCCCAGCAGGTGATGGGACGGTGAGTGAGACCGAGGAAGAGAACCTCAGCTGGGAGTCCTGAGCAGATGGAACCACACAGGACAGTTTGGGGAGATCCAAGGTGAATATTTCCCAGTGACCACGGATGGGAAAAACATTAAGACTCAGCCCAGGCCACAGAGGCAACAGGGAAAAGAGCCAAGGCCGAGACAGGGTGAACCAGCTCACCGGAGCAGAGGAGTTGGAAAAATCAAAGAAACTGCTCAGCTGACAATCCCCACTGGAGATAGACCCAATAAGTTTGGTGACTCTGGGAAAAGCTTCCCTGGGAGTTCAGCCCATATTACTCCGCAGACAGTCCACATGGGGAAAAAACCCTACAGATGTGCTGAGTGCGGGAAAAGCTTCTCTCAGAGTACTACGCTCATTAACCATCAGAGAATCCACACCGGAGAAACACCCTATACATGTCTGATCTGTGGGAAAAGCTTCCGATACAGTTCAGTCCTTGCTACGCATCAGAGAAAACACACTGGAGAGAAACCTTA
This sequence comes from Caretta caretta, assembly GCF_965140235.1. Classification (NCBI taxonomy): domain Eukaryota; kingdom Metazoa; phylum Chordata; order Testudines; family Cheloniidae; genus Caretta; species Caretta caretta. Next base: position 137,302,922 of record NC_134210.1, read on the forward strand.
TAAATGTCCTGAGTGTCAAAAAACATTCAGTGGCAGCGGAAACTTTAACAGGCATCGGAAGATGCACACAGGAGAGAAGCCCTTCAAATGCACCGAGTGCGGGAAAAGCTTCAGAGAGGGCTACCACCTTGTTTCACATCAGAGAATGCACATGGGAGAGAGACCCTATGGATGCCCTGACTGTGGGAAACACTTCTCTGACACTGCTGGACTCATTATCCATCAGAGAATCCACACAGGAGAGAAGCCCTATACATGCCCCAAGTGTGGGATCAGCTTTGTTCAGCCCTCACAACTTGTTAGACACCAGAGAATCCACACAGGAGAAAAGCCCTATAAATGCCTGACCTGTGGGAAAAGCTTCAGTGATAAATCACTTTTAAATCAACACCAGAGAATCCACACAGGAGAAAAACCCTATACATGTCTGAGCTGTGGGAAAAGCTTCCGATACAGTTCAGCTTTTACCACACATCAGAGAAAACACACTGGAGAGAAACCTTATAAATGTCCTGAGTGTGGGAAAAGCTTCAGTAACATCACAACCTTTAACGGTCATCGGAAGATACACACAGGAGAGAAGCCCTTCAAATGCTGTGATTGTGGGAAAAGCTTCAGGAGGCGCCCAGACCTTAATACACATCAGAGAACTCACACAGGAGAGAAACCCTATAAATGCCTGACGTGTGGGAAAACATACCGGTGTAGCTCACACCTTTCTAAACATCAGAGAATCCACACAAACAAGAAATCTTTGAAGTGCCCTGACTAGGGAAGAATCATAGAATAGAATAGAATAGAATATCAGGGTTGGAAGGGACCTCAGGAGATCATCTAGTCCAACCCCCTGCTCAAAGCAGGACCAATCCCCAATTTTTGCCCCAGATCCCTAAATGTCCCCCTCAAGGATTGAACTCACAACCCTGGGTGAAGGGCCAAGTGAATAACGTCTTTGCCAATTCCCATGAACCTCAGAGCGTCCAGCGAGGCTGGAGTGGCTGTGTAATGGGGATATGCAATGGTTATAAAGCAGAGAATAAAATCACATTCCTGGAACAGAGTCGGCTAGAGCAAGAGGCTGGGATAAAGTTCCCACATTGTGATGGGATTTGATTATGATTTTTCAAGATGCTCTGAACATCCTCTGATCAACTCCTGCATTTAAGTTAATTCCCCACAATTTGTCAGTTCAGGCCATAGTCTAGGAGCAGGTTGGATTCCTCATTGATGCTAAGCTCTCACATAGCAGGATCTGCAAGTAATGGTCTCTATCATCTCCCTTTGGCTAGGAGATGCTGTTCCTTCCTGGCAGACAAAAATCCAGTTACTTACAGCTTTGTCACTCCCCAGTAGGGCTGCAGCAATGTGATCTGCCTGGCCATGAAACCATCGGTGTGGGGGGATCTTCAGCTAGTACAGAATGCTGCAGTGCATCTTCTCTGCAACACAAGCTCCTGTGAGCATATCACGCCTGTCTTCCACTCCCTGCATGGCCTGCCCAACAAATACCAAATTGTGTTCAAGATGTTGGTCCTTATCTTCAAGGTGCTCCATGGCCTGGGCCCGGTTTATTTAAAACACTTCCTAAAGCTCTGTGAAGAAGACCATAGACAGCAACGTTGCATCTCTAGGACATTGAAACTGTCCAAAATAAGGGTAAAGTTTATTTGTGCGGAGACAAAACTGCCTTGATGGAAAGACTCAGACAGTGGAATGAACTCCCCCAGGAGCTAAAGACCATCACCAACCTGACCACCTTCTGCTCCTGATGTAAGCCACATTTCTTTGACTTTGCCTTCTGTAGTATAAATATATATCAACACATATACTTACTGCCACAAACAAAAGCTACCATAACAGAACTCTTCACTGTACAACTTCTCCCCCAGGGAATGATGAGAGAATGAACATATGACAGAAGGCTGCTTACTGCACTACTGAAAGGTGCTCACATACTGTGGGGATGAGCCTGGTGTAAGCATCCACACAGAACAGAATTCTGCTGCCATGCAGCTACAGTCTTATTCTCTGTAATTTAGCATCACACACTCATCGAGGCTTAGGGCTGAAGAGACCTCAGGAGGTATCTAGTCCAAGTTCCAGTGTTCCCTCTAATTTTCCACACTCATGTGCAGAATGAATCTTGTTTTGTGACACCAACATGGAAGTGATGTGTGACAGATCACCTTCATATTGGTGCACACACAGGCGCCAACTTTCGTTGGCACTGGTGGGTGCTCACGCGCTCTGCCCCCTCCCTGCCCCTATTGGATCCCTCCCCAAATCCCTGTCCTGGCCTTGCCTCTTCCCCAAGCACACCACGTTCCTCCTCCTTCCTCCCAGCGCTTGCGCCGCGAAACAGCTGGTTCCCGGCGCAAGCACTGGGAGGGTGTGGGGAGAAGCAGGATGCGGTGGCCCTCTCAGGGGAGGAGGCGGAGGCTGGGGGGGGCGGGGGGACTGGAGCTGGGGGAGGGGCAGGTTGGGGAGCTGCAGGTGGGTGCTCTGCACCCACCAATTTTTCCCCGTGGGTGCTTCAGCCCCAGATCGCACAGAGAGTCAGCATCTATGGGTGCACTTTTCAAAATTAATGGGGTGGGGCTGAGGGGTTTATTTGGTGTGTGGGAGGGGACTCCAGGCTAGGGCAGAGGGTTGGAGTGTGGGGGTGAGGGCTCTGGCTGGGAGCGAGGGCTCTGGGGTAGGGCTGGGGATGAGGGATTCAGGGTGCAGGAGGGGGGCTCAGGGCTGGGGCAGAGGGTTGATGTGAGGTGAAGGCTCTGGCTATAACAAAAATATATAACTACACCAGCCAAATAAGATTTACCAGAAACTATAAACTATTCAGCCCCAGTTTCAAAATGTGAGTTAAATTGTCTTGCTTTCAGACCCTATTTTTGCATTAAAGCACAAGTGTACGTGAATTGAAAATTTATACGTTTTATATAGGATCAAAGAGACTGTTGTATTGGGACCAGTTGGCTTTTACCATTTACTTTCCCAACTTCTCTATTCCTTGCAGTCTGTCTTTCACCTACTCTTTCTGCTTAGGTTGCTTTCAACAAAAGGGAAGAGTAATTTTCTCTTAATTCGGTTGCCTTGAGTGATGTCGCTTTCTCGTTTGAAAACACAAGGCAAAGAACAGTTCTTGGTTTTGTTTTGGTGTTTCTCCTACCTGTCCACATTTTCATCAGCACCCTTTGGGAGCTCCTCTTCTTAGGGTGGATAAAAATCACAACTTTAAAATTTTTATTTAAATTATGACATTTAAATGTAGGATTTTTTTGAAAATTTAAATCAAATTTCTTATTTACATATTGCTAGTTCTTCTCTTCCATTTTATGGTCTTAAATTGTCAAAGTGGATGTTTTCTACTTGTTTGTTTTTTTAGTTTCCTAAGTGTTAATAACCCCACCCCAGCCTCCTGCCCTGAGCCCCCTCCTGCATTCCAACCCCCTCATCGCCAGCCGTATCCCAGCGCCCGCACCCCCAGTCAGCACCCTCACCACCTGCAGCCCCCTCCTTCACTCTGAACCCTGTATTTTTCACCATACCCTGGAGCCTAGGAGGCCCACAAAATCTAATAGCTCTGGGACCCCAGAAGAGTTAATCTGGCCCTGGGTGCAGACAGGCTGCGTTGGGGCTAAGGCCAGAGGACTCCCCCAAGCCCTCTCCCCGCCAGCAGCATGGTGCTCCAGGGGAAGAGGCCTCTCCGTCATCGCTGGCAGCAACGAGGTCTGAGGGAAGGGGCCTGTCTCTCCCTGCCAGGCGCTGGCAACATGGAGCTCCAGGGGAAGGGGCCTCTCTCCCTGCCAGGCGCTGGCAACATGGATCTCTGGGGGAAGGGGCCTCTCTCCCCCTGCCGGCAGCAGTGAGCTCTGGGGCCGGGAGAGAGGCCTGCAGCAGCCCTTCAAGCCCCAACTGGCTCCCCTCTCACCTCCCTCTCTCCAGGCCCCTGCTGCGTGTCCCTTTATAGCTGCTGCGTGACCATGCGGCTGAGAGGGAACTTAGACTCCAACCCCCTGCTCAAAGCAAGACCAACCCCAACTAAATCATCCCAGCCAGGGCTTTGTCAAGCCGGGCCTTAAGAACCTTAAAGGAAGGAGATTCCACCACCTCCCTAAGGAACCCATTCCAGTGCTTCACCACCCTCATGCTGAAATAGTGTTTCCTGATATCCAACCTAGACCTCCCACCACTGCAACTTGAGACCATTACTCCATGTTCTCTCATGTGCAGCCACTAAAAACAGCTGAGCTCCATCTTCTTCAGGTAGTTGAAGGCTACTATCAAATCCTCCCGCATTCTTCTCCTCTGCAGACTAAATAAGCCCAGATCCCTCAGCCTCTCCTCATAAATCATGTGCCCCAGCCCCCTAATAATTTTTGTTGCCCTCCGTTGGATTCTCTCCAATTTGTCCAAATCCTTTCTGTAGTGGGGGGGACGGACCAAAACTGGACTCAATACTCCAGGTGTGGTCTCACCAGTGCCGAATAGAGAGGAATAATCACTTCCCTCGACCTGCTGGCAGTGCTCCTACTAATTCAGCCCAGTATGCTGGTAGCCTTTGTGGCAACAAGGACACGCTGTTGACTCAATTCCAGCTTCTCGTCCACTGTAATCCCCAGGTCCCTTTGTGCAGAACTGCTGCTTAGCCAGTCGGTTGCCAGCCTGTAGCAGTGCATGGGATTCTTTCGTCCTAAGTACAGGACTCTGCACTTGTTCTTGTTGAACCTCATCAGATTTCTTTTGGCCCAAACCTTCAATTTGTCTAGGTCACTCTGGACCCTATCCCTATCTTCCAGCATAGGGAGAGGGTCCAACTTTTCATTTCTACTTGATAGTACGTTATTTAATAAAATGGATACATTCAGGAGCAATAATGGTCTCCGTGAGGTTTGAAATGCAATGTCCTGAGCTTGGCCTTGGGATGGCTATTTATTTGTGACTTTCCTGCTGTGCAGGAGGAGGAATAACATGGGTCTGAGATTCTCAGATTCATTCATCTGCAAAGGAGAAGAATGTGAGAATGGGCCTTCATGGGGTGAGATAGGACCTTCAGGAAAGTCTCTTTACGTGTTTCTTTTAAATTATAGAGTCTAGCAGGGCTCTGCTGTTTATTCCCTGCAGGTACCATGAATTCACGGATCGAGAAGGTTTAGCTCAGTGGTTCTGAACCCATGGGCCACTTGCAGCCCAATCAGCCCACAGCTGTGGCTCATGTGACATCCTGAGGGGCATTCAGGTCGTATAGATGTTGTGTGGATGCAGCCCACATAAACACAGCTGCATTGTGGCCCACAATGGTAAATAGGTTGAGAACCACCAGTTTAGCTAGATGACTTTGCTTATGCAATGTTCCCTCTAATTTTTTACATCCATATGCGGAATAAATGTTATGTGCACCAATAAGGAGGTGATGTGTGGTAGGGGTGGGGCCGAGGTGTTCAGAGTATGGGGGGGTTGAGGGCTGGGGCAGAGGGTTGGAGTGTTGGGGGTGAGAGCTCTAGCTGGGGGTGCGTTCTCTGGGTTGAGGTCGGGGCTGAAGGGTTTGGGGTGCAGGAGGGGCCTCAGGATTGGGGCAGAGGGTTGGAGTGCAGGGAGCGAGGGCTCCTCCTAGGGGTGCAGGCTTTGAGGTGGGGCCAGGGATGAGGGGGTACAGGCTGAAGCAGGGAGTGAGGAGTCCCCCCAGCCCTCTCTGTGCAGCAGCATGGGGCCAAGGGAGAGGCACCTCTCCCCACCTGCATGGCCTTGATAGCCTGCTGCACAGCTGCGCGGCTTAGAGAGAACTTAGGTTGCTGCCAGGCACTATGAAGGAAACACCCCTGAATGGTGCGATCCCCACAATCATTGATACAAACAGGCTGCTCCACGTGTCATGGCAGTCACACAGCCAGACAGCTTTGGACGGGTTGGGAGACACCCACAGTGATGCCCTGCATGTATGGCTGGAGGAGGAGGAGGAAATTGGGCAGTTACCTCTGCATGACATTTTCCCGGAGTGGCTTCCCTGGGTGGAGTGCCATGTCTGGGCTTGGCCAACTAGCATGGGCTGGTGGGGCAGGAGAGTGCTGCAGAGTTGGGAGGAACGGCTGTGGGAACAGAATGTGGGGAGGTTGAAGTGTAGGTTCCTAGAGAACTGTGCAGCGATCACCCCAGAGCTGCAGGGGTGGAGTCCTGACACGAGAGTTCCCCTCGGCATGAAGAAGTATGTGGCCAGGGCCAGTCTTAGGGCAAGGCAATGTGGTCCCCTGTCTAGAGTGCTGTAGCCAGGGGGCGCCGTGGTGCAGAGGCTGCCTGCGGGCTGCAGCCTGGCGTGCCAAGAGGGTCTGCTTCCGTGCTCCAGAGTAGAGCCCCCCTGCTCCCCACCCACAAGGTGTCCCTCCCAGCCTGGCCCCAAGTTCTGCCCCTGCACTCTGCCACTGCGAGCTGGGTCTCCCTGTGATGTTGCACTCCGTATTCTTTATGGAAATATGCTTCTGAATATGACATAACTGGAATATGCTTTATGCAAACTGTCTCTTGTAACACTGAAAAAGTTATAATCAACTGAATGTGCTCATCCTATTTGTATGCATGTATCATTTCTATGTCTGAAGTTAGAAATATTTGGTATAAACTTGTATTACTAATGTAGTCATAAGAAGGGAGGGCCATTAATGGTATTTCAGGAACTGGATGGCTCCATTTAACTAGAACTAGTTGTGAATGGTTTTGTTTTCCTGTAAGTCTTCCTGCGGATGTGTGTGCTAGCCCATAAAGTATGGAGACTGGGGTCTCACAGGGACATGTGACCATGTCACCTGTTACTGGAATCCATCGTAAACCAGGTACTTTTCCATAAGGAACTGGGACGGTCAAGCTGAAATAAAGGACTCCTGCCTTTTGCCAAATTTATATAAGGGGGTGAAACAGGAGAGAAGCTGCGGCCAGTCAGGAGAAAGTCCCTGCTCACCATTCAGGATGTCTGCTGGAACTAACATAAACTAAACAGGGGGAAGGATTGGGCCCAGACTAGAAATGAGTCTAGTCTGTGAAAAAAAGCTTATTGGAACATCTTTGAGGGTGAGATATGACATGTAACTAGTTTCTTAGTGTATTAAGCTTAGCCTTGCGTTTTGTTTTATTTTACTTAGTAACATACTTTGTTCTATCTGTTATCTCTTATAATCACTGAAATCCTACCTTTTGTACTTAATAAAATCACTTTTGTTCATTAATAAAACCAGTGTAAGTAATTGTTCCCTGGGGGGAGAATAGTCTGTGCATATCTCTCTTTACAAGGAGAAAGAGGGCGAATGATATGAACTCTCACTATGTACAACTTATACAGGGTGAGACGAGTTTATCTGGGGTTCAGGCTCCCAGGAAGGCGCTGCACTGGGTGCTGGGGCAAGATCCTGTTAACTGAGCTGCCCCAGGGCTGAGGGAATCTCCGTGTCTATTCGGCAGAGGGTGTGGTCCTATCTCTGGGTCTGTGCTGGACGGGGCCTGCAGGGTCTGGCTCAGCAAGGCAGAGTCAAGGGGTGCCCAGGCTGGCAGAAGGGTTAGGCTCCATGGTATCTCAGGACATCAAGTGACAGTCCCAAGGGGGGGCTCTACAAGTGAACCCGCCACACTCTCCTTCCCCTCCCCCCACCACCCCAGATTGTCCCAGCCCTGCTGTTCCTCTTTCCATGGGCCCAATGGAAGATGAATATGGACAGCCAATGGGAGCTGGAAGTTGCCAGACTCTTCCAGGGTGGGAGGGGAGGGGAAGGGAAGGGACTGGGAATTAAAACTGCAGGGCAGAGAGCCAAGTAAGTGTTGGGGTCCCGATCCAGTTCCCCAGCTTCTAGTCGCCCCAGCTCCCAGGGGACTTTCCCTGTGCTCCCAGCTCACACACCTTCTGGGGCACTCCCTATGCCCAGAGCTCCCAGCCCCCCTCCATGTCGACACAGTTCCCAGGTGGCCCCCCACATCTGACCGTACAGGTCCCCAAGCCTCCCAGTTCCCAGCCCCCTGCTGCCATTCTCCCCAGCTCTCAGGAGCTCCCCCTTTTTCTTACTCAGCCCAAAGGGACACGCTAGTGCAGGGGGTTGGGGAGATTTCAGGAGCAACCTTCCACCATCACCACCCACCCTAGCTCCCTCCACTGCGCTGGAGCATGTTAACCGCCCCCTCCCCCAACAGCCCCCTGCTCTGGGCCTGGGGTGGGGCACTTGAAGATTGGAGAGGCTCAGTATTGGGGTGGGAGAAATCTGCCCTTCTGGAGCCTGCATGTCACTGCCCCCTCCTGGTATCCCCACACCAGTGTGAGTCTATCCAGCCACGTCTGGTTCCTTCCCCCCCTTTCTGGGGCTCTTAGGTCACCATGCACCCCTGCCACCACAGCCCTCTGGTGCCCTCCTGTCACAGCGCCCCCCCCCCCCTTGGGCTGCGACCCTCTGGGCTCTGGCAGAGGAGCTGGATGCGGGGCTGAGTGGGAGAGGTTGGGAGGTGCAGGAGAGGGACGCCTGCCCCAGAGCCCGCTCACCCTGTCGGAGCGCGGCCGAGCACCTGCTCCATTGTCTTGGCTGTCCTGCTCAGCGACCAGATGAGGGATCGCTGTGGCACTGGCTGGGGGAATCAAAGTGACCGCTGTGGGGTTTCCCATGGGGCCCGTCACCGTGGCATCCAGATGTGAGTCACTGCGGGGCAAGACCAGCCCTCTGGATGGGTGACGTGGTCAGGGAGGTGTTGTGGTTAAGAGGCAAGAAGCAGGGTGGGCCTGGAGTGCGAGGTCATGGAAGGGAGTTGGGGGCAATGTGGGGGGTAGAGGCAGGGTGGGCTGGGGGGAGAAGGGGAGCCTTGGAAGGCATCTACGGACAGGGGTGCCAAAATACAGGTTTGCCCAGGGTGCTGTTTTCCCTAAGGATGGCCTTGCATGTGGCCAGCGCCAGGCGGGAGCTCCCCACATGCGAGAGGCTCAGGCATGTAGCTAACCAGTGCAGTGCAGCTGGATCAACGGCTGGGGACGCGTGTGCTGCTCCAGAGGGGTGCTGCTCGGCGGGGGTGTGAAACTTGGCCATGCACAGGAAGTTCCTGATGGCTTTGCATATTTGAGGTTCCTGAGTGGAATTGTGGGACTCATGTGCCTAATCATTGCCCCCCGCACCAGCTCTTACAGCTTATCAAAGGCCTGGGCTATTTCTTCGTGGTGCAGCAAGGCCTGGTTGGTCGCCCTGGCAAGGTCACCGGTATTCATGTGGGCTGGGCTGGACAGGTCAGTGGTGACAGGAGCTTCTGCTTTGTTTTCTGCAATGAAGATGGGAACCTTTGCTCCCAAGGCGAGTGTGGACACTCAGGTGTTTGTGGTTCCTCCTGTGGTTCTGAGAGACCCACCTCACCCTCTGCTTCCCTGGCGCAGGAACCTTTCCCTGGAGAGGAGACAGCAGCTTTGGACTATATGCTGGGGAGCTGCAGATGGACAGCTCTGTGCTAGGTGCTTTGGGGGAGATCCGCACTGATGGGTGAATGGTGGACAGGGAGCGATTTTCTGGAATGTGTGGAACAGGCAAAGAAGATGCCACCGTGTAACACCCCGAAACAGTAAAGGAAATAGGGGCGTGAAGGTGCAGTGAATCTACCAAGGTGGAAGGGCAGGAAATGAATGTGATGTAAGCAAAGAAATGACTGAAATATGTTGCAGTTTTGATTTTATTAGGAATTGATGCTTGGGGAATGTTACATATTGACGGAAATATTGCAGACTGACTTTTTTTAGTAGAGTTGGACATTTGAAAAAATAACACCAATTGATTAAAAAAAAGTTAACAAATAACATAGTGCAGCAAGAGCCAGATTAACTCTCCTGTGGGCTATTAGATTTTGTGGGGCTCCTGGAGGCTTGGAGTACAAGAGTGGCCTCAGGGCCGGGGCAGGGGATTGGGGTGTGGGAGGGGGTGCAGCTCCAGCTGGTGGGGTGGGCTCCGGGGTGGGGCCAGGCATGGGACAGGGGGTTGAGGTTCAGCAGGAGATTTGGGGTGTGGTATCTGGGAGGGAGTTTGGGTGCATGGGGGCTGTGGGCTGGAATGGGGGTTGGGGTGCAGGTTGGGGCTCTGGGCTCAGGTTGGGGTGCAGGAGGGTATGTGGGGTGCAAGCTCTGGCCGGGAAGTGCTTACAGCTCTTGGTCAGCAGCACAGCAGGGCTAAGACAGGATCCCTGTCTGCACCGGCTCCGTACTTTTCTGCTCCATGACGTGGTTAGCTAATGGGAGCTGCGGAGCCAGTGCTGGGGACGGGGCCAGCATGCAGATATTCCTGAATGTCCCTCACCTAGAGGCTGCAGGGGCACACTGGCGGGCCGGATGAAAAGAAGCAGTGGGCCCCAGGCCCTGGGCTGCAGCCCCTAAACCCTCTGCATTAATCCAGCCCTGAGTGCAAATGTAGGGCCAATGGAGCGGAGGTTGAACATAGTCAAAGTGCTGAATGAACCTCTGTTTGTGCCGATGGGCTCCCACTCTCATGAAAGCTGGGTGCTAGGAGCTGGGCATAGAATCATAGAGCTTAAGGCCAGAAGGGACCATCCGCTCACCCTTTGCTTTTCCTGGGGGTGGAATAGCGGGGGCAAAGCCCTGCTACTTGGGAGGGGGTGGTGTCAATGGAGACTGCACTATCCTGTGTTCTCCCCTGGGTGCAGGACATGGCTCGATTGGGCGGCTGGTCATGATTTTGGCAACAGAATGTTCTCCCTCACAGCTGTTTGCATCTGCACCAGATGCATCATCTCACTTTCCTGGGCCAGGCGCTCCCTTTCCATCTCTTTCTGTTCACTTATGAGACTTTCACATCACTTCTGGAAACCTCTTCTCCTCACTTCTGCCTACAGGATCCTCTGCTGGGAGGAAACCACAATTTCAGCTATTAGTACCTGCTGGTAAATAGTAATACCTTTAGTTCTTTCTGTATATATGATTCATTTATAGATATATGTTAATTATTCTATAGAATCTTTATCTTCAACACTGGTCTTGACCAACCAGTAACCCTAGTCAGGAGTGTATTCATTCTGCTGTATTTAATAACTCTAGGCTGCCTTCATGTCTGTAAAACTCTAGATATTCTTGATAACCATCTCCTTAACATATATATATAAAATGTTAACATAAGCATGTGTAGACAAGGGAAACTATAGGTTATAGAAGATGTTTTCTGTTCGGGAAATCATAATGGAAGCATGATTGTGGAGTAAGAAAGACTGAGAGATATTAACTTCAAGAATTGTTAGTCCTCTCAGCTGTAAATAATCATGCCTTCACATAGAAGTCACGTAAACTGAGACTGTTTAAAAATGCCATCACAACATATGTTTCTGGGAGAATATTCTTGGCAACTAGGTTTCCTTTGTCTGAAACCCTGTATAATGATAGTGATATGAAAACTCCGGGAGAATAAAAACTGTGTGTCAGGACAGACACATATCCGACTCTTAGTCTGACAACAAAGGGTGGTAATGTATCTGTTTATTTCTGTATTCTGTATAGTGGTATGGTAATCTCCGATTAATAATCTCAGATTAAATCATTTCAGTTGAGCCTGTTATTTTGATAATCTCAAATCGTTAACTCAGACATGCAACACGTCTTTTCTCATCTTCTTTCCGTTCCCTTCAAGATTTGCCAGGCATTCAGTGGCTGATAATGCCTCTCTATGCATGGACTGTTCATTGCAGGAGCTAGGAGAACTCAGAGCTATCAGAAATAGTTCTTGTCCCAGCACTCATCTCCATGGCAACCATGATAACATGTTGCTTTGGTTTCATTTTTTAAATCATAGAATCATAGAATATCAGGGTTGGAAGGGACCTCAGGAGGTCATCTAGTCCAACCCCCTGCTCAAAGCAGGACCAATCCCCAATTAAATCATCCCAGCCAGGGCTTTGTCAAGCCTTGTCCCATCTGCTTTTCCAGACTGGGCTGCTCTTGGAGATGGAAGGACATTTTCTACCTTACTTCACCCTTGAATAGGATGCCTGTACAACGGCTGGGAGGGGGTGGGGGGGGAAAGCAAGGGATAAGTTAATATTTGCAGGTACACTTCTGCAGCCTGTTCTTATATTGGAGGATTTTACCTTGAGGTGTGTTCCAGAGAGGCAGCGAAGGGTCTTGTTCAAAAAGGCAATGGGTAAACCAGGAAGATTTGTAGCATTGCTATTTAGTAAGATGGTGCCCCCAGAGCTGGTGCAGGAGTGGAGGGGAAACACCCACTGTCCTGCCAGCCCTTGTAGTGTGCGTCGTGCCAAAATACAGTACTGTCCGCCCCTTAGAGAAGAGAATTTAACACCCAAAGCACAAACAGCAGCGCAAAATTAATGGATTTTTGCAATATTTGGTCTGAACCCAAGAGGTTAACGATGTAGCCACAAATGCCTTATCTCTATGCATCATGAAATGTCTCTGTAGCCTCCCCTGGGCTATTTGTCTCCCATTAGAGTGATTGCTTGAAGCTGTAAAGGGAGCTAAAGGCTCAGGGCATAGATCACCCTGTGAGCCAAAGAACTTTCTCTGTTGCTTTTCCTCTTTCCCTATCTGCTGTTACGATAAACATGCCAGTTACGCTATGTGTTGGATGTTTAACCAGCAAGGTGTTGCCCCCTTGCCCAGCGGAAGGATGTCTGTTGTTCATGGGAGACGGCAGATCTGTGTCCAACTTTCTTCTTTGTCAAGCTGATCCAGCTAATTCCTCCATTCAGTCCAGCAACACTGAACACAGTTAATGGCAGCTGGAGGCCCTGCAGATCTTTGTGGACTTGAAATCTATGGCACCCCATCTCTTAGTCCCACCGTGTGTCTGTGTATTATGGCACCCAGTGGCTATTGCCAGACAGGAGATGGACAAAGGTGACGGGCAGTAACTTGTGACAGGCAGACTCCGCTCTGTGAGAATTTGCTATCTGAAGTCCAGGAGATGGGGACGGGTGGGTGGGATGTAGCAAATGCTGACAGCATAGCAAACGGGAGGATCTAGGTGCCAGAGTCTGCTACTGGCAGCAAATTGTGCCAGGGAGCAGTCTTGGGACGAGCCTCGTAGGAGCCCATCCCTAGTGCTGCTCAGCAGATCAGAGACTGAACTTCCTGGGTCAGACGCCACCCCTGCTGCCTTTATTGCCCTGGTTTTCAACCTATTTGTCATTGTGAGCTGTATACAGTATTACCTGTATGGCCCGGGGATGTCACATGGGTCGCAGTCATGTGTAGACTGGGCCACAAGCAGCCCACAGGCTGCAGGTTGAGAACTTGTGATCCAGGAACCGGGCTGAGCTGCTGCTGCTCCCCAGTGGGGTGTGTGCGGGGGGCACCCTTCCCTAGTTCTCCTCTGTGCCCAGCTGGGGGGGAGGGGGACGTTCTCCGGGTGGGGGCTGAAACCAGCCCCTTGGGTAGCCCCAGGCTCTGCCAACACCAGCTCCTGAGCTGCAGACTCCAGGTGAGGGGAGAGACGTTTGGGAAAGAGCTGGGGCTGGGCAGGAAAGTGACTCTGCACCAATGGCCCCTCCTCACCTCAGCTCCGCTCCCAGGCAGGGGTCTGCCAGTCCCAAAGCTGCTGCCCTCCCTGACACCCCCAGGCTCTTACCCAAACCCTCCTTCCTGGACAGGAGAGTGACTGCTGCTCCAGATTTTTAATCAGGGATGTGGGGAACCCAGGATATCTGCAGCGTGACAAGGTGAAGGAGAGAGGATGTGGGAGGGATGGCCCTGAGTTGGGGAGCTGTGGGGTTATGGGAGAGCCAGGAAGTAACAAAGGAGGTGATGTCATCATCATGAAGAGATCGGATTATGAACAGGAGGCCACTAGACAACTCTCCCAACAACACATTTTACAGGCCACTATCCTCTGATCCAGTACCAAAAGAAACTACACCATCTGCTCAAGAAATTCCCTAAAGATACACAGGAACAAATCCGCACAGACACACCCCTAGAGCTCAGACCAGGGGTATACCATCTGCTTCCCAAGATCCATAAACCTGGGAATACTGGATGCCCCATCATCTCAGGCATTGGCACCCTGACAGCAGGATTGTCTGGCTATGTATGTCTGTCCCTCCTCAGGCCCTATGCGACCAGCACTCCTCGCTATCTTCGAGACACCACTGACTTCTTGAGGAAACTACAGTCCATCAGTGATCTTCCTGAAAATACCATCCTGGCCACTATGGATGCAGAAGCCCTCTACACCAACATTCCACACAAAGATAGACTACAAGCCGCCAGGAACAGTATCCCCGATAATGTCACGGCAAACCTGGTGGCTGACCTTTGTAACTTTGTCCTCACTCATAACCATTTCAGATTTGGGGATGATTTATACCTTCAAGTCAGTGGCACTGCTATGGATACCTGCATGGCCCCACAGGATGCCAACATTTTTATGGCTGACTTAGAACAACATTTCCTCAGCTCTTGTACCCACGTGCCCTCCTCTACTTGTGCTACATTGATGACATCATCATATGGACCCACGGGAAGGAGGCCCTTGAAGAATTCCACCGGGACTTCAACAATTTCCATCCCACCATTAACCTCAGCCTGGACCAGTCCACACAAGAGATCCACTTCCTGGACACAACCAGGCAAATAAGTGATGGACACATAAACACCACTCTTCACCAGAAACCTACTGACTGCTATACTTACCTACGTGCCTCCAGCTTTCATCGAGAACACACCACATGATCCATTGTCTAAAATGAAACCCTAAGATACAACCACATTTGCTCCATTCCCTCAGACAGGGACAGACACCTTCAGGATCTCTATCAAGCATTCTTAAAACTACAATACCCACCTGGGGAAGTGAAGAAACAAATTGACAGAGCCAGACAGGTACACAGAAGTCACCTATTATGGGACAGGCCCAACAAGGAAAATAAGAGAACGCCACTGGCCATCACCTATAGCCCCCAGCTAAAACCTCTCCAGTGCATCATCAAGGATCTACAACCTATCCTGGAAGATGATCCCTCACTCTCAAAAACCTTGGGAGACAGGCCAGTCCTCGCTTACAGACAGCCCCCAACCGGAGACAAATACTCACCAGCAACCACATACCACACAACAGAAACACTAATCCAGGAACCATTCCCTGCAACAAACCCTGTTGCCAACTCTGTCTGCATATCTACTCAAGTGACATCATCACAGGACCTAATCACATCAGCCACACCATCAGGGGCTCATTCACCTGCACATCCACTAATGTCATATATGTCATCGTGTGCCAGCAATGCCCCTCTGCTATGTACATTGGCCAGACCGGACAGTCTCTATGCAAATGAATAAATGGAGACAAATCTGACATCAAGAATGGGAACATTCACAAACCAGTGGGAGAGCACGTCAACCTCCCTGGGGCCGGATGCGTTGCATCCGAGAGCACTTAAGGAGTTGGCGGATGTGATTACAGAGCCATTGGCCGTTATCTTTGAAAACTCATGGCGATCGGGGGAAATCCCGGACGGCCTGGAAAAAGGCTAATGTAGCACCCATCTTTAAAAAAGGGAAGAAGGAGGATCCTGGGAACTACAGGCCAGTCAGCCTCACCTCAGTCCCTGGAAAAATCATGGAGCAGGTCCTCAAGGAATCAATTCTGAAGCACTTAGAGGAGAGGAAAGTGATCAGAAACAGTCAGCGTGGATTCACCAAGGGCAAGTCATGCCTGACTAATCTAATTGACTTCTATGATGAGATAACTGGCTGTGTGGATGAGGGGAAAGCAGTGGACGTGTTTTTCCTTGACTTTAGCAAAGCTTTTGACATGGTCTCCCACAGTATTCTTGTCAGCAAGTTAAAGAAGTATGGGCTGGATGAATGGACTATAAGGTGGATAGAAAGTTGGCTAGATTGTCCGGCTCAACGGGTAGTGATCAATGGCTCCATGTCTAGTTGGCAGCCGGTATCAAGTGGAGTGCCCCAAGGGTCGGTCCTGGGGCCGGTTTTGTTCTATATCTTCATAAATGATCTGGAGGATGGTGTGGATTGCACTCTCAGCAAGTTTGTGGATGACACTAAACTGGGAGGAGAAGTAGATATGCTGGAGGGTAGGGATAGGATACAGAGGGACCGAGACAAATTGGAGGATTGGGCTCAAAGAAATCTGATGAGGTTCAACAAGGACAAGTGCAGAGTCCTGCACTTAGGAAGGAAGAATCCCATGCACCGCTACAGACTAGGGACCGAATGTCTCGGCAGCAGTTCTGCAGAAAAGGACGTAGGGGTTACAGTGGATGAGAAGCTGGATATGAGTCAGCAGTGTGCCCTTGTTGCCAAGAAGGCCAATGGCATTTTTGGGATGTATAAGTAGGGGTATTGCCAGCAGATCGAGGGACGTGATCGTTTCCCTCTATTCGACACTGGTGAGGCCTCATCTGGAGTACTGTGTCCCACACTACAAGAAGGATGTGGAAAAATTGGAGAGAGTCCAGCGGAGGGCAACAAAAATGATTAGGGGACTGGATCACATGACTTATGAGGAGAGGCTGAGGGAACTGGGGATGTTTAGTCTACGGAAGAGAACAATGAGGGGGGATCTGAAAGGGGGTTCCAAAGAGGATGGATCTAGACTATTCTCAGTGGTAGCAGATGACAGAACGAGGAGTAATGGTCTCAAGTTGCAGTGGGGGAGATTTAGGTTGGATATTAGGAAAAACTTTTTCACTAGGAGGGTGGTGAAACACTGGACTGTGTTACCTAGGGAGGAGGTGGAATCTCCTTCCTTGGAAGTTTTTAAGGTCAGGCTTGACAAAGCCCTGGCTGGGATGATTTAATTGGGGATTGGTCCTGCTTTGAGCAGGGGGTTGGACTAAATGACCTCCTGAGGTCCCTTCCAACCCTGATATTCTATGATTCTATGACACAGTGACAAACTTGAAAGTTGCCATACTTAAAAAAAAACCTTCAAAACCAGACTTCTGTGTGAAACTGCTGAACTGGAATACATTGGCAAGTTTGACTGTATCATACTCAGCCTGAATAAAGACTGAGAATGGCTCGTTCACTGCAAAAGATGTTCTCCCTCTTCTGGTATTCACAACTCCGCATCAACAGTTAGTAATGGGCCACATCCCCCCTGATTGTACTGACCTCATTAGCACTGGTCCTCTGCATAGTAATGCTTCATACCCATTTCTGTGAGCATATATTTATTCACCCACCAAACTCCAGCTTGCACTTCTGCATCCAAAGAAGTGGGCTGAAGCCCATGAAAGCTTATGCTGTAATAAATGTGTTAGTCTTTAAGGTGCCACAAGAATCCTCGTTGTTTTTCCAGGAAGTAAAGTTATTATTTATATTATATATCTAATATTATATCATTAATATATAGAATCATAGAATCATAGCACTGGAAGGAACCTCGAGAGGTCATCAAGTCCAGCCCCCTGCACTCATGGCAGGTCCAGCACCATCTATAACATCCCTGACAGGCGTTTGTCTAACCTGCTCTTAAAAATCTCCAATGATGGAGATTCCACATCCTCCCTAGGCAATTTATTCCAGTGCTTAACCACCCTGACAGTTAGGGAGTTTTTCCTAATGTCCAACCTAAACCGCCCTTGCTACAATTTAAGCCCCTTGCTTCTTGTCCTAACATCAGAGGTTAAGGAGAATAATTTTTCTCCCTCCTCCTTGTAACAACCTTTTAAGTACTTGAAAACTGTTATCATGTCCCCTCTCAGTCTTCTCTTTTTCAGACTAAACAAACCCAGTTCTTTCAATCTTCCCTCATAGCTCATGTTTTCTAGACCTTTAATAATTTTTGTCACTGTTCTCTGGACCATTTCCAATTTGTCCACATCTTTCCTGAAATGTGGTGCCCAGAACTGGACACTATGCTCCAGTTGAGGCCTAATCCACACAGAGTAGAGCGGAAGAATTACTTCCCATGTCTTGCTTACGACACTCCAGCTAATACATCCCAGAACGATGTTTACTTTTTGTTGCAACAGTGTCACACTGCTGACTCATATTTAGCTTGTGGTCCACTATGACTCCTAGATCCCTTTCCGCAGCATTCCTTCCTAGGCAGTCATTTCCTATTCTGTATGTGTGTGGCTGATTGTTCCTTCCTAAGTGGAGTACTTTGCATTTGTCCTTATTGAATTTCATCTTATTTACCTCAGACCATTTCTCCAGTTAGTCCAGATCATTTTAAATTTTCATCCTAGCCTCCAAATCATATAAATGATTAATATCACAGAATAAATGCCAACAACCAGTGTTCCATACTGGGGATATGTGCTAATGTAAACCAGATTGATTGTGTAATGTTACACGCCATATTCTTTATGGAAATATGCTTATGATATGGATATGGCAGAAATGAGATGTACTTTATGCAGGATGGTCATGGAAGATATAATTGAAAAGGTTACGATTTGTTGAATGTGATTATCCAATTTATGTGACTGTATCATTTCTGTATCTGAAGTTAGAAATATTGACCATGTATCTGTATTTCAAATGGGTTACTTTGGGTGTCACTCACAACTAGACCTGCAGGTACAACAGTGACAAGCCAGACAGAAGATGGCCAATTAGCAAAGACAGTGGACTGTGAAAGGGCTTAGTCTTCCTGTGGATGCTCCAGACAGCTTGAGAGTAATGGCTGCCACAGTCCTGCAGAGACCTGGGTCTGAGACATCTGGAATCAAGCTTAGTTAGTAACGTATTTTGTTTTATTTGCTTAGTAATCTGCTTTGTTCTGTTTGCTATCTCTTTAGCCACCAAAAATCTGCCTTTTATAGTTAATGCAATTTATTTTGTTTATTATTAAACCCAGTTTATGTAATTTCTAACTGGGGGGGGGGCAAGAAATCGTCCACATCTCTCTTCACATTAAGGAATAGGGCAACATTTTATGAGCTTGTGCTGTACAGATATTTCTATACAGTGCAAGAAAATATTATTTTGGGTTTATCCCCCAGCAGAGGTGGGCAGGTGAGTGCTGGGTGAATCCTCTCACACGGAGCTGACTTCAGTCTGTGGCTGCAGTGGGGTGTGGCCCTACCTGTGTGTGTGTGCTGCAAGAGACCGGAGAGCCGAATTCAGCAAAACAGGGAGACGGAATCTAGGTTGGTGGAACAGGAGACACTTAGTGAAACCCCCAGTACATGGGGGGGTCCAACCCATCACAGATTGATTGTAGACAGATGTTTGAAAAACCTGTGAGATAGCAAAATAATTGTATTTTCTGAGATCAATGCAAAGGAGTCATGAAATCTTTAATTTTTATAAAAGTTTATTGATTTTGCAGAACAAGCAGAACTAACATTGTCAGAATGAAGAACACTAGAATGAAGTAATAGAAGAGTAAAGCATGTGCTACATAACAAAACCAAAACTTATTAACATAGCATTACCATTTGTAGCATATAGCATAGTGTTAACATTCATATGCTACCCCTGAGGGAATTCTGTGCCCACAAAAATAAAAATTCAGTGCACGATATTGTAAAATTCTGCATCTTTCATTTGTCAAAGCAGCACAATATAATCATACCATTTTCAGTTGTTTTGGTAATTTATTTCAAAATAGCTGTCAACAATACAGACAACAAAACAGATTCAGGAAATGGGTTTTGATAAATAGATTGCTTACCAGGCACATCTCTAGGGCTCCACAGGGCAGATGGCAATATTAATATATTTCCATATATGTCAAGCACAGAAGGATATGTTTACCCAGCAAAGAAAACCCTGTGGCTGTGTGGTGTTTAGATGTTGCTTGTAATTATTAGAATTTGGAGCTCTGGCTGTTGGGAGTCTGAAAGGATAGGAAACAGGAAGGAGAGGGGAGGAGTTGAGAGGCTGGAAGAAAGCTACCGAGGGTGCAGCAGCAGCTTGGTAAAGAGGTTTCCACTTTGAAAATTAAGTCCTGTTGAAGCTTGTTCGTACCTTGCCTGGTTTATACAACATTTTGGCAACGAGGATGGATCTTCTGCCTCTGAACCCACCTGCAGCCTTTCTGCAACGCTCAGGTGAGCCTCCAATTTATTTTACTACCTGGATCCATAGGTTTGAGATTTACCTGCTTGCAATCAGTGCTACAGAGATTTCTGAAGTAAGAAAGCATGCTCTGCTAATCCACTGCCTTGGAGCAGAAGGGCAGTGTATATTTTACCCTTTTCCCCTTGCAGATGATAAATATGAGACTACACTCACTGCATTAAAGAATTTTTTTGTGCCAAAAGTGAAAGTAGTAGCTAATCACTACAGATTTCGCCAGCATGAGAAGAAACCAGGAGAAACGATAATGCAGTATATTGCTTCCCTGGGGCGTCTGATTGTAATTTCTGACTTTAGGGATATGGATAATTAGAGACCAGCTCATTGAGAAAACAACCATGCTTCATGTAAGAGAACGCTTACTTCTAGAACCACAACTTACACTAGAAAAAGCAATAACCATTGCTACTCAGATTGAGTCAGCTACAGCTGAAGCCAAAATAACGAGCATGGATACAGGAGGCACAGTCCAGGCTGTGACTCCTTTGCAGAAAAGTTCACTACCATCACAGACACACAATTGCAAAGAGGAAAACTAATGAAAAACCAATGAATCAACAAATTCAAAATAGAGTAAAAGCATGTTTTCGCTGTGAATCCCCACAACACCTTGCAAGCTACACAGGATGTCTGGCAAAAGTAGCTCAGTGCAATCATTGCAAAAAGATTGGACATTTTGCTAAAGTATGGTCACAGTAGCCAGTTCAATCAACAGGTGCATGCAGTTACAATACCAGATGTTACTGTGCTGAGCATGGACAAAATCACTACTGCACATATTCCAGAACAGATCAAGTGCACTGTAAATGTTTCCGCCATACCCTCAGGCAAACCACACTCTATCCAGCTAATGTTGGACACTGGCTGAGCAGTATCTATTCTACCTGATTCCATCTATCTGCATTACTTTAAAGATGTGCCTCTGACTGGACCCAAACTTCGCTTGGTGTGCTTTTTGAAAAACCATGTTCCAGTACATGGCTGCCTGCCAGTAATAGTTACTTTTGGTGATTGCTGTGTAACTGCAGAGTTCTACATTCTCCACACAGGCACTCCTATCCTTGGCAGAGATTTATTGGCTGCTTTAAATCTCAGGGTAGTTAATGGATGAATTGATCTTCCTCAGCAAAGCACTCTTGCGGCACACACACCAGTTTCAGCTGGGACCCAGCACCAGGTTGAGGAGAAACTCAGCTGTGCCTATGGGTTTCTGCATAAAGTTAAAATGCAGAATAATGTGATGCCTGTATGACAGAAGTTACGGCACTTACCATTTTCAGTCAGGGAAACTGTTTCAGAGGAACTTAGAAAACTTGTTCAAAAGGACATTATTGAAGAGATCGACTCCTCAGAATGGGTTTCACCTGTCGTAGTGACGCAGAAGAAGGGTGGAGGCATTTGCCTTTGTGTGGACTTAAGGGAGCCAAATAAAGCTATTGTGATTAACAGCCATCCTCTTCCTCACATAGAAGAAGTATTTGCAGAACTCCGTGGAGCAAAGATGTTTTCTACTCTTGATTTGCAGAGCATGTACCACCAGGTTGTGTTGCATGAATATAGCAGAGACCTCACAGCATTTATTACACATGAGGGACTATTTCGTTTTAAACGTGTTCCATACAGTCTCTCATCTGCCCCAAGTGCCTTTCAAAAAATGATGTCATTGATTCTGAAGAATCAACATGGAGTTCAGTGCTATCTGGATGACATTATCATGTTTGGAAATACTTCTGAGGAGCAGGACAATAACCTGCAGTCTGTACTAAACTGTATCAGCAAAGCAGGCCTCCAGATCGATAGGTCCAAATGCAAATTTAGACAAACTGAACTCTCCTTTCTGGGGCATTCAATTTCACAGGCTGGACTAAAACCTGATCCAGATCATATCCTGGCAATTTCAAGTGCTCCTCCTCCAACAGATTTGCAAACCTTACGTTCCTTCTTGGGTCTTACCTCCTGGTATGCAAAATTAGTTCCCAGTTATGCTTTTGTCATTGAACCGTTATGGGAATTACTACGGAGAAGTTCAACCTTAGTGTGGACGACGGATGCACAAGCTAGTTTCGAAATGGTGAAAGACTTGATTGTACCTAGTCCAATACTTGCACTATTCAGTCCTGCATTGCCCACAATTGTAACTGCAGATGCTTCTGATTATGGACTTGGGGCTGTTCTCACACAACTGCATGAGGACAACACAGAGAGGACTGTTGCATTTGCTTCAAGGACACTAAGTAATGGTGAGAGAAATATTCTACAATTGAAAAAGAAGCACTTGCTTGTGTCTGGGCTACTGAAAAAAGGAGAACTTACCTGTGGGGCCGCACGTTTAAGTTGCGCACAGACCGCAGCCCTTTGACGACGTTGCTCACCACGAAAGGACTGGGAAGAGCAGGATACTGTACTGCTCGATGGTCTGCAGGACTACTCTCTTTCAATTATGAACTGGAATATAAGCCTGGAAACCAAAATATGGTCGCTGATTGCCTTTCTCGCCTGCCTTTGCCTTCACCAGATGGTCCACCGGAGGATGAGGATGTCATGGTTGCGCTTATTACAAGCGCTCTCACTGCAGTTACAAGAGAACAATTTCAAGCTGCTTGTTCAGCGTGAATTTCAACTACGGGAATTTCTGACAAAGAGATGGCCCAGTCACCCTAAAAACCTTGACCCAGTTTTGCTGCCTTATTTTAGAGTTTGGGATGAACTTTCTTTGTTTGATGGCTGTGTGCTACGAGGTACACACCGGCTCCCTGTGCCAGAATAATTACAGTCAAAACTCATACACTTGGCACACAATACTCATCCAGGAAGTGTCCGAACCAAACAACGACTACGGGATCTGTATTGGAGGCCAGGGATGGACTCTCAAACTGAAGCACTCATAAAATCCTGTGTCACTTGCCAAATGCATGATAAGACAGCAGTGACATGTACCCCTCCATTATAGCCTGTTCCTCTTCCTGCATCTGCATCGGAAAAAGTGGAGATTGACATTGTAGGTCCCTTTGATACTGCTCCAATTGACTGCCATTAAGCCATCACTTTAATAGACTATTTCAGTAAATGGCCTGAGGTAGCATTTACATCGCAAATCTCTTCTGCTACAGTAATTAAGTTCCTCTCTTCAGTTTTTAGCAGGGAAGGTAACCCCAAAGAACTGGTTTCAGATAATGGTAGTCAATTTACTTCCATGGAGTTTGAAACTTTTCTAGCAGAGAGGACCATTTTACACAGAAGGTCATCCCTATATTACCCTCAAGCCAATGGGGAAATTGAACGGTTTAACAGAAGTTTGAAAGAGAGTTTGCAAACGGCTAAACTAGAAGGGTGATTGCGGATACCCTTCACTATTGATTTTCTTGCAAGCATAGCAGGCTACATGATATACCACCATGAAAAGATCACCCACAGAGTTACTGCATGGGAAACAGATGATTACTAAACTGAACATTGCCGGATTGTTAAAGGCACGACCTGATGCCCCAAAAGAGGATGATGTGAGAAAGACAGTTGAACAGAACCAAACGAAGTCTAAGGCTTTCATAGACAAGCGGCAGGGTGCTAAGGAACCAAAGTTTGAGTGTGGTTCCTTTGTTAGAATACGAAAACCTGGAATTTTACGCAAAGGGGACCATAAATTCACAGCTCCTCTTAAAATCATGGAGAAGAAGGGACCTTGCACCTATCGACTTTCTGATGGGCGGGTATGGAATGCTTCTTATCTGGCACCTGCCTATGCACCAAGAGGAGATTATGCCAACACCCAGTCTGCATGGGATGACTTCACCGTAGTACCAACACAACAAGACATTGCACTGGACCCGGGGCTTGAGGGATGGCCTGTCAGACCCAGACGACCACCTGTCTGGACCAGAGACTAGGTTATGTAGTATCTCCAGCGTTTTCAGTGTCATATTTCTGCCAACTGTATAGTGTCTTGTTTCATACTTGTTCCTGTGGTTAGAACAATAAGGTTTATTTTAATTGGGAGAGTTTCTTAACAGAGGAGGGAATGTGGTATTCAGATGTTGCTTGTGATTATTAGAATTGGGAGCACTGGCCATTGGGAGTCTGAAAGGACAGGAAACAGGAAGGAGAGGGGAGGAGTTGAGAGGCTGGGAGAGAGCTACAGAGGGTGCAGCAGCAGCTTGGTAAAGAGGTTTCCACTTTGAAAATAAAGTCCAGTTGAAGCTTGTTTGTACCTTGCCTGGTTGATACAACAGGCTGGTGCATGCCAGCTGAGTTGACTTAGGCTTCTGGGGCTTGAGCTATGGGGCTGTTTCATTGCTGTGCAGACTTCTGGGCTCAGACTAGAGCCAGAGCTCTGAGACCCTCGCACCCTGTAAGGTCCTAGAGCCCGGGCTCCAGCCCCAATCCAGCAATCTGCACAGCAGTGAAACAGCACAAGAGCCAGGCCTGCCCCAGAATCACCTTTGGACCCTGCCTGCCCCTCCAATGCACAGCTACAGACTAGGGACCGAATGGCTAGGCAGCAGTTCTGCGGAAAAGGACCTAGGGATGACAGTGGACGAGAAGCTGGATATGAGTCAGTAGTGTGCCCTTGTTGCCAAGAAGGCCAATGGCATTTTGGGATGTATAAGCAGGGGCATAGCCAGCAGATCGAGGGACGTAATCGTTCCCCTCTATTCGACATTGGTGAGGCCTCATCTGGAGTACTGTGTCCAGTTTTGGGCCCCACACAACAAGAAGGATGTGGATAAATTGGAGAGAGTCCAGCGAAGGGCAACAAAAATGATTAGGGGTCTGGAACACATGAGTTATGAGGAGAGGCTGAGGGAACTGGGATTGTTTAGTCTGCAGAAGAGAAGAATGAGGGGGGATTTGATAGCTGCTTTCAACTGCCTGAGAGGTGGTTCCAGAGAGGCTGGTTCTAGACTATTCTCAGTGGTAGAAGAGGACAGGACAAGGAGTAATGGTCTCAAGTTGCAGTGGGGGAGGTTTAGGTTGGATATTAGGAAAAACTTTTTCACTAGGAGGGTGGTGAAACACTGGAATGCATTACCTAGGGAGGCGGTGGAATCTCCTTCCTGAGAAGTTTTTAAGGTCAGGCTTGACAAAGCCCTGGCTGGGATGATTTAATTGGGGACTGGTCCTGCTTTGAGCAGGGGGTTGGACTAGATGACCTCCTGAGGTCCCTTCCAACCCTGATATTCTATGATTCCATGCTGGGTGCACCGAGATAGCAAATGAGAAGGACAGAGTCTCGCACACATGTCCAGTCCTGCCCCCAATCCAGGTGTGAGCAGGCAGGCTCAGTCTGGCAGGATCCAAGTGGGAAGGGGCTTCAGATGGGGTGATGCAGATGTGCAGGGAGAAGGTTCTGTGTGAGGCACTGTGAGTGCAGTTCCCTCAGTGTGGGTGTGGGGGGCATCTGGGTACAGGGGGAAGGGGACTCTGCAGGGAGGTCCGGGAAAGATGGTTGGGGCTTGGCAGGCATGTCTGGGTACGGGGGACTCAGTGGAGGGATCCGGGCACTGGGGGAGCTTGGCGGGGTGGTCCAGGTGCAGGGGGGAGGGTAGAACATTGCATCATGGGATACCTGCTCAGAATGCGGCAAAGTAATTTAACAACATCACAACACCAGACGCACTGGTTCAGAAGGGAAGTTGTTTGCTTGTGCCCTGTCTCTGGACTCACACAGGTGTGGTAGAAAAACATAGACAGGAAAACCTGTCCCGTGCAGACAAGGCCTAAGATCAGAGTTTCTTTCCTATTCCCCTTTAGATGAAACCACCTGGATTCCCTCCATAGCCCAGGGACTGTAAGTACACTGTGAAGTTCCTTTCACTCGACATTACCACGAGTTCATAAAAGCAGCCAGTTAACTGTCTAATAGACTCTCTAATTATCATTTTTATTCCATTCTAGGTTGATCAGGTATTTTGAGATACCAGGGAATTAGATTCAATATCTTTTCTCTGTCATGACTCTGAAGTGAACATTTTGATATTTTTTCTGATAAGTGCCTTTATAAAAAAATGAAGTAGAAAGCTAATCAGAAAAGAAACATATTGTAGTTAATGCATCTGGATTCTAAATGTCTGCGGATTAATCCCCCAACCCTGCGGAGTAGGTACAAGAAATGTGGTCATGGATTTCACATTCTTAGTCCAGGGCTTTGTAGAGGAGATATGTATCATGAAGGAGAACTACAGACCCATGACAGTGGCAGTGTGTAACTCTAAAGGGAACAATCAGCACCTCAGTCATCTAGATAACCCGTCTAGATCTAGGAATGCATGGTACCTGTAGGGAATAAACAGCAGAGCCCTCCTAGACTCTGTAATTTAAAAGAAACATGTCAAGAGACTTTCCCGAAGGTCCCGTCTCACCCCATGAAGGCCCATTTTCGCATTATTCTCCTCTGCAGATGAATGATTCTGAGAAACTCAGACCCATGTTATTCCTCCTCGTGCAAAGCAAGAAAATCACAACTAAACCATCATCCCCACTAAGCCTTGGTCAGGGCATTGCATTTCAAACCTAGTGGAGACCATTATTGCTCCTGAATGTATCCATTTTATTAAATAATTTACTGTCAAGTATAAATGAAAAGTCACAGAGAATAAGATAATAAGGTTGTAGCTGAGTGGCAGCAAAAGTCTCTTCTAGTCTCTATTGGTGCTCATACCATGTTCCTCCCCACAGTGTCTGAGCACCTTTCAGTAGTGTGATAAGCAACCTTCTGTCCCATGTTTTTTGTTCTTTCATCCTTTCTGGGAGAGAAGCGTGTGCAGGGGAAGAGTTCTGCTATGTTTGTTGCGATAAGTGAGCATGTTGATAAGTATTTATACTAGAGAAAGCAAAGTCCAAGCACTAGGAGTAAATGATGGTCAGGTTGGTGACGATCCTTAGTTCCTGGGGGAGTTCATTCCACCACCTGAGACCGGCCACAAAGACAGTTCTCTCTCCCGCACAAATAAACATTACACTTATTGTGGCCTGTTTCATTGTGCTTGAGTAGCAATGAAAGTTGCTGTGTGTGTCTTCATCACAGAGCTTTAGGAAGTTTTTATATAACCTCGGCTGAGGCCATGGAGCACCCAGAAGACAAGGCCCAAGATCTTGAACACAATTTGATATTCGGTGGGCAGGCCATGTAGGGAGTGGAGGACAGGCGTGATATGCTCACAGGAGCTTGTGTTGCAGAGAAGATGCACTGCAGCATTCTGCACTAGCTGAAGGTCCCCCGGCACTGATGGTTTCATGGCTTCTACAGGTATGTTAGCAACAAGAAGAAGGTCAGGGAAAGTGTGGGACCCTTACTGAATGGGGAGGCAATCTGGTGAGAGATGATGTGGAAAAATCTAAAGCACTCAATGCTTTTTTTGCCTTGGTCTTCACAGACAAGGTCAGCTTCCAGAATGCTGCACTGGGCAGCACAGTGTGGGGAGGAGGTGACCAGCTGTCAGTGGAGAAAGAACAGGTTAAGGACTATTTAGAAAAGCTGGACATGCACAAGTCCATGGTGCCAGTTGCAATGCATCCGAGAGTGCTAAAGGAGTTGAAAACTCATGGCGATCGCGGGAGGTCCTGGACGATTGGAAAAAGGCAAATATAGTGCCCATCTTTTTAAAAGGGAAGAAGGTGAATCTGGGGAACTACAGTCCCTCAGTCCCTGGAAAAATCATGGAGCAGGGCCTCAAGGACTTCATTTTGAAGCACTTGGAGGATAGGAAGCTGATTAGGAATAGTCAACATGGATTTAGCAAGAGCAAATCATGCCTGACCAACCTGATTGTTTTCTAGGATGAGGTAACTGGCTCTGTGGATATGGGGAAAGCGGTGAAAATGATATACCTTCGCAAAGCTTTTGATACGGTCTCCCACAGTATTCTTGCCAACAAATTGAAGAAGTATGAGTTGGATGAATGGACTATAAGGTGGATAGAAAGCTGGCTAGATTGTTGGGCTCAATGGGTAGTGTTCAACGGCTCCATGTCTAGTTGGCAGCTGGTATCAAGCAGATTTCCTCAAGGGTTGGTCCTGAGGCTGGTTTTGTTCAACATTTTCATTAATGATCTGGATGCTGGGTTGCACTGCACCCTCAGCAAGTTTGTGGATGACACTGAACTGGGGGGAGAGGTAGATATGCTGGAGGGTACAGATAGGGTCCAGAGTGATCTAGGCACATTGGAGGATTGGGCTCAAAGAAATCTGATGAGGTTCAACAAGGACAAGTGCAGAGTTCTGCACTTAGGACGGAAGAATCCAATGCACCGCTACAGACTAGGGACCAAATGGCTCGGCAGCAGTTCTGCAGAAAAGGACCTAGGGGTGACAGTGGACAAGAAGCTGGATATGAGTCAACAGTGTGCCCTTGTTGCCAAGAAGGCCAACAGCATATTAGGCAGGCCTGGCTGTGTGGGGAGCTGGAGGGTCCCAGGCCAGCATGCAGCGTTCCCCCGACAACTGGCCTCTTGGGACCTGACAGCAGATCCCTCCGCTGGGCTTTTCCCTCTCTACTGATGACTCCCAGTTTGTAGAATTTTTCTGGGAAACTTCCCCAGCCAGGCTGAGTTCGCCCCCAGCTCCCTAGGGGAGACCAGTCACCACATGGCCAGCTCTGCTCTGGCTGCTAGTCCAGGGCTGGCCTGCAGGGAGTGTGTCTGGACGCTCGGCTAGGAGACGACAGTTTGGAGTTTAGTCCAGCTCTGTAATCTGCACCTTGAGCCCTGCACCCCTGGGTGGTGAGGGGAAATCCCGGGACAAAGCCGCCTGACTCGGGCCTGAAGAGACCCTGTCAGCAGAGATCAGCCCCTGGGCCGTGACCGAGGAGTCCAGAGTCATCTCTGAATCCAAGGATCATTCATGGAGTTTGTGAATGCACCATCTTTTAGTTAGTCAGTCCGGGAATTTGTTTTGGGGACCCCCTACTCCTTGAACTGTGTCCTCAAGCCAGGGAGTACGGGTTTGGGGATTTTATCACCAGCTGCATATTAAACCTATGGAGGGACTTACCACCTCCTCCCGTTTGTGAGTCCTTTGGGCTGTACTGAACCCAGTCAGCCACCCTGCTAAACAACTGCAGAGAAGATATCGTGATCATAGGTCATCAAGGGCCCCAACAAAGTACGCATACCAACGGGACACTATTCTTACATTTCCTCCATCAGGTCATGTGACTGGGGAAAGTCACGGGTATTGTCAGTGTGGGCACGAAGAATAGTGTTTTACCCTGTTATGTTATATTTGTCTCCTGTTTAATATAATTACTGTGTTGAGTATATTCTATGTATTTGTGTTATTTCTTGGAAGTCTCCAACTTTCTGGCAAGTAAGTGGGGGTTACCCTGTGGTTGGCATTTTCCTCCCAAGCCACCCTGGGGACCCTGCCAGGAAGGAGTGAGAGTGCTGGAGCCACCGCCAAATACATTCATAGGGAAACATAAAGAAGATGCACCCTGCTGGGTGGGTGGCAGGATCCAGAAGAACCCAGACCTGTCCATCAAAACTGTTCACAGATTAGCATGAAAGAAGGTAACCGGGTGGGGAGGGGGCACGACACTAATTCAAGAAACAATAGATGGAGACAGACAGAGGAGCACAAGGAAGCAATGGGACAACACTGGTCAGCACGATCAGCTGTGATAACAGGACACCAGCAACTCACCATAGTCAGGTTTTTTGCAGACACCTTGGAGGGATTTGAAGGAGGCTAATAAGGTAGCCGTGCGGGTGTTGATGGGGGCTTCTGCCAAGTGTGGGGGGCAGCATGGGGGATGGGAGTTACAGCTGTCGTGGTGAGCTGAGAATTCTTAAAGACTCAGCAAGATTTCGACAGAACGTCAATGTGAGAACCTACAGAGAGGTCTGAGACCAAAATGACACCCAAGTTATGGGCCTGAGTGACAGGTAAGAGGCTGGTGGTGTCCATAGTGATTGAGAAAGGCGGTAGCAGGGAGAACTAGGGGCGGGAGGTGGGGGTAGATTAGGAGCTCTGTTTTTGCCACATTTATCTTGAGACAATGATGAGACATCCACAAGCAGACAGAGACATAGGCCGAGATTTTCATCTGGAGAGAAGGAGACAGGTCACGAGCAGAGGTAGATCTTTGAGTCATCAGCACAGTTGTGGAGCATATCAAGGGCCTCTGCCTTTTCAAAGAAACTCGGGTCACTGCTGGGACAGAGCTGGGCAATGCCTGGGCAAGGGGAGCAGCCCAGGGTATGATTGTTTTTAAGAACTACTGGAACTAAGGGCATGTCTACACCATTAGCAGCTACAGGTTTACAGGGTCTTTTTCTTTCATCGACCTAGGTGCCTTCAGTGGGGGTTAGGTCAGCCTATCTGTCACACAGGCCATGAATGCTTCAGAAGCTTGGGTTGATCTAAATTTTAGGTGTAGACACCGTCTCAGAGCAGGTGACTTCCCCCAACTCTGCAGAAAAGCAAAGTGAAAAGGCTGCACCTGGAGCTAAAGGAAGGACAGGTGTGAGGAGACAAGTCTTAATGCGGCTGCTGCAGACACACAAAGAGAGTGAAGATGGAGCTGAGAACTGCCTGGTCTCTTGGGGCCTTGCTCCTACCCATATGGACTCTGCCTTGAGCGTCCCTTTGCCACACTAACCTACAAACCTTCTCCTGCTGGATTCCAGGGGATTAATAAATGCTCCTTTGTTCTCAAAGGCTTCTTTGCAGAATACTGACTAGGTTCCTAAGACAGTGGGTCCAGAACCTCAAGGGGATTTAGGTGCCTTGTTCTCATTGAAATAAACAGGAGCTGGGAGCTGAAACATCACTGCGGATCTGGGTGGTAAAGTCTGCGCAGGAATCTAAACACAGGTGGATTTGCTGTAGGTGTAAACGGTGGGAAGCAGGAGGTGCTGGAGGCCAAAGGCCCAGTCCCAGAGTCATTCAGGCTACAAGGCCTGTCCTTGTGGGTCAGCATGAATCTTGGGGCCTGGTCACTCCCAGGAGCCTGTTTAAAGGCAGAGCAGAGCACAGAGCCTGTCAATCTGTGACGGACGAGCCGGTCAGCCCCCTCATCCATCCATGCCCCCGTTCATGTCCCCCTTCCCCCCACCCGCCATCAGAGCCTCCAGTGCCCTGCGCTGGGGGAGCCCCTGGAGAGCTGTAGCTAGTTCCCTGTCTGGGGGAGCCAAGGGGGGGTGCAGAGCTGTTCACTGATGCACCCACACAGCGTTAGCTGCATGACTTCCCCTCCCCCGATGTGTGGGGGAGGGGGAGCATACGGAAACCTACATGGGGAGAGTAATTGCCGGCTGAGAGGTTCCCACAGCTTCCCCGCCAGGAAACCACCCAGATCACGGGTTCCTCTCACTGGCCTCAGACAGCTCCCCCTTCTCCCCATCTCACAGCCCATGGACCCCTGTGTCCCAGTGCCCCCTCCCACGGTGCTGAGCCTGCCTCCCTAGGGCCTTGTCTGTACCAGGAGAAGAGCTGTTTTCCTGCCATGTCTTACACCAAACACAGTGACTAACAGGAGCTAACATCTGAGTGAAGATGAGGTAGGTGTCAGTTTAACACGAGTTAGCAGGTCAAGTTAAAGACAAGGCTCCCCGCTAGGCTGTCCCTTGACCTGTTAACGTGAGTGGAGATTACACATGGCCTTGTCTTCACTAGGATTTTAGCCCATGTTCCCTGACACACTGTGGGTATGTCTACACTACGGAATAAGGTCGAATTTATAGAAGTCGGTTTTTTAGAAATCGGTTTTATAAATTCGAGTGTGTGTGTCCCCACAGAAAATGCTCTAAGTGCATTAAGTGCATTAACTCGGCGGAGCGCTTCCACAGTACCGAGGCAAACGTCGACTTCCGGAGCGTTGCACTGTGGGTAGCTATCCCACAGTTCCTGCAGTCTCCGCTGCCCATTGGAATTCTGGGTTGAGATCCCAATGCCTGATGGGGCTAAAACATTGTCGCGGGTGGTTCTGGGTACATATCGTCAGCCCCCCGTTCCCTCCCTCCCCCCGTGAAAGCAAGGGCAGACAATCGTTCCGCGCCTTTTTTCTGTGCGGACGCCATACCACGGCAAGCATGGAGCCCGCTCAGCTCACTTTGGCAATTAGGAGCACATTAACCACCACACGCATTATTCAGCAGTATATGCAGCACCAGAACATGGCAACGCGATACCGGGCGAGGAGGCGACGTCAGCGCGGTCACGTGAGTGATCAGGACATGGACACAGATTTCTCTGAAAGCATGGGCCCTGACAATGCATGCATCATGGTGCTAATGGGGCAGGTTCATGCTGTGGAACGCCGATTCTGGGCTCGGGAAACAAGCACAGACTGGTGGGACCGCATAGTGTTGCAGGTCTGGGACGATTCCCAGTGGCTACGAAACTTTCGCATGCGTAAGGGCACTTTCATGGAACTTTGTGACTTGCTTTCCCCTGCCCTGAAGCGCATGAATACCAAGATGAGAGCAGCCCTCACAGTTGAGAAGCGAGTGGCGATAGCCCTGTGGAAGCTTGCAACGCCAGACAGCTACCGGTCAGTTGGGAATCAATTTGGAGTGGGCAAATCTACTGTGGGGGCTGCTGTGATGCAAGTAGCCCACGCAATCAAAGATCTGCTGATATCAAGGGTAGTGACCCTGGGAAATGTGCAGGTCATAGTGGATGGCTTTGCTGCAATGGGATTCCCTAACTGTGGTGGGGCTATAGACGGAACCCATATCCCTATCTTGGCACCGGAGCACCAAGCCGCCGAGTACATAAACCGCAAGGGGTACTTTTCAATAGTGCTGCAAGCTCTGTTGGATCACAAGGGACGTTTCACCAACATCAACGTGGGATGGCCAGGAAAGGTGCATGATGCTCGCATCTTCAGGAACTCTGGTCTGTTTCAAAAGCTGCAGGAAGGGACTTTATTCCCAGACCAGAAAATAACTGTTGGGGATGTTGAAATGCCTATATGTATCCTTGGGGACCCAGTCTACCCCTTAATGCCATGGCTCATGAAGCCGTACACAGGCAGCCTGGACAGTGGTCAGGAGCTGTTCAACTACAGGCTGAGCAAGTGCAGAATGGTGGTAGAATGTGCATTTGGACGTTTAAAGGCGCGCTGGCGCAGTTTACTGACTCGCTTAGACCTCAGCGAAACCAATATTCCCACTGTTATTACTGCTTGCTGTGTGCTCCACAATATCTGTGAGAGTAAGGGGGAGACATTTATGGCGGGGTGGGAGGTTGAGGCAAATCGCCTGGCTGCTGGTTACGCGCATCCAGACACCAGGGCGGTTAGAAGAGCACAGGAGGGCGCGGTACGCATCAGAGAAGCTTTGAAAAACAGTTTCATGACTGGCCAGGCTACGGTGTGAAAGTTCTGTTTGTTTCTCCTTGATGAACCCCCCCGCCCCTTGGTTCACTCTACTTCCCTGTAAGCTAACCACCCTCCCCTCCTCCCTTCGATCACCGCTTGCAGAGCCAATAAAGTCATTGTTGCTTCACATTCATGCATTCTTTATTCATTCATCACACAAATAGGGGGATGACTACCAAGGTAGCCCAGGAGGGGTGGTGGAGGAGGGAAGGAAAATGCCACACAGCACTTTAAGCACAGCACTTTAAAAGTTTACAACTTTAAAATTTATTGAATGACAGCCTTCTTTTTTTTGGGCAATCCTCTGTGGTGGAGTGGCTGGTTGGCCGGAGGCCCCCCCACCGCGTTCTTGGGCGTCTGGGTGTGGAGGCTATGGAACTTGGGGAGGAGGGCGGTTGGTTACAGAGGGGCTGCAGTGGCAGTCTGTGCTCCAGCTGCCTTTGCTGCAGCTCAACCATACACTGGAGCATACTGGTTTGGTCCTGCAGCAGCCTCAGCATTGAATCCTGCCTCCTCTCATCACGCTGCCGCCACATTTGAGCTTCAGCCCTGTCTTCAGCCTGCCACTTACTCTCTTCAGCCCTCCACCTCTCCTCCCGGTCATTTTGTGCTTTCCTGCACTCTGACATTATTTGCCTCCACGCATTCGTCTGTGCTCTGTCAGTGTGGGAGGACAGCATGAGCTCGGAGAACATTTCATCTCGAGTGCGTTTTTTTTTTTCTTTCTAAGCTTCACTAGCCTCTGGGAAGGAGAAGATCCTGTGATCATTGAAACACATGCAGCTGGTGGAGAAAAAAAAAGGGACAGCGGTATTTAAAAAGACACATTTTATAAAACAGTCGCTACACTCTTTCAGGGTAAACCTTGCTGTTAACATTACATACATAGCACATGTGCTTTCTTTACAAGGTCGCATTTTGCCTCCTCCCACCGCGTGAACGGATTTTGGTTGAATGCCAGCAAACATACACTGCAATGCTTTGTTCTACAGTGATTCCCGAGTACGTGTTACTGGCCTGGAGTGGTAAAGTGTCCTACCATGAAGGACAAAATAAGGCTGCCCTCCCCAGAAACCTTTTGCAAAGGCAGAACCGCAAATGCCAGGGCAAAGTAATCCTTTCACATGCTTGCTTTTAAACCATGTATAGCATTTTAAAAGGTACACTCACCAGAGGTCCCTTCTCCGCCTGCTGAGTCCAGGAGGCAGCCTTGGGTGGGTTCGGGGGGTACTGGCTCCAGGTCTAGGGTGAGAAACAGTTCCTGGCTGTCGGGAAAACCGGTTTCTCCGCTTGCTTGCTGTGAGCTATCTACAACCTCCTCATCATCATCTTCTTCGTCCCCAAAACCTACTTCCGTATTGCCTCCATCTCCATTGAAGGAGTCAAACAACACGGCTGGGGTAGTGGTGGCTGAACCCCCTAAAATGGCATGCAGCTCATCAT
Organism: Caretta caretta; assembly: GCF_965140235.1. NCBI lineage: Eukaryota > Metazoa > Chordata > Testudines > Cheloniidae > Caretta > Caretta caretta. The sequence continues at coordinate 137,337,697 of NC_134210.1, forward strand.
AGAAGCGGCATGTTTGGGGCTCTGACCCAGAGCGGCTGTTCGCCTCTCTGGTTTTCTGGTAGGCTTGCCTCAGCTCCTTCAGTTTCACGCGGCACTGCTTCGGGTCCCTGTTATGGCCTCTGTCCTTCATGCCCTGGGAGATTTTCACAAAGGTTTTGGCATTTCGAAAACTGGAACAGAGTTCTGATAGCACGGATTCCTCTCCCCAAACAGCGATCAGATCCCGTACCTCCCGTTCGGTCCATGCTGGAGCTCTTTTGCGATTCTGGGACTCCATCATGGTCACCTGTGCTGATGAGCTCTGCATGGTCACCTGCAGCTTGCCACGCTGGCCAAACAGGAAATGAGATTCAAAAGTTCGCGGTTCTTTTCCTGTCTACCTGGCCAGTGCATCTGAGTAGCGCTGTCCAGAGCGGTCACAATGGAGCACTCTGGGATAGCTCCCGGAGGCCAATACCATCGAATTGTGTCCACAGTACCCCAAATTCGAGCCGGCAACGTCGATTTAAGCGCTAATCCACTTGTCAGGGGTGGAGTAAGGAAATCGATTTTAAGAGCCCTTTAAGTCGAAATAAAGGGCTTCATTGTGTGGACGGGTGCAGGTTTAAATCGATTTAACGCTGCTAAATTCGACCTAAAGTCCTAGTGTAGACCAGGGCTGTGAGAAACACCTGTTGTCTAGTGTGGACACACCCTACACCAGCAGACTGGCTGTGCTGAGCCAGGCTGAGAGCACCAGAAAATGGAAGTAGCCAGCCATGCGATACCTATTGTCTTCCCTTTGTGTAGAATAATGAATTACCGTCTTGGATCAATTTCCCACTGAGTCGTGGGGTACTAGCTAAACTTCCCCAAGGCAAATCCCACAGGGCCGTAGCCTCCTTGCAGACTGAGCACCAGCCGTATCGATCTCCAGCTCAGTCCTGCAGATGGTTTCACAGGAAGTTCAGTCTATGTTCTTTGCTGGCGATCTTATCAGACCCCTGAAGCCTTTGGCCGCTCTGTGTAGTGCCAGTCCTTTGTAAACACGCTTTGGGAGTCATTGGTCCTCTCTCCTCATAGATCCCTACTAGAAAATGGCCGAAACCAAACCAGTGCTGATGGAAGAGATTGCTGGGGTCAGCTCTAAATATTCTCACTGCTGACCTTGATGGCCACTTAGGTGATGAATGCAGGTTGCCCCCTTCACGCTATTTAGCGTCATATTAAAATAAATAAATAAATAAATAAATACAGATCAATGTGGCCCAATTAGGGTTAGAATGAAGAAGTGGCTACTAACATTTCAACTTTGCACCTTCCCCCAATTCCAAGATGTTAAGGACAGAAGGCCCCATTCTGATCATCTCATCTGGCCTTTGAGAAAGGCTAGGTTAGGAAAGTGAGACACGAGGGGCCCTTTTAAGAAATGATTGGTTTTTAACCCTATATTTAGCTAATTTTCCCCCAGAAAATACAGCTTCCCTGTGAAGTGTTGTGCCGGAGCTGGAGTTTCTGTGTGAGGATCACACTGTGGTAGAGAGGCAGGTCAGTCCTGCTCTTTGTGCATTTTCCAATACACGACTAATGACCCCGGAGATAGGAGCTGGAGTACAGGTCTGTCAGGAGGTTGTTGCTGTCCTCTGCGGGCTCCAGGACGCTTCACACCCCACTCCCAGCATTCAAGATCCCTCTGCCCACAGAACTGTCATTTATCCTATGTTTACCATAGTGGCCATGGGCATGACCCAGGGTCCCATTGCGCTAGGCGCTGTACAAACAGAGAACAGACTATCCCTGGTTTCTTCATCAGGCTCTATTAAACTGTCTTAATTGCATTATAGTTTGACCAGCATAGGCTGTGATAATGAAAGTGAAAGCCTTGTTATAAGGGGGGCTGGGAGGCAGGAATTATGGGGAGATCTGGTCTAAATCTTGAATTTCTATTTTATGGGGAATTTTAACATGTTGAAATTTGCTTTTTATCCAATTCAGAATGAAAATAATTTTTTTTAAACTGCCAATGAGAGAGAATTTTTTAAAAAAGAAAAAAAATCATTTTAGAAAATATAACAATTTTGAAATTTCATTTAGTTATTTTAGTAGATTATTTTTACATGATTTCTTGTATTTCACGGCTACTACTGGCATATCAGAATAGACTATGTAAAACATTCTCTTTTATAAAATCATTAAGGGCAGCTGCTACTTAGGTACCAGGGGCCCTAAAAGGGAGCCAGCCAGCCAGCGGCCCAGATAGCTGCAGCAGTCCAGGAGCCAGCAAGCAGAGCTGTAAACAGGGGAATCTGAGGGGGAGTTTGCAAGGGGAGTTTGTCTTGTGGTGCTTGTTGGGGGTTTGGCTTTGCTGTGGGGGGTGCGGTTTTGGGTGTGGTTTGTGTTTCCCAGATGAACAGGGTTTAGGTGGGAAGGGTATGACAGACACAGAGGCAGCAGTGGGAGTGACCCATGTCGTGGAAGACACAATGGAGATGACTGGATGTGGAAGCTGTGGTATGTCCATGATCCTGGAGGGGGCACCTGGTAAGAGTTTTGTCTGCATGAAATGCCGTCTGCTAGAGCTGATGGAGGAAAAGATCCGAGGTTTGGAGATGCAGGTGGAAAGTCTGGTTGAGTTTAGAAAGGGGTTTGAGCAGATTATGGAGCAAAGACATGAGGTATCTGAAGGGAAAAGCTCAGACTTGCAGATGGAAGCAGGACTGGGGAATTCTGAGGGGAGACTGGGTGAGGGAAGTGGTCAGTGGAAGCATGTGACTAAAAGAACCAGGCAGAGGAAAAGACGGGCTAGTAAAGGAGAAATAGAGCTCAAGAATAGGTTTGCAGAGTTGGAAAATGAAAAAGGGGCTCAGCAGGTAATCACTGAAGGTGGAAGGGCAAGGAAGAAGAGAAGAGCAGCTAGTCCTATAGGAAAAGGGGAAGAGTCAATGGAGACTACACCAAATCTGAGCCGCAGGAGGATACAGGATGGGTTGAAGAGGATTACAAGGAAGAATAGGAATGGAAAGAACTTGCAGCCAGAGGGAACAGGGGATAGACTGGAGAGTAGCACCGTCACCAGGAAAAGGCAGGTCTATGTGATTGGGGACTCTTTACTGAGAAGAATAGTCAGGCCTGTAACCAGAGCTGATCCAGAGAACAGGAGGGTGTGCTGTCTTCCAGGTGCTAAGATATGGGATGTAGACCTGAGGTTGAAAAAAGGATCCTAAAGGGAGCGGGAAATAATCCCCTAATTATCCTTCATGTGGGAACAAATGATATGGCTAGATTCTCGCTGGAAAGTATTAAGGGAGACTATGCTAGGCTGGGGAAGACGCTTAAGGAAATCGAGGCTCAAGTGATCTTTAGGGGGATTCTGCCTGTTCCTAGAGAAGGGCAACAAAGGTGTGACAAGATTATGACTATCAACAGATGGCTCAGACAGTGGTGCTATAAGGAGGGCTTTGGGATGTGTGGCCACTGGGAGGCATTCATGGACAGAGGACAGTTCTCTCGGGATGGACTTCATCTGAGTAGGGAAGGAAATGGACTTCTAAGATGGAGGCTGGCACAACTGATTAAGAGAGCTTTAAACTAGGAATCTGGGGGGAGATGGTTGGGAGATGCCCAGGTAATCTCCACGCCGGATTTTAGCATTGAGAGGGAAGAAAACGAAGTAAGAGAGGATACAGCCATGGGTGGGAGAATGTATATAAGGAGGAAGGGCAGTGTAGATACCAGTCTAATAGGTTCTACTGGCTGTAGAATGACTATGCCTCATTGGGTACAGAACGTGAGCGAGGCCAAACAGCAAAAATGAAGATGTTTGTACACCAATGCGAGGAGCCTAGGTAACAAAATGGAGGAACTAGAGCTACTGGTGCAGGAAGTGAAACCAGATATTCTAGGGATAACAGAAACAGGGTGGAATAGTCGTCATGACTGGACTACAGGTATTGAAGGGTATGTGCTGTTTAGGAAAGACCGAAATAAAGGTAAAGGTGGTGGAGTAGCATTGTCTATCAATGATGAGGTAGAATGTAAAGAAATAAGAAGCGATGGAATGGATAAGACAGAGTCTGTCTGGGCAAAAATTACATTGGGTAAGAAAACTATTAGAGCCTCCCCTGGGATAGTGCTTGGGGTGTTCTGTAGACCGCCGGGATCTAATTTGGATATGGATAGAGCCCTCTTTAATGTTTTTAATGAAGTAAATACTAATGGAAACTGTGTGATCATGGGAGCCTTTAACGTCCCAGATATAGACTGGAGGACGAGTGCTAATAATAATAATAGGGCTCAGATGTTCCTAGATGCGATAGCTGATGGATTCCTTTATCAAGTAGTTGCTGAACTGACTAGAGGGGATGCCATTTTAGATTTGGTTTTGGTGAGTAGTGAGAACCTCATAGAAGAAATGGTTGTAGGGGACAATCTTGGCTCAAGTGATCATGAACTAATTCAGTTCAAACTGAACGGAAGGATTATCTGCAACTAGGGTTTTTGATTTCAAAAGGGCTGATTTTCAAAAATTAAGGAAATTAGTTAGGGAAGTGGATTGGACTGAAGAATTTATGGATCTAAAGGTAGAGGAGGCCTGGGATTATTTTAAATCAAAACTGCAGAAGCTATTGGAAGCCTGCATCCCAAGAAAGGTGAAAAAATTCATAGGCAGGAGTTGTAGACCAAGCTGGATGAGCAAGCATCTCTGAGAGGTGATTAAGAAAAAGCAGAAAGCGTACAGTGAGTGGAAGAAGGGAGGGATAAGCAAGGAAAGCTACCTTACTGAGGTCAGAACATGTAGGGATAAAGTGAGACAGGCTAAAAGTCAAGTAGAGTTGGACCTTGCAAAGGGAATTAAAACCAATAGTAAAAGGTTCTATAGCTATATAAATAAGAAGAAAACAAAGAAAATAAAGTCTTTGCCTCAGTCTTTAATAAGACTAAAGAGGATCTTCGGGATAATGGTAGCATGACAAATGGGAATGAGGATGTGGAGGTACATATTACCATATCTGAGGTAGAAGCGAAACTCAAACAGCTTAATGGGACTAAATCGGTGGGCCCAGATAATCTTTATCCAAGAATATTAAAGGAATTGGCACATGAAATTGCAAGCCCATTAGCAAGAATTTTTAATGAATCTAAACTCAGGGGTTGTACCATATGATTGGAGAATTGCTAACATAGTTTCTATTTTTAAGAAAGGGAAAAAAAGTGATCCAGGTAACTATAGGCCTGTTAGTTTGACATCTGTAGTATGCTAGGTCTTGGAAAACATTTTGAAGGAGAAGGTAATTAAGGACTTTGAAGTCAATGGTAAATGGGACAAAATACAACATGGTTTTACAAAAGGTAGATTGTGCCAAACCAACCTGATGTCCTTCTTTGAGAAAGTAACAGAGTTTTTAGACAAAGGAAATGCAGTGGATCTAATTTACCTAGATTTCAGTAAGGCGTTTGATCCCATGCCACATGGGGAATTATTAGTTAAATTGGATAAGATGGGGATCAATAGGAAAATTGAAAGGTGGATAAGGAATTGGTTAAAGGGGAGACTACAACGGGTCCTACTGAAAGGTGAACTGTCAGGCTGGAGAGAGATTACCAGTGGAGTTCCTCAAGGATCAGTTTTGGGACCAATCTTATTTAATCTTTTTATTACTGACCTTGGCACAAAAAGTGGGAGTGTGCTAATAAAGTTTGTGGATGATACAAAGCTGGGAGGTATTGCCAATTTAGAGAAGGACAGGGATATCCTACAGGAGGATCTGGATGACCTTGTAAACTGGAGTAATAGTAATAGGATGAAATTTAATAGTGATAAGTGTAAGGTCATGCATTTAGGGATTAATAACAAGAATTTTAGTTATAAGCTGGGGACACATCAATTAGAAGTAACAGAGGAGGAGAAGGACCTTGGAGTATTGGTTGACCATAGGATGACTATGAGCCGCCAGTGCGATATGGCCGTGAAAAAAGCTAATGCAGTCTTGGGATGCATCAGGAGAGGTATTTCCAGTAGAGATAAGGAGGTTTTAGACCATTATACAAGGCACTGGTGAGACCTCACCTGGAATACTGTGTGCAGTTCTGGTCTCCCATGTTTAAGAAGGATGAATTCAAACTGGAACAGGTACAGAGAAGGACTACTAGGATGATCCGAGGAATGGAAAACTTGTCTTATGAAAGGAGACTCAAGGAGCTTGGCTTGTTTAGTCTAACTAAAAGAAGGTTGAGGGGAGGTATGATTGCTCTCTATAAATATATCAGAGGGATAAATACTGGAGAGGGAGAGGAATTATTTAAGCTCAGTACCAATGTGGACACAAGAACAAATGGATATAAACTGGCCACCAGGAAGTTTAGACTTGAAATTAGACGAAGGTTTCTAACCATCAGAGGAGTGAAGTTTTGGAATAGCCTTCCAAGGGAAGCAGTGGGGGCAAAAGATCTATCTGGCTTTAAGATTAAACTCGATAAGTTTATGGAGGAGATGGTATGATGGGATAACATTGTTTTGGTAATTAAATATCCGTGGTAAATAGGCCCAATGGCCTGTGATGGGATATTAGATGTTCGGGTCTGAGTTACCCAGGAAAGAATTTTCTGTAGTATCTGGCTGGTGAATCTTGCCCATATGCTCAGGGTTTAGCTGATCGCCATATTTGAGGTCGGGAAGGAATGTTCCTCCAGGGCAGGTTGGAAGAGGCCCTGGAGGTTTTTCGCCTTCCTCTGTAGCATGGGGCACTGGTCACTTGCTGGAGGATTCTCTGCTCCTTGAAGTCTTTAAACCACGATTTGAGGACTTCAATAGCTCAGACATAGGTTTTTCGCAGGAGTGGTGGGTGGAATTCTGTGGCCTGCATTGTGCAGGAGGTCAGACTAAATGATCATAATGGTCCCTTCTGACCTAAATATCTATGAATCTATGAAACATTTTAACTTTCTAGATCAGTTGTTCTCAAACTGTGGGTCAGGACCCCAAAGTGGGCTGCAAACCCATTTTAATGGGGTCACCAGGCTGGCTTAGACTTGCTGAGGGCTTCAGCGCTAGGTAATGGGGCACAGGTTACAGCCCCCCCCCCACCTGGGACTGAAGCCCTGGGGCTTCAACCCCACACCCAGAGCAGTGGGGCTCAGGCGGGCTTGGACTTCAGTCCCCCCTCCTGGGGACATGTAGTAATTTTTGATGTCAGAACGGGGTCATGGTGCAATGAAGTTTTAGAACTCCTGTTCTAGATCAAAACATCCCATGAGCCGCTCCTGCACAGAGCCACTGGGCTGCCTGAAACTGGCACAGTCATCATCACAGCCACAACAGAGTGAAATTACACCAGATCACAGCAGCTGCAACAGCCCTCATCACACAGAGAGGAGGCAGCCCCAGCTCTTGGGAGACCGCAGGGGGGTATGGATGAGCCTGGAGTGAGCTCTGGGATGGGGGATATGCACAGGGAGCTCCACAACACTGAGCCCCCCCATTCCCACACCAGCTAGTGCAAATCACTGTCAATGCAGTTTAGACACTATTAATATATTAATGTAAAGGAAGAGTTGAGGGGGATTTTGACTTTTGAACTCTGGAGAAATAGGGGTAGGTAAGGGTACAAGACCCTGCTCAGAGTGAGCTGTTTGATGCCTGTTCACGCCCTGCAATGGGTCAGGGAATCATCTCCTTTTGGGGTGAAGGTGCTTGGTTTAGAGGCATCTTTAAGCCCAGCCACCCATGAGTGTAGGGGAAGGCTATAAAGTTTGCACTGTGAAGGGCTAAAATCCATGTGCTGTTTACATAAAAACCTGATATAGGCTGTCAGCTCTTTCTACAGGCTCAAAGTCCAGAGTTTGGTCAAGCAGCCGAGAGGCCCAGTAAAAAGTGAACTATATTGGCTAAGAGAAGCAGAACAAACAAAAGACAACCTTGCTTGTACTGAGATATGCATGGTCAGCAAAATGCCAGATGGGGAGCAGTAATTGGCACTTATCTGAAGATGCAGACAGACCAGAGGAATGAAAGAGGCCCTGTGTCTGGGTCTGTGTATACACCTCTGCAATGGAGGTAACCATGCTCTCCCCACACACCAACCTTGAGTTTATGGAAGAGGTTCAAGTATGTCAGTATGAGATATGGCATCCTCCTCCCCTCCCCAGATACCAGTGTCTGCCTTTGGAAACGCAAATGAGCAACTTGAAACATAATTTCTATGGCCATGTACTTTTCAATGTTTTTCTACTTTAATCCCCAGGTATATACCTGTTGGACAATCAGAGGAGCTACTTCATTCCTATGGACCCCAAATCAGAATTCAACAGATATATTATATACTTTATATATTGTTTAAAGAAAAACACCTGTGTACTAATTGTATGTTACTTGTTAACCTGAAACCATGGGCGGAGACATTATGTAATCTTTGACTATTGGCTACTGTGCTTATCTTGTCTTGCTGCTAGACCTATCCAGGGGCTTGGGACCACCTACCCCGTCATTTCCCTCTGCCCATGGAAAATCCATATAATTCACGGTAATCAATTGTTTGGCAGTGTCTCTGAGCCTAATAAGCAAAGTGACACTCCGCCAGCACTGTGCGTAATAAACCCACGGGCTTGATTCTACACGGTGTCCATTTTGTTCCTTCACACTAGCTGTTCCAGTACTTTCTACCTCTGGGAAAGATGAACCCTGGGCACCAAGCACCCAAATTCCCCAGGGAGGAGCCACCAGCATGGCCCGGTTACACTGTGGTGTGATACAGAGTCACCCAGGAGGTTAGTGTTAACCCAGCAAGTGCTGCAGGCTCCATGGGACAGGCAGAGGGGCTTGGCCCAGTCTGCGGAAGCTGGTCAGGGAGGGGTCTCCAGACCATCTCTCTCACCTGCAGCTCTCACCAGCCTGTGGTGGGTCCATGCAGCCCACCACGGGGGAAGGAATGAGGCAGCTCCCCTGCTGTGCTCCTGAGCACACTGGACAACTAGTGCCAGGTGCAGCTGCAGCATCACTCACAGGGACAGATCCAGGAACGTCACAGATTCACTGGAACAGAAGGGAGTATGGACACGCTAACCTGGAGTATCTGCAAGGTTCTTACTGGGCGCCCGTGAGAGTTTTAGTTAAAAGCTGCTTTTGCTGATTAGCGGAAATTAGAAGGTTTTGCTGTTGCTAGAGAAATTGTTTTAGCCCATTAGGGGTTATGATTGGTCTGATGCAGGGTATAGTCATGATTTGAGTAAAACAATTGGCGAAGGCATTATAAGAAGAATTCTCATTTTAACTATATGAGGGTGAGAAAACAAGCTCTTTGGAACGTAACTCAGGGATACGGCTCAAGACCAGAACTGCTAGGATTTTTAACCCTTTCATGACCAGACTGTGGAGAAGCCAGAGCCCCAGATGACACAACGCTGACTGGCCATAAGGAGATGTCTGTCTGCTTTATTGGGAGTGGTGAGCATTAGTAGTCTGCTGATCAGTTGTTGATTGCTAATAAATACATGTACATGCTTAAGAATATTCACCGTGTGATAAAGGCTCCTTCACTGGAAAAAGGTCCTGTTAACCCATAGAGGGTCATTGCACCCCGAGGAGGAGGAGAGAGCTGTAAATTGTGAGGGCAAAAGAGGAGGTCTTAAGTGGGGTTCCACAGGGATCTGTTCTGGGTCCAGTGTTTAACATCGTTATTAATGACCTGGATGTATGTACAGAGAGCAGACTGATCAGTGCTGCAGATGACACAAAGCTGCGGGGTAGGGGGAAGGAGGTTGCCAAAACTTTGGAGGACAGAGCTAAAATTCAGAGGGATTTGGATAAATTGGAGAACTGGGCAATAGGCAAAATGAAATTCAACAAAGATCAATGCGAGGTACGCCACGTAGGGAAGGAAAACCAAATGCACAAATACAGAATGAGGCAAACTGGCTCGGCAGCAGCACTGCTGAGAAGGATCTGGGAGTGGTGGTGGATGGGTGTTTGTTAGTGGAAAGGCTTGAATCATAAAAGATGAAGAGTTCAGGTGTACTAAGTGTTTCTTTCAAACTCTGATAATTATGGTAAATAAACCACAAAAGGCTGAAAAAGTTTTGAATCTGTTTCTCTCTCTCTATGCAGATATACCTACAATAACCGTATTTGACAAAACTCACACACAACTTAACTGTTGCCTGAAAGTATTTTTAATGCTAATATTTGCATCTATTTGACATTTTTCTAAATACTTTCTCAATGTTTCAGATAAATTGGAGACAAGTATCAGGGGGTAGCCGTGTTAGTCTGTATCCCCAAAAACAACGAGGAGTCCGGTGGCACCTTAAAGACTAACAGATTTATTTGGGCATAAGCTTTCGTGGGCCCATGAAAGCTTTTGTCCAATTAAACCGGTTAGTCTTTAAGGTGCCATGGGACTCCTCGTTATCTTTCCTGGACGTTATTTTCAGGCTATACAGTGGTTTGATTTTATTTTTCATTTAATGCACTAAGAATATAAACAACATAGGCCCTGGGTATATTTCACAGCATTGTTTGTGTTCGTTGAACAGGGGCACTTGTGGTGTGAGAAATGTTTCTCTTGAGTCTGGGCCGTGGCTATATCTTGACCAAGAAATTTGGACCTTGAAAAAAATAATTAACTATCCCTGTATTAAGGGCTGCTCCGAAGAGGACGGTGATCAATCGTTCTCCAGTTGATAGTTGGAGAAGGGGGAATTTAGATTACACATTAGGAAAAACTCTCTAGCTATAAGGACAGTTCACTGTGGAACAGGTTGTCACAGACTCACAGGCCAGTGCTCTCTTGGCTCCATATGCCCTTGGTAGGAACCGGCCTTTAGAGTATTGACCCTACATAAGGTCACGCTTTGCTCGGGATTTAAGCTGTACGCTTCTCCTCCGCCTCCCAGTACCACACATCTGAGCCTCCAGCATGCCTCTCTCTCTCTAGCCTGCAGCGATTCTCAGCCAGCGCAGCACAGAAGGGTTTATTGTATGTCTGGAACAGAGCACAAGATGTTCTCAGGGGTGTCCATCTGGGTCTGTCCCCATCCAGGTAGGCTTAGACCGATCTTTGTTCCCAGCCCAGAGGTTACTTTCTTTCTGCGGTCCACCCTATATCACCTCCAAGGCCCCGCCTCCATCTTTGACTTCTTTCACAGGCAAACAGATCTCCAGGTGACTCTCACTTCAGCTCTTTGTTCTCTCTGCTGCCCATAACTGACTGGCTCCAAGTTCGGATGGGCCTTCGGGTCATCAGTCACTGAGTTAGAAAAAGTGTCCAGGCCATGGTCTGGGGTCCAGGCTGCTAGACTGGGTCACACCTGGTCCTCTGCAACAATAGCACTCCCCTCCCACCTGGGTTAGACATGCAGCGCATTGGGGAAATGGAGGCACGGTCTACGTATGCAATGTTAGGAAAATATCCCACTTCATCACACAGGTTTCCTAGAGAGGATGTAGAACCCCCGTCATTAGAAGTTTTCAACAACAGGTTGGACAAACACCTGTCCAGGATGGTCTAGGTTTACTTGGTGCTGCCTGAGATCAGGGGCTTGACTTGACGACCTCTTGACATTCCTAGTAGCCCGGCATTTCTATGGCTCTATCAATGGTGAAAAGGACATTTGAGGCACTTATAAACTAAATGCAGACACTTATTCCTGTCCAACAAAATGCCTCAGCCGATGTGAGCAACAGCGCTGCCAGCTGCGAGTAGACCCGGCCATTTACCATGTTATAATCATGAAATTCTACAGAAAAGACAGACGTCCCCCACCATAGACACACAAGCAGCTACTGCTCACAGATCTCGCGCACCGTCTTGTGCAGACAGCATTGCGCAGCCAGAGCACTGAGTGCATCACTGAACGCTAGCAAATACTAAACTCTGACTAACAGAGTTTTTATCCATTCACATTTTGGAAATTATTCTGTGCAAATAAAACATTATTACAGAAAACTATTACATCTGAAAAGCAAAAAGTGGTTCAGTGAGCAGACAGATGAGGCCGGAAATCCCACACAGGACACTCCAAGTGCCAGAGAAAAGCTAGGGAGGGGTTGACTGGTTCTTGCAGGGAGACAGAGCAGAGCTCATCCATCTTCCTCTCTGGGCTCCCCTCATGTCGTGGCACAGACTCCAACAGGCTCAGTTAAGCTGCAGAAGTTAAACACAGGCAACGTCTATTAAAGGGAACCTGCCAGAATGTTTTGCAATGACAGTGCACACTGCTGTGGGACGGTCGCCCTAGTGGCTGCAGGGTTCAGTGGACAAAATCTCGAACCCCGCTGACAAAGCTTGTAGCTCCAGGGTCAGCGACCCAGGTTCCTGGAGCCCCAAGTGCTGGGCTCTGTCCCTCCTGCTTCCTCCCTGCAGTTTCACTGGAGACTGTTCTCTGAAGCAGCTGGAGTTATCCTTGCAAAAGCTGAGCTCAGCCCACGCTGTGTCAGCAGCCACAGAGAAATCCCTCTCACTAGAGTCTTTCACACCTAAATTCATTGCAGATAAAACAAGGGGGATTTGGCTACAAACCTGTTCCTGCACCCCCATGTGAATAAAAGGGAAATAAGAGATCCAGAACCCCCCCCCCGTCCTGCTCCTTGGGGCTGGTTTGCTAGAAGGTCCAATGACTTGGACTAGGTGTCTCTCTCCAGAGGCCTCAGTGAGAGCAGTGAACCCCTAGGCTACAGCCTCCATCACTTACCCTTGGCAGATAGGTCAGAGCCACTAGATCCTTGGTCATTTTCTGTGCAGAGGAGGAGGAGAAGAGAGAGGATATTAGTATCTCTCACAAGGCAGAGTTTCAGCGGAGTTAGTAGATACGGGGACTCCTATCCAAAGGGAATAGTCATCACCTCACTCTTCCCTAGCAGTGAGCTGGTTGGTGCACAGACCAGTCTACAGGGCAGCTGCCCAGGATTTCCATTATTCCCATGCAAAAAATGTCACCACTGCAGGGGGTCAGCACTGCTCTGTGCTCTTCATGCCTCGTCAGAACGGGAGCCCGGAACACTCAACATTCAATGGCTGGCAAAGTAGGAGATGCTGGGCTAAGGATACTCAGGCCAAACAACCTCAACTCTGCCCCCTTCGGTCTGTTCCCAGAGGGGTCCCTCACGCAGACCACAGACGTCACCCTCACCCCCTGCCAATGAACAGCAATTCCCGCCTTAATCAATGGCGCTGCACCGAACAGTGTGGACGGTATGAAAAGGCATGCTGATTTGGGGTGGTGCTGGGCACACAGACAAGGACAAGTTTGGTTTGGCATGGTGCTGTTCTACTTCCTGTTCCTATTCCCAGACCCACTGGGGCAGAGTTCGAGTTGTGTAAGAAGCATCATTCTACCTCTGCATATGCTGGTTTGCCAACCTTTGACTTCTGGGAATTAAACACTCTGTAGGAAAGGGGCGTGGCCTCCCTCAGAGGCTGAGAGCAAGGGAGGGCCAGACCTCGGCTGCCACGCAGGAAGCGGAAGGGCAGGACGGGAACTGGACATATAAGAGGCGAGCCCTGCAGCTCAGTTGAGCAGGAGTTGCTGAGGAAGTCACACGCTTCCAGCCCGCTGCTGGAGCCCTTGGAAGACCCCTGGTATCTTGGATGCGTCCTTGGGACAGCAGAACTGCGAGAAGCCCGACGCTGAGGAGCTGCTGAGATTGCCACTGGCAGTGTGCACTGCGGGGAGACGGAGGACAACCCGGGGTTCAGCTCCACCCAGGGGGAGGGGAGGGGAGGAAGTAGCCCAGGGACAGCTGACTGCTGTCCAGCTACATTGCTGGCTGGCACGAGGTCAGTGTGTTGCGGCTGGATCCCCGCTGAGCCAGTTGCAGATTGCTCTGCCGTTGTTACAGCCCTGGGGTGGGACACGGTGGAGTCGGGTGGGCTCACGTTCCCCTGCCACCCTAACCCCAGAGTTGGCAGCCTCCCCACCTTAGGCCAGGAGGCCTGAGCAAGTCGATAGCCCCTGCCTGGGCCCCAGGCTGTTCCCTGATCTACCCTGCCAGAGGGTTGGTGCCTTAGACGGCCAACCGCCCCCTTGCTTAGACTGTTGTTCCAGGAGCGTGTCAGCAAAAGGGTGTGGCCTCCCTCAGAGACGGACACCGAGGGAGAGCCACACCCGCCTACATGCTTACACACACCCATTCTGACAGGACACAGGGAGCCCAGCGCAGGGCTGAGCACCTGCACCCTTAACTCCCCATTAACAAAGTTCCTGCATGTGAATTTCCGTTGTTCTGGAGCAACGAGGAGGAGGAGGGAGGGAGGCACGACTGAGGGCCAGCTGTGGGAGGAAGGGTGGTGCTCTGAGGAGGTTTTGTTGGCACTTCTCAAACCCCCTCAGTTACCTGCCTGGGGCACCCCTGAGAGAGTAAAGAGAGAGATGGACGGCTACACCCTAGCAGGGCCCGGCAGATCTGTTCACTTTATACCAGCTCTTGGTGCCAGGCATTAGATGGCCTCCGAGACAGTCCATAATTTATGTAAATATTTTCCATAGTTTTAGTTTTCATCCTATTCCTAAAGCTAATTACAGGAGACAACTGAGGAGGGTATTTGAACTCGTGGTCATCAAGGAGACAGAGTGGTGCTGATCTGAAGTCAGTGGAAAGATTCCCATTGGCTTCACAGGCTTTGGATCAGGCCCAGATTTCACGAGCACTGAAACCCAACTTTCAGGTAAGTCAAAAGAAATGTAACATTAAAAGCAGGTCAGACACTTTCGGGGTCACACTCAGCCACACATAGCACAGCTCTAGGGGGATAATAATTCAGCCTAACACCACCATACACATTCCTATTGCCTTGTCTACACGAGCAAAATTTGGACCCATACCCACAAGCGATACAATTCCACCAGAGAGAGCAAAGGTGGAGCTATGGAGGAGATGGGGTTCAGGTGTTTTTAACCCCCATCTAGACTTCCTCTGAGCAAGGTTAGAGAACATGTATCTACAGTCACTCTACACTACTGAAGAAGACCTCTCTTGGGAAAATAACAGAGCACGGCACAGGTTATCCAACAAGTTCTTGGAATGTACTGGAGAAAATTTTTCTTTCAGCAGGTGGAGAATGCTACTAGGGAGAGAATCATAGAATATCAGGGTTGGAAGGGACCTCAGGAGGTCATCTCGTCCAACCCCCTGCTCAAAGCAGGACCAATCCGCAACTAATCATCCCAGCCAGGGCTTTGTCAAGCCTGACCTTAAAAACCACTAAGGAAGGAGATTCCACCACCTCCCTAGGTAACCCATTCCAGTGTTTCACCACCCTCCTCGTGAAAAAGTTTTTTCCTAATATCCAACCTAAATCTCCCCCACTGAACTTGAGACCATTATTCCTTGTTCTGTCATCTGCCACCACTGAGAACAGTCTAGCTCCATCCTCTTTGGAACCCCCTTTCAAGTAGTTGAAAGCAGCTATCAAATCCCCTCTCATTCTTCTCTTCTGCAGACTAAATAATCCCAGTTCCCTCAGCCTCTCCTCATAAGTCATGTGCTCCAGCCCCCAATAATTTTTCAGAGTAACAGCCATGTTAGTCTGTATTTGCAAAAAGAAAAGGAGTACTTGTGGCACCTTAGAGACTAACTAATTTATTGGAGCATAAGCTTTCATGAGCTACAGCTCACTTCATCGGATGCATACTGAGCTCATGAAAGCTTATGCTCAAATAAATTGGTTAGTCTCTAAGGTGCCACAAGTACTCCTTTTCTTTTTGCGAATACAGACGAACACGGCTGTCACTCTGAAACCTGTCATTATGCAAGGCACTGCATTTAGCCGTATGGAGTGGAAATCTATCAACTGCATGAAAAAACTTGTACAGATACAGACAGACATCATCTTCCTTTCCAAATGCAAACAGATGGACATCGTACCAAAAGGACTGAAGGTAAAAAATCCATTACAATCTACATACCACACAGACTATGCTGACAGCTTGTGCCACACGCTCTCAAAGAAACTGCGGAACCACCTGATCAACATCCTCTACAGCAAACAGGGAAAGACAAAGAATGAGCTCTCAAAAATGGATACTCTCATAAAAAACCAACCTTCCACACAAACTTCCTCGTGGCTGGACTTTACTAAAACTAGACAAGACATTTACAACACACACTTTGCTTCTCTACAAAAGAAAAAGGACACTAAACTTTCTAAACTACTACATGCCACAAGGGGCCACAGCAATGGTTCCCTCAACCCACCCAGCAATATTGTTAACCTATCCAGTATGCATCCGATGAAGTGAGCTGTAGCTCACAAAAGCTTATGCTCAAATAAATTGGTTAGTCTCTAAGGTGCCACAAGTACTCCTTTTCTTTTTGCTAATCATTTTTGTTGCCCTCCACTGGACTCTTTCCAATTTTTCCACATCCATCTTGTAGCGTGGGGCCCAAAACTGGACACAATACTCCAGATGAGGCCTCACCAATGTCGAATAGAGGGGAACGATCATGTCCCTTGATCTGCTGGTAACGCCCCTACTAATGCAGCCCAATATGCCGTTGGCCTTCTTGGCAACAAGGGCACACTGCTGACTCATATCCAGCTTCTCATCCACTGTAACCCCCAGGTCCTTTTCTGCAGAACTGCTACTTAGCCAGTCGGTCCCCAGCCTGTAGCGGTGCATGGGATTCTTCCATCCTAAGTTCAGGACTCTACTCTTGCCCTTGTTGAACCTCATCAGATTTCTTTTGGCCCAATCCTCTAATTTGTCTAGTTCCCTCTGTCTCCTACCCCTATCCTCCAGCATATCTACCACTCCTCCCAGTTTAGTGTCATCTACAAACTTGCTGAGGGTGCAATCCACGCTATCCTCCAGATCATTTATGAAGATATTGAAGAAAACCAGCCCCAGGACCGACACATGGGGCACTCTGCCTGATACCGGCTGCCAACTAGACATGGAGCCATTGATCACTATCCGTTGAGCTTGATGATCTAGCCAGCTTTCTATCCACCCTATAGTCCATTCATCCTGCCCATACTTCTTTAACTTGCTGGCAAGAATACTGTGAGAGACTATATCAAAAACTGTGCTAAAGTCAAGGAATAACACGTCCACTGCTTTTCCCTCATCCTCAGAGCCAGTTATCTCATCATAGACTTGCCCTTGGTGAATCCATGCAGACTGTTCCTGGTCACTTTCCTCTCCTCCAAGTGCTTCAGAATTGATTCCTTGAGGACCTGCTCCATGATTTGTTCAGGGACTGAGGTGAGGCTGACTGGCTTGTAGTTCCCCGGACCTTCCTCCTTCCCTTTTTTACAGATGGGCACTACATTAGCCTTTTTCCAGTCATGTGGGACCTCCCCCGATCGCCATGAGTTTTCAAAGAGAATGGCGAATGGCTCTGCATTTGACTCATTAGATTTGACTTTGACAAATAGGGAGGAACTGGTTGAGAATTTGAAAGTGGAAGGCAGCTTGGGTGAAAGTGATTAGGAAATGATAAGAGTTCATGATTCTAAAGAATGGTAGGAAGGAAAACAACAGAATAAAATAATGGATTTCAAGAAGGCAGACTTTAGCAAATTCAGGGAGTTGGTAGATAAGACCCCCTGGGAAGCAAGTTTAAGGGGAAAAACAGTTCAGGAGGGTTTGAAAGTTCTCAAGGAGACATTATCAAGACCACAAGTACAAACTATCACACTGCACAGGAAAGAAATGAAGGATGGCAAGAGACCATGCTTGCTTAACCAGGTGATCTTTAATGATCTAAAAATAAAAAAAAAAAGAGTCCTACACAAAGTGGAAACTAGGTCTGTCAAGGTTCCTTCCCCACGCTGAACTCTAGGGTACAGATGTGGGGACCTGCATGAAAGACCCCCTAAGCTTATTCTTACCAGCTTAGGTTAAAAACTTCCCCGAGGTACAAACTTTGCCTTGTCCTTGAACAGTATGCTGCCACCACCAAGCGTGTTAAACAAAGAACAAGGAAAGAGCCCACTTGGAGACGTCTTCCCCCAAAATATCCCCCCAAGCCCAACACCTCCTTTCCTGGGGAAGGCTTGATAAAAATCCTCACCAATTTGCATAGGTGAACACAGACCCAAACCCTTGGATCTTAAGAACAATGAAAAAGCAATCAGGTTCTTAAAAGAAGAATTCTAATCGAAGAAAAAGTAAAAGTATCACCTCTGTAAAATCAGGATGGTAAATACCTTACAGGGTAATGAGATTCAAAACATAGAGAATCCCTCTAGGCAAAACCTTAAGGTACAAAAAGACACAAAAGCAGGAATATACATTCCATTCAGCATGTGCTATTTTACCAGTCATTAAACAAAAGAAAATCTAATGCATTTCTAGCTAGATTGCTTACTAACTTTTTACAGGAGTTCTGAAGAGCATTCCTGATCTGTTCCCTGCAAAAGTATCACACAGACAGACAGACCCTTTCTTCCCCCCCACCCCCAGCTTTGAAAGTATCTTGTCTCCTCATTGGTCATTTTGGTCAGGTGCCAGCGAGGTTATCTTAGCTTCTTAACCCTTTCTCCTGTAAAGGGTTTTGCTTCTGGCCAGGAGGGATTTTATAGTTCTGTATACAGAAAGGTGGTTACCCTTCACTTTATATTTATGACAAGGTCAAATTCCAAAGATAACTGTAAACAAATAACACAAGTATGTAGGGACAAAATTAGAAAGACCAAGGCACAAAACGAGATTAAACTAGCTTGAGACATAAAGTGTAACAAAGAAACATTCTAAAAATACATTAAAAGCAAGAGGAAGACCAAGGACAGGGTAGGCCCGTCAGTGAATGGTGAAGAAAAGACAATAACAGAACATGTGAAAATGGGAAAAGGGCTAAATGACTTTTTTGTTTCAGTTTTCACCCAAATGTTTCATAGTGATTGGACATCTAACATAGTGAACACCAGTGAAGTTGAGGTAGACTCTGAGGCTGAAATAGGGAAAGAACAAGTTAAAAATTATTTAGACAAGTTAGATGTCTTCAAGTCACCAAGGCCTGATGAAAAGCATCCTAGAATACTCAAGGAGCTGACTGAGGAGATATCTGAGCCAATATCTCTGAAAAGTCATGGAAGATGGGAGAGAGGACTGGAAGAGGGGAAATATAGCGCCAATCTATGAAAAGGGGATTAGGGACAACCCCAGGAATTACAGACCTGTCAGTTTAACTTCAGTACCCAGAAAGATAATGAGGCAAATAATTAAGCAATCAATTTGCAAACACCTAGAAGATCATAAGGTGATAAGTAACAGTCAGCATGGATTTGTCAAGAACAAATTGTGTCAAACCAACCTGGTAGCTTTCTTTGACAGGGTAACAAGCCTTGTGTATATGGGGGAAATGGTAGATGCGGTATATCTTGACTTTAGTAAGGCTTTTGATACTGTCTCACAGAACCGTCTCATTAACAAACTAGGGAAATACAACCTAGATGGTGCTACTATAAGGTGGGTGCAGAACTGGTTGGAAAACCGTTCCCAGAGAGTAGTTATCAATAGTTCACAGTCATGTTGGAAGGGAATAATGAGTGGGGTCCCTCAGGGATTAGTTCTGGGTCTGGTTCTGTTCAATGTCTTCATCAATGGTTTTGATAATGGCATAGAGAGTACACTTACAAAGTTTGCAGACGATACCAAGCTGGGACGGGTCACAAGTGCTTTGGAGGCTAGGATGAAAATTCAAAATGATCTGGGCAAACTGGATAAATGGTCTGAAGTAAATAGGATGAAATTCAATAAGGAAAAATGTAAATTACCCCACTTTGGAAGTTGCACACATAAAGAATTGGGAAATGACTGCCTAGGAAGGAGTACTGCAGAAAGGGATCTAGGGGTCATAGTGGATCACAAGCTAAATATGAATCAGCAGTGTGACACTGTTGCAAAAAAAGCAAACATCATTCTGGGATGTATTAGCTGGAGTGTTGTAAGCAAGACACAAGAAGTAATTCTTCCTCTCTAGTCTGTGCTGATAAAGCCTTAACTGGAGTATTGTGCCCAGGAAGGATGTGGACAAATTGGAGAAAGTCCACAGGAGAGCAACAGAATGATTAAAGATTTAGAAAACATGACCTGTGAGGGAAGACTGAAAGAATTGGGTTTGTTTAGTCTGCAGAAGAGAAGACTGAGGGGGAGATGTGATAACCTTTTATGTACTTGAAAACTATTGTTACAAGGAGGAGGGAAAAAACTGTTTTCATCAACTTCTGAGGACAGGAGAAGCAGCAATGGGCTTAAATTGCTGCAAGGGAGGTTTAGGTTGCACATTAGGAAAAAAATCCTGTCAGGGTGGTTAAGCACTGGAATAAAATTGCCTAGAGAGGTTGTGGAATCTCCCTAATTGGAGGTTTTTAAGAGCAGGTTAGTCAGGGATGGTCTAGATTATACCTAGTCCTGCCATGAGTGCAGGGAACCGGATTAGGTGTCCTCTTGGGGTCCCTTCCAGTCCTACGATTCTATGGTACTAGAGCAATAGTTGGAGATTTCCCTAAAATCCTCATTGTAGACAAGGCCTATGAGTGGGAGCGAGGATCTCCTGTCAGAGCCTCTAGGCTAAAATCCACAAGCAAATACTGATGCCTGTTCAGGGATGGCCACTTGAAAAGAGGTGATGGGTCTCTTGTCACTTACCTGAAGCTATAGTGTAGCCATCTCCCTTCTTCCCTGCAGAGAGAAGGCAAATTTCAGTGAATGCAGCTCCCAAGGCAGGAACCAACTGCAATCAGTGTCCACAGCGGGCCCCTGGCCCAGCACAGCCCCCTGGTGCTCAGTAATGGACTCATGGTCCCAGGCGCTCATGATGGGCAGGAGAGAAAGACACAATGAGACAGTTTCCAAAGACCTGGTGCACTGGGTGCTGAGCTCTTCAGAAAACCTAACCGCATATAAACTGTAGCCTGCACCCAGTTTCTGGGTCTGGCAGCTCCCACTGGGGACCATTAGGTCAGTCCCGCAGTACACAGTACTGGGGCAGTTACACCGGACTGACACTGACTCCTGTACTGCTGTTGCCCTTAGGCAGGTGTGCAGGGCCCAGCAAGTCCAGAGAATCCCCCCATCCCAGGCTCTTTACCTGAGCGTTTCTTTTTCCAGACGACTACTCCAATTATAACACCAATCAGGACAACTGCAGTGATAACTCCAGCCACAACGGGAATCAGATTGTTATTTGGTTCTGAAATGGAATGGAGAGAATGATCAATGGGGAAACCCCCCCACTAAGCCCCCCCTTTCATCCCACTGCAGGGATCCGTCAGTCAGCTCCCCAGGTTAGGGATAAGTCCTGCAACCCTCCACCCCTTCCAGTGAGCTCCACGCAGCCACCATGCACCTACCATGCATTGCACCCCACCATACAAAGTCCTGGACACAGCCTCTACCCCTTCAAATCATAATACATATGTAGCACTTAAACTAGAAGACTTTTATAACATTAACCAATCCTCATAAACCTAACTGTGGGAGAGCATGGATGTCAGTATCGTTCCTAAACGGGAAAGGGGGAAGACTTGCTGAAGATCAC
The DNA here is from genome assembly GCF_965140235.1 of Caretta caretta. Lineage (NCBI taxonomy): Eukaryota > Metazoa > Chordata > Testudines > Cheloniidae > Caretta > Caretta caretta. The sequence goes on from NC_134210.1 coordinate 137,359,154, forward strand.
ACAGTGAGGCAGTGCAAGAGCCAGGAATAGACCCCAGGTGTCCTGGCTCCCAGACCTCCTGCTCTAACCCACTAGCCTCCACTTACCTCCCAGAACCCAGGAGTCCTGATTCCCAGCCCCTAACCCCCTTTGACCATGCTGACTTCCATGACTAATGGAACAGTCCCATTGTGGGCGTCTGGAGACAAACTGGAAACTGACCTCAAAGCTCTGGATTTCCCTGCCAAGAATGGAGTTACAGACACATGTTTTTTGAGGGGGGCAGGAAGTGAAGAGGGGATGATAGAGATATTTTAATACTGTTCTTTGTTTATATAAACCTTTTGAACCCCGAGTTCTGTATACACTTTCAGTTTCACTAATCAGCTTCTCCTGTTGTCTGAAAGAGCCACATAATAAAACAGCAAAAAGAAAAATATTTCTAAGAGAATAAGGAAATGTGGTTTATGACACAAAAATTGGCAGGGGACGTGGTAGCAGGATTGTGATGTGAAACCATCTGCTGACGAGAGCCCCGGTGCAGGCTGCCCGCTCAGAAAACGTTTGCACTTCCAAATGCTGCATTTTTCCACATCACAATTAACCAAGCAAAAAGATGACTGGAAGGCAGCTCCATGGGTAAAAAAATTCTTCCTCGACTTTTTTGTGCTAGGGACATAGGAGACTCTCCCCACTGATGCAGGGCTCTAATCTGCCTTCTTGCTCCATTCCAAGGCCATACCCTCTCTTCCAGCATCACTGCACACAGAAACAAGCTGCTCCTAACATTAAACATCTCTCTCTGGCCACATGGGCAAGAATGAAGGGCATGTAGAGCTATGTTTCTGAGAACCTGCTGAATCACAGGTCTGGAAAGGACCTTGAGAGGTCATCTAGTCCAGTCCCCTGCACTCATGGCAGGACCATGAGTGCCTGAAGTTGAGCCCGGGCTGCAAGCTAAAGCAAGACCAATTCTGTTTGGAAATAAGGGGCAGATTTGAGCTTCCCCTAGGATGTGGTAAATTCTCCATCCCTTGGAGACTTTACATCAGAAAGAGATTGCCTATTCCAGAAGGATCAGATCTTGTTTGCCCACAGATGACCAAACTGGATGCTAGGGTCCCTGGTGTGATTTCCCGCTTCCCTGGGCTATGCAGGAGCTCAGATCAGATTATTAGAATGGTCCCTTCAGGCATTAGTGTCCACTTGTTAATCTTCTCCCTTCAGAGACAGTGTATTGCTGAGATCATTGAATATCAGGGTTGGAAGGGACCTCAGGAGACCATCTAGTCCAACCCCCTGCTCAAAGCAGGACCAATCCCCAATTAAATCATCCCAGCCAGGGCTTTGTCAAGCCTGACCTTAAAAACTTCTAAGGAAGGAGATTCTACCATCTCCCTAGGTAACGCATTCCAGTGTTTCACCACCCTCCTAGTGAAAAAGTTTTTCCTAATATCCAACCTAAACCTCCCCCACTGCAACTTGAGACCATTACTCCTTGTCCTGTCCTCTTCTACCACTGAGAATAGTCTAGAACCAGCCTCTCTGGAACCACCTCTCAGGTAGTTGAAAGCAGCTATCAAATCCCCCCTCATTCTTCTCTTCTGCAGACTAAACAATCCCAGTTCCCTCAGCTTCTCCTCATAACTCATGTGTTCCAGTACCCTATTCATTTTTGTTGCCCTTTGCTGGACTCTCTCCAATTTATCCACATCCTTCTTGTAGTATGGGGCCCAAAACTGGACACAGTACTCCAGATGAGGCCTCACCAAGGTCGAATAGAGGGGAACGATCACGTCCCTCGATCTGCTCGCTATGCCCCTACTTATACATCCCAAAATGCCATTGGCCTTCTTGGCAACAAGGGCACACTGCTGACTCATATCCAGCTTCTCGTCCACTGTCACCCCTAGGTCCTTTTCCGCAGAACTGCTGCCTAGCCATTCGGACCCTAGTCTGTAGCGGTGCATTGGGTTCTTCCGTCCTAAGTGCAGGACCCTGCACTTGTCCTTGTTGAACCTCATCAGATTTCTTTTGGCCCAATTCTCTAATTTGTCTAGGTCCCTCTGTATCCTACCCCTGCCCTCCAGCGTATCTACCACTCCTCCTAGTTTAGTATCATCTGCAAATTTGCTGAGAGCGCAATCCACACCATCCTCCAGATCATTTATGAAGATATTGAACAAAACCGGCCCCAGGACCGACCCCTGGGGCACTCCACTTGATACCGGCTGCCAACTAGACATGGAGCCATTGATCACTACCCGTTGAGCCTGACAATCTAGCCAACTTTCTACCCACCTTATAGTACATTCATCCAGCCCATACTTCTTTAACTTGCTGACAAGAATACTGTGGGAGACCGTGTCAAAAGCTTTGCTAAAGTCAAGAAACAATACATCCACTGCTTTCCCTTCATCCACAGAACCAGTAATTTCATCATAGAAGGCGATTAGATTAGTCAGGCATGACCTTTGCTTGGTGAATCCATGCTGACTGTTCCTGATCACTTTCCTCTCATGTAAGTGCTTCAGGATTGATTCTTTGAGGACCTGCTCCATGATTTATCATGATGTATCAAACAGACCCAGAGGCAGCAAACTGGAGAGCAAGACATGAGCCCCAGGCACTGTGGGTCCCAACTCTAGCACAAGAACTTGACTGCAGAGGGATAGGGCCAAAGAGGACAGGGCCTCACAGACCCTGAGGAAATTCCAGCTTCAGCCTATAAATTCGAATGAGAATTTTTCTGAGTTTGAGAGTAATGGATTCCCCCTCTCCCACTCGGAAAACAGACAAACACACAAACTCCTTACCCCAGGAGACAGAGAGTGGCTCTAACAGGCTTTCATGCTCCACGTGACATGAATAACGGGCTTTGATCTTGGGATCAATCTCCATTTTCACCCAGGTCTGGTAAGTCCCGTCCCCACTGGGTAGGATGCCTTCAGAGTAGGTCTCTTGCTGTCTGCTCTCCCCATTTTTCAGCCAGGTCACGGTGATGTCCCGGGGGTAGAACCCTCTGACTGTACAGGAGAGGGTGGTGAGGCCATCATGAGATGACCGGTCGCTCACTCTAGCTGTTGGGCGCACTGGGAAAAAGACAAAATTGAAGTTACTGTAGTTGTTTTCAAGCTCTAAACCAGGCAGCCTTTGCTGGAGCTTTACAGCATGAAATTCTGAGACCCCAGCAGTGGGAGAGGATGAGAGTCCATAGAATCATAGAGTGATTACACTCACAGAGAGTCATAGAATCATAGAATATCAGGGTTGGAAGGGACCTCAGGAGGTCATCTAGTCCAACCCCCTGCTCAAAAGCAGGACCCATCCCCAATTAAATCATCCCAGCCAAGGCTTTGTCAAGCCTGACCTTAAAAACTTCTAAGGAAGGAGATTCCATCACCTCCCTAGGCAACGCATTCCAGTGTTTCACCACCCTATTAGGAAAAACTTTTTCACTAGGAGGGTGGTGAAACACTGGAATGCGTTGCCTAGGGAGGTGGTGGAATCTCCTTCCTTAGAAGTTTTTAAGGTCAGGCTTGACAAAGCCTTGGCTGGGATGATTTAATTGGGGATGGGTCCTGCTTTTGAGCAGGGGGTTGGACTAGATGACCTCCTGAGGTCCCTTCCAACCCTGATATTCTATGATTCTATGATTCCATGAGATGGAATCCCTCTGATGAGAGAGAAATCACCATGTTAGTGGATTCCTGTGCCGAATTCACAGCATCAGCAACAGTGAATCCTGAATCCAGGTCCCTGACCTGGCCTCTGCTCCCAACCACAGTGACAGAAGTACCTTGAAAGGCTTCACTAAGCTCCAGTTACAGATGTCAATCATGTGCTAGGTTTGTGCCCATCTCCTCTCAGTCCCTGGATTTGAAAGAGAGAAGAATCTTGCCCTGGCCAAGAAGCAAAAAAATGGGTTGGATAAACTGACCAATTAGAGATGGAAAGGGCCCATTAAACAAAAGTGACAGTGCTAAATTGCCCTCAAACTAGCTAATATTAATTGGCTAATTTCTTGTAGGTTGTTACCAAATCTGTTTACCCCAATATTATGGATTTCAAAAGGATTTACCCTTATGTTGAACAATCAGTTTCCCAGCCCCTTGGCACTGAAATATACATTACACTGCTGTGTATGGCTTTTACTTCTTGGCATTTGTAAAGATAGCAAAGGACAAGATGATGTTCTGCTGAGGTTTGTGAGAGAAATAAGCAACTAGTATGTTGAAAAAAAACGGGTACAAATTTCAAGTAACCTTGAACAGCAAATGCAAACTGTTTGGGAAGGGAAAGATTAGGGTGTGTAATGATGCTAACTAATTTGCATAAAATTAACAAGTAATAAAAGAACAAGTAATAAGTATGGAAGTGTTGCAGCAAAGGTAGGTCTTGAGAGGGAAAACTTTAAGGACAAGGGGACCCTTCTTCCACATTAGTATGGGGAGGGCAATTCCACATGTAGGGGATAGCATAAAAGAAAGCACATAGATGACTGTGGGAGAAGTTTGGACAAAGAGGCAATAAGAACAAAGCTACCGTCATTGGTGGAACACAAGGGCTGGGGGTAACATAACAAATATGATGGTATAGACAGTGAATGAGGAAGAATTGCATGGTGAATGAAGCTGGTGTACATAGAAGTGGTGGCTTTTCCATAATTAATCAAAGTGCTCTAAAATGCACACACACAGGCATATTGCCTTGATAACTACTGTGTCACACCAGGGGAAGAGGTAGAAATTGTGCTGTAAATTTGGGCTCATTTGGTCAGCTTCTCTACAGTGAGCTGCTTTTAACATTTTCAATTTCTTATCTTTTTTTCCAGCAGAGCTGGGAGGCGGGGGAAGGGGTTGTTTCCCCACCCATCCCTGGGGCCAGGTTAGCTCAACTGCCCCCCACCCCTTGCTCCATTTTGGAACTGGGGAATGGAGATGTAACTTGTAGTGACCTCCTGGGTGGGACTTGTCACCCATCTTACCTTTCCTCTGCAGAGTCTCCTTCCCATACTCTAGAGAACTCCTTAGCCAGGGAATACATTCCTCCTCCAGGTACCGTTTCCACCGCTGGTTGTCACCTATTTCAACATCCCATCTCTTCTTGGTGATCTGAGCCCCAATATCTGCTGCTACCCAAGTCATGGTCTCCTTATCGAAGGTAAGAAAGTCTCGTCCGTCATATGAATCCTGGTAAAACCCCTGAATGACGTTGTCTTCCCGGAGATCACAGCCGTATATCGTCTGGATAACGTGAAACCCTGAAACACAGCTGAGGGTCAGCAGCAGCCTCTCTCTGAAAATCTCACCAAGACCCAACTGTAGGTAGCCCAGTGGGTCCTCCCCTTGCTATTGGGCCTTCCGTCTCCTGAGAAATGGGGTTCCCACTTATGCTGTTGGGTCCTACACCCTCCCAGCTCCTTTCAGGAGGGAACCCAAACCCGCAGGGGGCACTCCCCCCCCCACACACACACACTGCAGAGAGCTCACAACCTTCAAGGTGTACCTCATTGCTGCTTGTTCTTGTATGTTCCCTGCAGGGGGTGCAGGGTGGCACAACCCCAAAGGGAGTACTCCGGATTTTGCAGGGGTCTATCCCTCTGCACTCTCTCTCTTTCCTAAAATGACCCTCCCTACCAGAACTGGGGGGATGCTCAGAGAGCAGAAGAGAGAGAGTGCAGAGGGTCTACACCCCACTCTCTTCTGCTCTGCTTTTATTCATTTTGCAGGGTCCTCAGGGTCACTTGGTCCCCCACCTCCTCCATTCACAGTACCCCCATGCCCCTGTGGGGAGAGGGTACAGGAGGTCTGTCCCCGACACTAACCTCTGCTCTGGTTTAAGGACCTCACAGAATCCCCAGGATTCCTCGGTTTCCCTGCCCCCTCTTCCCCGTGCCCCCAGCTCAATCTAGGAATGGCAAAGCACCAACTTTGGATGCTTGGCCTCTTTTTCACACAGCCACTGTCCCCAGGTGATTCCCTGTAAGGATCAGGCCACTGACGGCCTTTAGTTCAGCTGGCCAACATTTTCCTACAGCCAGACTAATCTTCACAACGGCCCCCATCTCACACACAGCCAAGATCAGACTCAGTTAATACAGCCACCCCTAGGCTGACAGGAGGCAGGGAGGGAGACTGGAGGGTGAGGGGGGGATGGGGACAGGCAGAAGAATTTAGGGGAGAGGGAGGGAGGCTATGGTGAATAGAGATCACTGTGGGGATCACGAGGAAGACTGAAATGTGTGGGGAACGGATCAGACCCCTCGCTTGGCAAACAGGGCAGAATGTGGGGGCACAAAAATAACCCAAACAGGGTGTCATAAAGGGAAGGGGTTAAGAAGCTCTGATACAGTACTATAAAATCCTCTTATCTGTAAAGGGTTAAGAAGCTCGGGTAACCTGTCTGGCACCTGACCAAGAAATGACCATTGGGGTGGGGGGAGAGGGGGTTTGTCTGTCTGTGTGATGCCTCTGCCTGGGGACCGATCAAGGAAACAAGCAATTCAACTCCTATCGCGTTAGTAAGTAATCTAGCTAGAAAATGCGTTAGATTTTCTTTCTTTTTTTTTTGGCTTGTGAAATTCACTGTGCTGCAGGGAATGTGTAGTCCTATTTTTGTGTCTTTTTGGAATTTAAGGTTTTGCCTAGAGCAATTCTCTATGTTTTGAATCTGATTACCCTGTAAGGTATTTACCATCCTGGTTTTACAGAGGGGACTCTTTTACCTTTTCTTTAAATAAAATTCTTCTTTTAAGAACCTGATTGATTTTTCATTGTTCTTAAGATCCAAGGGTTTGCGTCTGTGTTCACCTGTAACAATTGGTGAGGATATTATTATCAAGCCTTCCCCAGGAAAGGCAGTGTAGGGCTTGGGGGAACAGGACTCCAAGTGGTCCTTTCCTTGTTCTTGTCTAAATCACTTGGTGGTGGCAGCATACTGTTCAAGAACAAGGCGGAATTTGTGCCTTGGGAAAATTTTTAACCTAAACTGGTAAAAATAAGTTTAGGGGGTCTTTCATCTGTACCCTAGAGTTCAGAGTAAGGAGGGAACCCTGACACAGGGTCCCAAATATTTTCACCCCTCCCCCGCCCTGCATTAGATACATCGAGATAAATGCCTAGATTTTCAGCAATGACTAGCGATTTTGGGTGCCCACCTGAGCCCTTTTAAAGGGGCCTGATCAGAAAGTGGGAGCACCCGGCCTCAATCTCAGACACCCAAAAATCACTAATCTCTTCTGGAAAAATGTAGGTCAGGGGATTAAAATACAATTTGGTGTCACAGCCGTAGGTGAGAGCCAAGCCGACTAAGCTGTGTCCCTGAACTATGCCCCAGAGCTGGACAAACACCTGCAATGGTTGTTCTTGGAGATGTGTTGCGCATGTCCATTCCACGCTAGGTGTGTGCCCTGCACACAGTCGCCAGAAATTTTTCCCTCGGTGATACCCCTCAGGCTTGCTCTAGCGCCCTCTAGTGCGGCGTATTCATGTTGTGGTATAAGGAGACTGTTTGACCCCGCACCGTCTCCGTTCCTTCTTGCCAGCAACTTCAACAGAGGGGTAGGAGGGTGGCTCGGGGAATGGATGTGTGCAACACGTCTCAAAGAACAACAGTTACAGAAAGGTTAGTAACCATTTTTCTTCTTCAAATGCTTCAAAAACGTCCATTCCACGTTCAGAGACTCCCAAGCAGTACCGTAAGAGGTTCATGGACACGTGGATTACAACACTGCCCAACCAACCCCAGTGTCATCTCTAACTTGCTGGGTGATGGCATAGTTGGAAGAAAAAGTATGTACTGATGCCCAGGTCGCTGCTCTGCAAATGTCCTGGATCAAGCCTGTGTCATCTGCAAACTTGCTGAGGGTGCAATCCACACCATCCTCCAGATCATTTATGAAGATATTGAACAAAACCGGCCCCAGGACCGACCCTTGGGGCACTCCACTTGATACCGGCTGCAAACTAGACACGGAGCCATTGATCACTACCCGTTGAGCCCGACAATCTAGCCAACTTTCTATCCACCTTATAGTCCATTCATCCAGCCCATACTACTTTAATTTGCTGGCAAGAATACTGTGGGAGACCGTGTCAAAAGCTTTGCTAAAGTTGAGGAATAACACGTCCACTGCTTTCCCTTCATCCACAGAACCAGTTATCTCATCATAGAAGGCAATTAGATTATTCAGGCATGACTTTCCCTTGGTGAATCCATGCTGACTGTTCCTGATCACTTTCCTCTCGTCTAAGTGCTTCAGAATTCATTCCTTGAGGACATGCTCCATGATTTTTCCGGGGACTGACGTGAGGCTGACTGGCCTGAAGTTCCCAGGATCATCCTTCTTCCCTTTTTTAAAGATGGGCACTACATTAGCCTTTTTCCAATCTTCCGGGACTTCCCCCGATCGCCATTAGTTTTCAAAGATAATGGCCAATGGCTCTGCAATCACATCCGCCAATTCCTTTAGTTTTAAACTTTTAAAGTGCTGTGTGGCCTTGTCCTTCCCTCCTCCACCACCCCTCCCGGACTACCTTGGCAGTTATCCCCCTATTTGTGTGATGAATGAATAAAGAATGCATGAATGTGAAGCAACAATGACTTTATTGCCTCTGCAAGTGGTGATCGAAGGGAGGAGGGAAGGGTGGTTAGCTTACAGGAAAGTAGAGTGAACCAAGGGGCGGGGGGTTTCATCAAGGAGATACAAACAGAACTTTCACACCATAGCCTGGCCAGTCATGAAACTGGTTTTCAAAGCTTCTCTGATGCGCACCGTGCCCTCCTGTGCTCTTCTAACCACCCTGGTGTCTGGCTCCACATAACCATCGGCCAGGTGATTTGCCTCAACCTCCCACCCCCCCCCCCACAAAGTCTCCCCCTTACTCTCACAGATATCGTGGAGTGCACAGCAAGCAGTAATAACAGTGGGAATATTGGTTTCGCTGAGGTCTAAGAGAGTCAGTAAACTGCGCCAGCGGGCCCTTAAACGTCCAAATGCACATTCTACCACCATTCTGCACTTGTTCAGCCTGTAGTTGAACAGCTCCTGACTACTGTCCAGGCTGCCTGTGTACGGCTTCATGAGCCATGGCATTAAGGGGTAGGCTGGGTCCCCAAAGGATAACTAAAGGCATTTCAACATCCCCAATGGTTATTTTCTGGTCTGGGAATAAAGTCCCTTCCTGCAGCTTTTGAAACAGACCGGAGTTCCTGAAGATGCGAGCGTCATGTACCTTTCCCGGCCATCCCACATTGATGTTGGTGAAATGTCCCTTGTGATCCACCAGTGCCTGCAGCACTATTGAAAAGTACACCTTGCGGTTTACGTACCCGCTGGCTTGGTGCTCCGGTGCCAAGATAGGGATATGGGTTCCGTCTATGGCCCCACCACAGTTAGGGAATCCCATTGCAAGCAAAGCCATCCACTATGACCTGCACATTTCCCAGGGTCACTACCTTTGATATCAGCAGATCTTTGATTGCGTGGGCTACTTCCATCACAGCAGCCCCCACAGTAGATTTGCCCACTCCAAATTGATTCCCAACTGACCAGTAGCTGTATGGCGTTGCAAGCTTCCACAGGGCTATTGCCACTCGCTTCACAACTGTGAGGGCTGCTCTCATCTTGGCATTCATGCGCTTCAGGGCAGGGGAAAGCAAGTCACAAAGTTCCATGAAAGTGCCCTTACGCATGCGAAAGTTTCGCAACCACTGGGAATTGTCCCAGACCTGCAACACTGTGCGGTCCCACCAGTCTGTGCTTGTTTCCCGGGCCCAGAATTGGCATTCCACTGCATGAACCTGCCCCATTAGCACCATAATGCCCGCATTGCCAGGGCCCATGCTTTCAGAGAAATCTGTGTCCATGTCCTCATCACTCTCGTCACCGTGGTGACATTGCCTACTTGCCTGGTTTCGCTTTGCCAGGTTCTGGTGCTGCATATACTGCTGGATAATGCGCGTGGTGTTTAATGTGCTCCTAATTGCCAAAGTGATCTGAGCGGGCTCCACGCTTGCCGTGGTATGGCGTCTGCACAGAAAAAAGGCGCGGAACAATTGTCTGCCGTTGCTCTGACGGAGGGAGGGGCGACTGACGACAGGGCTTACAGGGTTGTCTTACACGGAATTAAAATCAACAAAGGGGGTGGCTTTACATCAAGGAGAAACAAAAGAACTGTCACACAGAATGGCCCCCTCAAGGATTGAACTCAAAACCCTAGGTTTAGCAGGCCAATGCTCAACCCACTAAGCTATCCCTCCCTCTGGTATTTCAGGCAGGACTGAATCTCCATTAAAGTTTTCAAGGTGCCCCTGACAGACTTCACCAAAACGATTGTCAGCCGTTGATTTCACAGAGGGATGGGGGAGCAAATGAATACAAAACAAATCTGGTCTATTTCTTGTTTTGATCCACTCCATCTATCTTTTACATCTTTGGCTGGCAGCAGACGGTGCAGTAGGACTGCAAGCCATCCTCATCTCCTGCCTGCTCACCATAAGATGGTACAATAGGACTGCCTGCAGTACTAAAGAGAATGACCTGGTCGAGTCACTCCTAATTTAGTCCCTGCGCTCATGTGTGCCCAGGCGCTCCTGACCAACCTTACCAAGGCGGCCAGGAGCACCTCGGACATGATGAGGATGGTTTTCAGGCCTTTTGCACCATCTCCTGCCACAAGACAATGGGTTGCTGCTGCTGTGTAGCAGTACTGCATTGCATCTGCTAGCACCCAGGAGACATACGGTTGACAGCGAGCTGAGCGGGCTCCATGCTTGCCGTGGCATGGCGTCTGCACAGGTAACTCAAGATAAAAGGTGCGAAACGATTGTCTGCCATTGATTTCACAGAGGGAGGGAGGGCCTGACGACATGTACCCAGAACCACCCGCGACAATGTTTTTGCCCCATCAGGCATTGGGATCTCAACCGAGAATTCCAATGGGCAGTGGAGACTACGGGAACTGTGGGATAGCTACCCACAGTGCAACACTCCGGAAGTCGACACTAGCCTCGGTACTGTGGAAGCACTCTGCCAAGTTAATGCACTTAGAGCATTTTGTGTGGGGACACACACAATCGACTATATAAAAACAATTTCTAAAAAACCGACTTCTATGAATTCGACCTAATTTCGTAGTGTAGACATACCCTTAGAAGGCATCCGGGAGTGAGCCTAGGTTGCAGTCACACAGACAGCAGAACTGCTGACATTTCCTGTTCTGAGCTCTCTGATGTTTATCCATAGCAAGAGTTCCTGCTGGGACCACTGACCTTGTGTCCTGAAGTGCCCGAGATGGGTAGGCACCGTGAGCACCGAGTCCAAATGATGGCCATCTGGCTGGTACACTGAGGCCAGCCAAGCCTGAAGGGGTCTGAGATGCAACCTCGCATACTGCACCACGTACAAGGCCTTGTGACCCAACAGCCTGAGCGAGCCTTGACCTGTGACGACACTGACTGGAAATGGGCTTCTGGGATGAAGGCCCTGGCCTGGGTAGAATCGAGCACTGCTCCAATAAACTCTATCCTCTGAACTGGGATGTGTGTTGGCTTCTGCTCGTTTATCAGGAGGCCAAGTGCTCGAAAGCTTTCTTGGACGAGGTGGATGCTGGCTTTCACCTGGGACTTGGACTGGCCATTGACCAGCCAGTCATTGAGATCTCAGGAAGGCTGCCATTATTATGGAAGCAGGAGAGATAGTCCAAAAACAAAAAGGGGGCAGGATCTGGTATGGGGACCGGTGTAATGCCCTCGGGCGCCCCGGCAAAAGTTCTGCTTGGAGCCCCCTGAGTGTCCTTAAGGCCCAGGCAGCAAGGCTGAGGCAGATGGGGGCGGCTGTCTGCACCTGTAACTTTTTTGAACAGGTCCTGACAAGGCATTGGGCCTGGGAAGAGGGCAGGCTGTTGGGGCTTGAAATATTTCCTCGAAGGCACCGGGGCATGGAGATTCAAGGACTTGAGGGAGGTTCTGGCACCTTTCAGGCTGTGCAGTTTGCCGTTTGCTCTGAGAAGAGCGAAGTCCTTTCAAATGGAAGGTCTTGAAGAGACTGCTGGACCTTTGCCTGTAGGCCAGAGGACTAAAGCCAGGGGCCCCTTTGCATGGGCACTGCTGATCCATAACCCTGGCTGTCGCATTCGCTGCGTCAAGGGTGTGGCCCTGGCCACAGTCTTCCCTTCCACCAGAGCAACAATCTCCTGCCTGGACTCTTGGGGAAGCGAGTCTTTACATTTCAACATGGAGTGAAAGTCATATCTGCACAGCAGTGCCTGTTGGCTGGAACTGTGGAGCTGTAACCACTGGTAAAATAGATTTTCCTACCAAAAAGGTCTTGCTTTTTTGAGTCTTTTGACTTGAGCGTTGCCCCTTACAATCCTGGCCTTTCCCTCTCATTGGCTGCCAAGGCCACCAAGGATCCGGGAGGGGGATGGGAACATACGTACTCCTACCCTTTGGCGGAGACATAGTACTTCCTATCTGCCTTCTTTGACTTGGGGGACAGAGAGGAAGGGGTCTGCCACAGGTTTTTAACTGGACCCATGATGGTCTCATTGAGAGGCAGAGCTACCTTCGACAGGGTCACTGCAGCCCAGATGTTGACCAGGCTGTTGGAGGACTTTTTAACTATCCCCACTTTCAGCCCTAAGTTCGAGGTCACCTTCTTCAGTAACTCCTGGTGAGCCTTGAAGTCGTCATGGGGAGGCAAAACACCTATCCCTGCCTCTAGAAGTTTTTAAGGTCAGGCTTGACAAAGCCCTGGCTGGGATGATTTAGTTGGGGATTGGTCCTGCTTTGAGCATGGGGTTGGACTAGATGACCTCCTGAGGTCCCTTCCAACCCTTATATTCTATGATTCTTTGTGGGGGGAGGCAGGAGGAGGAGGCAGCCTGCACCAACATGGGACCTTCCTTCTCCAGCAACCAGATCCTGTAGCTCCAAGTCCTGAGAGTCAATACCTAGCTCAATATCGTAGTCCGGATCAGCTGCTGTTCGGTGTGACAGAGGAATCCTTCTCTCAGACACCACTGAGTAGGAGCCCCTAGGCAGCAGAGGAAAACCCCACCGGTTCCAAAAAGGCCATTGTAGCTGCATGGACCATTGCTCACTGGGCCAGGAGCTCAGAGGAACCCCTGCACCAGGATCCACCATTGCATAGGGCTGATTGGTGAGATGCGGGTACCAGTCCCTTGGCTGGATGCAAGATTCAAACTCCAACTTGGATGATGAGTCATCTTGTGGGGACAAGTGGGGTGTGGTACCCATCGGCTCCCCAGGATGGTGCTGAGGATCCAGGGATCGGCGCCGAGATGGGGAAGCCTGCTTTGACATAAGCAGAGAGCAAGGGCCTGGTACCAAACAGGAGCTCAGAGCAACATGCTCCCTTCTGCTTGCCCCACTGCTGGCACCAACTGCTGTACTGGAAGTGCCAGCAAGTCCCTGGCCACAACAAACGCCTCTGGGATGGATGGTACTGTGACCCTGCTGGTGCCTCGCAGTCCCTCTGGTGCCGGCGGCTGGTTGGATTCACAGAGCCTGTGAACAGGGCGGAGTCGACGGTATCATCTGCAGAGGAGGGGCAGAGGAGTGGCTAGATGCAGGCTGCACTCCCCATGCTTGTCCATTCTTAGAGATGAGGAACCTCTCAGACAGCTGCTTCTTCTGCCCTGGGCTTGGGGAACGGTGCCGAGAGTCCCATATGGACTCTCTCTGCAGCAGCTCTTTGTACCAACACTGAGGTACACGGTGCCAAGTTTGACTGGCTCGGCTCTGAAGAAGGTTTGAGTGCCGATTTCATCAGGAGGGACTTCAGCCTGGCCTCCCTGTCCTGTTTCACATGTGGACTGAACTGGTGGCAGAGCTCACAGCAATCCGCAAGAGGAGTCTCATCCATGCACTTTAGACAGCTAGAGTGTAGGTTGCTCAAAGGCATGGACTTGCCGCAGGAGGCCCTGGGTCTGAAGCCCGGAGACTGAGGCATGCCCAGTTCCAGGAGCTATGAGAGTCCAACTAACTATTTACATCCTGGAAGCCTGGGAAAGATGACTGGGGTTTGGAACAGGATCTATATCCCCCCCTGCGTGCTTTGGCAGGAGCAATGGACATCTTTGATTTGCCTGAGGAGTTGGCCGCCACCTTACACACTGATGCCCCAGATAATTTCCCCTCCTGAACACATGGATGATGCTAAGGTCACTGCTGCCTGGCCAGCTGCCTTCCAGGCATACAGCTGCATATTCTGACAGGCAACGGCATTGCAGCTCCTGGCTCTGGCTGAGGACCAAAAGGCTTCCAGATGGGAGTCAGAAGTGACGGATGCTACCAGGGAAATCGTTCTGAGAGGCTCCCAGATCAAAGTTTTTCCTATATTTGAGAGGGACAGATTCACACAGGCCGGTCAGTCCTGCTGGGCAGAGCAAGGGACGTAGCGGGAGCTCTCAGGGTTTCAGAGGCTGCCTCACAGTGTTGTGCCCATCCTCCTGTCTGGGAGGGGATCTTAGATTGAAATCTGCCTCTGAAGGCATTGCTGTGTCCTTAGCTAGGCACTCCCCTGCTGCATCGACCTTAGGAAGGGAAATAAACTCTGATTCGGGACTGGTGCATGCTGTACCGTCTCTTAGCCACCTTGCTCCGTCTCTCAGTGTCTCCTGGGGCTGCCCGTTCTTCCCAGACCATGTCTATCAAGGCCACGCTGAGAGAAATACGCGGTTCGGTTTGGGATCCTCAGAGACAATAATGTGGGGGTGGGGGGAGGCGTGTTGCACAGGGTGTTTTTGCCTTTCAGGCTCCTGTAAGCAGTACATACAACATCTGAGGAGGCTCTTAGAAGGAAGACATGGATAGCAAGCAATCAGCTGTTGTGACCTGCACAGGATGTGCCACGTTTGTCTTCTCCCAGAGGACAGAAGCGACTTCGTCTGTACAAAGTGCAAGCTGGTCTCCATATTGGAAGAAAAGGTTAAAGGGCTAGAGAACCACGTATCAACGCTGTGTTGCATCAGAGAAAATGAAGAATTTCTGTATAGCAGTCAGAGTTTGGTTTTGGAGGCACAGCATGCTGAAGAATCAGAGAGGGCAGCACAGAACGGGGAAGAATATTGGCAACATGTGACCTCCAGAAGAAGAAAGAGGAGAACTTATGTACCCCCAATGCAAATAGAGGTAAGAAACCTATTTCAAAAAGAAAAGGAGTACTTGTGGCACCTTAGAGACTAACCAATTTATTTGAGCATAAGCTTTCGTGAGCTACAGCTCACTTCATCGGATGCACGATGAAGTCAGCTGTAGCTCACGAAAGCTTATGCTCAAATAAATTGGTTAGTCTCTAAGGTGCCACAAGTACTCCTTCTCTTTTTGCGAATACAGACTAACACGGCTGTTACTCTGAAACCGATTTCAGTCTCTCTTCACAGGTACTACTGCAGAGAGGGATTTGGAAGAGCCCTCTGAGGGAAGGGATAGGAAGAAGACCCCATCGACTGGAAGGCATGAAATGCATTGTCCTAGGGATGGGGGTTCCATGACCACCACTCCCAAGAGGTGAAGATGGGAGGTGGAGGTCAGGGACTCCCTCCTCAGGGGGACGGAGTCATCCATCTGCCGACCAGACCGGGAGACTCGAGAAGTGTGCTGCTTGCCTGGAGCTAGAATTCAGGATGTGATGGAGTGTCTGCTGAGACTGATCAAGACCTCGGACTGCTACCCCTTCCTACTTCTCCATGCGGGCACCAATGATACTGCCAAGAATGACCTTGAGCAGGTTACTGCAGAGTACATGGCTCTAGGAAGAAGGATAAATGTGTTTGAGGTGCAAATCAGGTTCGCGTCCATCCTCCTTGTTGAAGGAAAAGGCCCAGGTAGGGATCGTCAAATTATGGAGGTGAATGCGTGGTTACGCAGATGGTGTTGGAGAGAGGACTTTGGATTCTTCGACCATGGGATGTTGTGCCGGGAAGAATGATTGCTAGGAAGAGATGGGATCCACATAACGAAGACAGGGAAGAGCATCTTCACAGGAAGGCTTGCTAACCTAGTGAGGAGGGCTTTAAACTAGGTTCGCCGGGGGATGGTGACCTAAGCCCAGAGGGAAGTGGGATACTGGGAGGAAACACAAGGAGGAGAGTGCAAAAGGGGAACCCTCCGGATACATACTGAGAAAGTGGGGCAATCGGCTAGTTATCTTACTAGCAAGAAGCCTGGGAAACAAGCAGGAAGAATTGGAAGTCCTGGGACAGTCAAGGAACTATGACGTGATTGGAACAACAGAAACTTGGTGGGGAAGTTCACATGACTGGAGCACTGTCACGGATGGGTATAAACTGTTCAGGAAGAACAGGCATGGGAGGAAAGGTGGAGGAGCTGCATTGTATGTAAGAGAGCGGTATGATTGCTCAGAGCGCCAGTCTGAAACTGGAGAAAAGCCTATTGAAAGTCTTTGGGTTAAATTTATAGGCGACAGCAACAAGGGTGATGTAATGGAGGGCATGTGCTATAGACCACCAGATCAGAAGGATGAGGTAGACAAGGCTTTCTTTGGACAACTGACTGAAGTTTCCAGATCACAGGCCCTGGTTCTAATGGGGGACTTCAAGCACCCTGACATCTGCTGGGAGAGCAATACAGCAGTGCACAGACAATCCAGGAAGTTTTTGGAGAGTGTTGGGGACAACTTCCTGGAACAAGTCCTGGAGGAACCGACCAGGGGCTGTGCTCCTCTTGACCTGCTGCTCACAAACAGGGAAGAATTGGCAGGGGAAGTAGAAGTAGGTGGCAACCTAGGCAGCAGTGACCACAAGATGGTTGAGTTCAGGATCCTCACAAAAGGAAGAAAGGAGAATAGCAAATTATGTACCCTGGAGCTGAGAAAAGCAGACTTTGACTCCCTCAGGGAACTGATGGGCAGGATCCCCTGGGAGGCTAATATGAGGGGGAAAGGATTCCAGGAGAGCTGGCTGAATTTTAAAGAAGCCTCATTGAGGGTGCAGGAACAAACCATCCTAATGTACAAAAACAATAGCAAATATGGCAGGCGAGCAGCTTGGCTTAACAGTGAAATCTTTGGTGAGTTTAAACACAAAAAGGAACCTTACAAGAAGTGGATACTTGGACAGATGACTAGGGAGAGGTATAAAAATATTGCTCGGGCATGCAGGGGTGTAATCAGGAAGGCCAAAACACAATTGGAGTTGCAGCTAACAAGGGATGTGAAGGGTAACAAGATGGGTTTTTACAGGTATGTTAGCAACAAGGAGGTGGTCAGGGAAAGTGTGGGACCCTTACTGAATGGGGGAGGCAACCTAGTGACAGATGATGTGGAAAAAGTTGAAGTACTCAATGCTTTTTTTGCCTCGGTCTTCACAGACAAGGTCAGCTCCCAGACTGCTAACCTGGGCAACACAAGTATGGGGAGGAGGTAAGCAGCCCTCAGTGGTGAAAGAACAGGTCAGGACTATTTAGAAAACCTAGACATGCACAAATCCATGGGTCCAGATCTAATGCATCCAAGGGTTCTGAAGGAATTGGCTGATGTGATTGCAGAGTCATTTGCCATTATCTTTGAAAACTTGCGGTGATCAGGGGAGGTCCCGGATGATTGGAAAACGGTAAATATAGTGCCCAAATTTTTAAAAGGGAAGGAGGAGAACCCAGGAAACTACAGCCTCACTTCAGTCCCTTGCAATATCATGGAGCAGGTCCTCAAGCAATCCATTCTGAAGCACTTGGAGGAAAGGAAGTTGATCAGGAACACTCAACATGGATTCACCAAGGGTAAGTCATGCCTTACCAACCCGACTGCCTTCTATGATGAGATAACTGGCTCTGTGGATATGGGAGTACTTGTGGCATCATAGCCCTGGTCTACATTAGGACTTTAGGTCGAATTTAGCAGCATTAAATCGATGTAAACCTGCACCCGTCCACACGATGAAGCCCTTTATTCAACTTAAAGGGCTCTTAAAATCGATTTCCTTACTCCACCCCTGACAAGTGGATTAGCGCTTAAATCGGCCTTGCCGGCTCGAATTTGGGGTACTGTGGACACAATTCGACGGTATTGGCCACCGGGAGCTATCCCAGAGTGCTCCATTGTGACCGCTCTGGACAGCACTCTCAACTCAGGTGCACTGGCCAGGTAGACAGGAAAAGAACTGCAAACTTTTGAATCTCATTTCCTATTTGGCCAGCATGGCAAGCTGCAGGTGACCATGCAGAGCTCATCAGCAGAGGTGACCATGATGGAGTCCCAGAATCGCAAAAGAGCTCCAGCATGGACCGAATGGGAGGTACGGGATCTGATCGCTGTATGGGGAGAGGAATCCGTGCTATCAGAACTCTGTTCCAGTTTTCGAAATGCCAAAACCTTTGTCAAAATTTCCCAGGGCATGAAGGACAGAGGCCATAACAGGGACCCAAAGCAGTGCTGCGTGAAACTGAAGGAGCTGAGGCAAGCCTACCAGAAAACCAGAGAGGCGAACGGCCGCTCCGGGTCAGAGCCCCAAACATGCCACTTCTATGATGAGCTGCATGCCATTTTAGGGGGTTCAGCCACCACTACCCCAGCCGTGTTGTTTGACTCCTTCAATGGAGATGGAGGCAATACGGAAGCAGGTTTTGGGGACGAAGAAGATGATGATGATGAGGTTGTAGATAGCTCACAGCAAGCAAGCGGAGAAACCGGATTTCCCGACAGCCAGGAACTGTTTCTCACCCTGGACCTGGAGCCAGTACCCCCCGAACCCACCCTAGGCTGCCTCCTGGACCCAGCAGGCAGAGAAGGGACCTCCGGTGAGTGTACCTTTTAAAATACTATACATGGTTTAAAAGCAAGCATGTGAAAGGATTACTTTGCCCTGGCATTCGCGGCTCTCCTGGACGTACTTCCAAAGCCTTTGCAAAAGGTTTCTGGGGAGGGCAGCCTTATTGCGTCCTTCATGGTAGGACACTTTACCACTCCAGGCCAGTAACACGTACTCGGGAATCATTGTACAACAAAGCATTGCAGTGTATGTTTGCTGGCATTCAAACAACATCCGTTCTTTATCTCTCTGTGTTATCCTCAGGAGAGTGAGATATAATTCATGGTCACCTGGTTGAAATAGAGTGCTTTTCTTCAGGGGACACTCAGAGGAGCCCATTCCTGCTGGGCTGTTTGCCTGTGGCTAAACAGAAATGTTCCCCGCTGTTAGCCACAGGGAGGGGGGAGTGTTGAGGGGGTAGCCATGCGGTGGGGGGAGGCAAAATGCGACCTTGTAACGAAAGCACATGTGCTATGTATGTAATGTTAACAGCAAGGTTTACCCTGAAAGAGTGTAGCCACTGTTTTATAAAATGTGTCTTTTTAAATACCGCTGTCCCTTTTTTTTTCTCCACCAGCTGCATGTGTTTCAAAGATCACAGGATCTTCTCCTTCCCAGAGGCTAGTGAAGATTAGAAAAAAAAAAAACGCACTCGAGATGAAATGTTCTCCGAGCTCATGCTGTCCTCCCACACTGACAGAGCACAGACGAATGCGTGGAGGCAAATAATGTCAGAGTGCAGGAAAGCACAAAATGACCGGGAGGAGAGGTGGCGGGCTGAAGAGAGTAAGTGGCGGGCTGAAGAGAGGGCTGAAGCTCAAATGTGGCGGCAGCGTGATGAGAGGAGGCAGGATTCAATGCTGAGGCTGCTGGAGGATCAAACCAGTATGCTCCAGTGTATGGCTGAGCTGCAGCAAAGGCAGCTGGAGCACAGACTGCCACTACAGCCCCTGTGTAACCAACTGCCCTCCTCCCCAAGTTCCATAGCCTCCACACCCAGACGCCCAAGAACGCGGTGGGGGGGCCACCGGCCAACCAGCTACTCCGCCACAGAGGATTGCCCAAAAAAAAGAAGGCTGGCATTCAATAAATTTTAAAGTTGTAAACTTTTAAAGTGCTGTGCTTAAAGTGCTGTGTGGCATTTTCCTTCCCTCCTCCACCACCCCTCCTGGGCTACCTTGGTAGTCATCCCCCTATTTGTGTGATGAATGAATAAAGAATGCATGAATGTGAAGCAACAATGACTTTATTGCCTCTGCAAGCAGTGATCGAAGGGAGGAGGGGAGGGTGGTTAGCTTACAGGGAAGTAGAGTGAACCAAGGGGCGGGGGGGTTCATCAAGGAGAAACAAACAGAACTTTCACACCGTAGCCTGGCCAGTCACGAAACTGGTTTTCAAAGCTTCTCTGATGTGTACCGCGCCCTCCTGTGCTCTTCTAACCGCCCTGGTGTCTGGCTGCGCGTAACCAGCAGCCAGGCGATTTCCCTCAACCTCCCACCCCGCCACAAACGTTTCCCCCTTACTCTCACAGATATTGTGGAGCGCACAGCAAGCAGTAATAACAGTGGGAATATTGGTTTCGCTGAGGTCTAAGCAAGTCAGTAAACTGCGCCAGCGCGCCTTTAAACGTCCAAATGCACATTCTACCACCATTCTGCACTTGTTCAGCCTGTAGTTGAACAGCTCCTGACTACTGTCCAGGCTGCCTGTGTACGGCTTCATGAGCCATGGCATTAAGGGGTAGGCTGGGTCCCCAAGGATACATATAGGCATTTCAACATCCCCAACAGTTATTTTCTGGTCTGGGAATAAAGTCCCTTCCTGCAGCTTTTGAAACAGACCGGAGTTCCTGAAGATGCGAGCGTCATGTACCTTTCCTGGCCATCCCACGTTGATGTTGGTGAAACGTCCCTTGTGATCCACCAGAGCTTGCAACACTATTGAAAAGTACACCTTGCGGTTTATGTACTCGGCGGCTTGGTGCTCCGCTGCCAAGATAGGGATATGGGTTCCGTCTATGGCCCCACCACAGTTAGGGAATCCCATTGCAAGCAAAGCCATCCACTATGACCTGCACATTTCCCAGGGTCACTACCCTTGATATCAGCAGATCTTTGATTGCGTGGGCTACTTGCATCACAGCAGCCCCAACAGTAGATTTGCCCACTCCAAATTGATTCCCAACTGACCGGTAGCTGTCTGGCGTTGCAAGCTTCCACAGGGCTATCGCCACTCGCTTCACAACTGTGAGGGCTGCTCTCATCTTGGTATTCATGCGCCTCAGGGCAGGGGAAAGCAAGTCACAAAGTTCCATGAAAGTGCCCTTATGCATGCAAAAGTTTCGCAGCCACTGGGAATCGTCCCAGACCTGCAACACTATGCGGTCCCACCAGTCTGTGCTTGTTTCCCGAGCCCAGAATCAGCGTTCCACAGCATGAACCTGCCCTATTAGCACCATGATGAATGCATTGGCAGGGCCCCTGCTTTCAGAGAAATCTGTGTCCATGTCCTGATCACTCACGTGACCGCGCTGACGTCGCCTCCTTGCCCGGTATCGCTTTGCCCGGTTCTGGTGCTGCATATACTGCTGGATAATGCGTGCGGTGTTTAATGTGCTCCTAATTGCCAAAGTGATCTGAGCGGCCTCCATGCTTGCCTTGGTATGGCATCCGCACAGAAAAAAGGCGCGGAACGATTGTCTGCCGTTGCTCTGACGGAGGGAGGGGCGACTGACGACACGGCTTACAGGGTTGGCTTCAGGGAGCTAAAATCAACAAAGGGGTGGCTTTACATCAAGGAGTATTTCAGGCAGGACTTCACGGAGGGTTCCAATAAGAAATGGTGCACCTAAGTTATTGTTCTTATTGGAACAAGGAGGTTAGCCTGGCCTCTGATTGATACATGGCTAGATTTACCTCGCTGCACCTTCTCTGTGAGTGACTGCAGTGTGACCTAGAGGAATGAGTCCCCTAGACGGGGGAGGAGGCAAATGAGTACAAAACAAATCTGGTCTATTTCTTGTTTTGATCCACTCCATCTATCTTTTACATCTTTGGCTGGCAGCAGACGGTGCAGAAGGACTGCATGCCATCCACATCTCATGGCTGCTCAGCAGAAGATGGTGCAGTAGGACTGCTAGACATCCTCATCTCTTGCCTGCCCGGCAGAAGATGATGCAATAGGACTGCTAGCAATCCGTATCACCTGCCTACTCACCATAAGACAGTTCAATAGGACTGACTGCAGGACTAAAGAGAATGACCTGGTCAAATCACTCCAAATTTAGTCCCTGCGCCCATGTCCGCCCAGGCACTCCCAGCCGACGTGGCCAGGAGCACCTCGGACATGACGAGGACGGCTACCAGTCATACTGTACTGTCTGCTGCCACAAGGCAATGGGTTGCTGCTACTGTGTAGCAATGCCGTACCGCGTCTGCCAGCACCCAGGAGACATACGGTGACGGTTACCTGAGCGGGCTCCATGCTTGCCGTGGTATGGCGCCCCCACAGGTAACTCAGGAAAAAAGGCGCGAAACGATTGTCTGCCCTTGCTTTCACGGAGGGAGGGAGGGAAGGGGGGCCTGACGATATGTACCCAGAACCACCCGTGACAATGTTTTAGCCCCATCAGGCATTGGGATCTCAACCCAGAATTCCAATGGGCAGCGGAGACTGTGGGAACTGTGGGATAGCTATCCACAGTGCAATGCTCCAGAAGTCGACTCTAGCCTCGGTACTGTGGAAGCACTCCGCCGAGTTAATGCACTTAATGCACTTAGAGCATTTTCTGTGGGGACACACACACTCGAATATATAAAACCGATTTCTAAAAAACCGACTTCTATAAATTCAACCTTATTCCGTAGTGTAGACATACCCTTAGAGACTAACCAATTTATTTGAGCATAAGCTTTCGTGAGCTACAGCTCACTTCATCGGATGCATACTGTGGAAAATACAGAAGATGTTTGTTTTTATACACACAAATCATGAAAAAATGGGTGTTTATCACTACAAAAGGTTTTCTCTCCCCCCACCCCACTCTCTTGCTGGTAATAGCTTATGTAAAGTGATCACTTTGTCCTTACCCATAACTATTTTACATCTGGGGACAATGTATACCTTCAAATCAGTGGCACTGCTATGGGTACCCGCATGGCCCCACAGTATGCCAACATTTTTATGGCCGACTTAGAACAACGCTTCCTCAGCTCCCGTCCCCTAACGCCCCTACTCTACTTGCGCTATATTGATGACATCTTCATCATCTGGACCCATGGAAAAGAAGCCCTTGAGGAATTCCACCATGATTTCAACAATTTCCATCCCACCATCAACCTCAGCCTGGTCCAGTCCACACAAGAGATCCACTTCCTGGACACTACAGTGCTAGTAAAAGATGGTCACAAAAACACTACCCTATACCGGAAACCTACTGACTGCTATTCCTACCTACATGCCTCCAGCTTTCACCCTGACCACACCACACGATCCAGTGTCTACAGCCAAGCTCTGCAATACAACCGCATTTGCTCCAACCCCTCAGACAGAGACAAACACCTACAAGATCTCTGTCAAGCTTTCTTACAACTACAATACCCACCTGTGGAAGTGAAGATACAGATTGATAGAGCCAGAAGAGTTCCCAGAAGTCACCTACTACAGGACAGGCCTAACAAAGAAAATAACAGAAAGCCACTAGCCATCACCTTCAGCCCCCAACTAAAACCCCTCCAACGCATTATTAAGGATCTACAACCTATCCTAAAGGATGACCCAACACTCTCACAAATCTTGGGAGACAGGCCAGTCCTTGCCTACAGACAGCTCCCCAACCTGAAGCGAATACTCACCAGCAACCACATACCACACAACAGAACCACTAACCCAGGAACCTATCCTTGCAACAAAGCCCGTTGCCAACTGTGCCCACATATCTATTCAGGGGACACCATCACAGGGCCTAATAACATCAGCCACACTATCAGAGGCTCGTTCACCTGCACATCCACCAATGTGATATATGCCATCATGTGCCAGCAATGCCCCTCTGCCATGTATATTGGTCAAATTGGACAGTCTCTACGTAAAAGAATAAATGGACACAAATCAGATGTCAAGAATTATAACATTCATAAACCAGTCGGAGAACACTTCAATCTCTCTGGTCACGTGATTACAGACATGAAAGTTGCGATATTACAACAGAAAAACTTCAAATCCAGACTCCAGCGAGAGACTGCTGAATTGGAATTCATTTGTAAACTGGATACAATTAACTTAGGCTTGAATAGAGACTGGGAGTGGCTAAGTCATTATGCAAGGTAACCTATTTCCCCTTGTTTTCCTAACCCCCACCCCCCTTCCTCAGACGTCCTTGTTAAACCCTGGATTTGTGCTGGAAATGGCCCACCTTGATTATCATACACATTGTAAGGAGAGTGATCACTTTACATAAGCTGAAAGAAAAGGAGTACTTGTGGCACCTTAGAGACTAACCAATTTCTTTGAGCATAAACTTTCGTGAGCTACAGCTCATTTCATCGGATGCTATTACCAGCAGGAGAGTGGGGTGGGGGGAGAGAAAACCTTTTGTAGTGATAAACACCCATTTTTTCATGATTTGTGTGTATAAAAACAAACATCTTCTGTATTTTCCACAGTATGCATCCGATGAAGTGAGCTGTAGCTCACAAAAGCTTATGCTCAAAGAAATTGGTTAGTCTCTAAGGTGCCACAAGTCCTCCTTTTCTTTTTGCGAATACAGACTAATACGGCTGTTATTCTGAAACCTGTGGATATGGGGAAAGTGATGGACGTGATACATGTTGACTTTAGCAAAGCTTTTCATACGATCACCCATAGTATTCTTGCCAGCAAGTTAAAGAAGTATGGGCTGGATGAATGGACTATACGGTGGACAGAAAGCTGGCTAGATTGTCGGGATCAATGAGTAGTGATCAACGGCTCGATGTCTAGTTGGCAGCCAGTATCAAGCAGAGTGCCCCAGGGGTCGGTCCTGGGGCTGGTTTAGTTCCACATAGAATCATAGAATATCAGGGATGGAAGGGACCTCAAGAGGTCATCTTGTCCAACCCCCTGCTCAAAGTAGGACCAATCCCCAACTAAGTCATCTCAGCCAGGGCTTTGTCAAGCCTGACCTTAAAAATACCTAAGGAAGGAGATTCCACCACATCCCTAGGTAACGCATTCCAGTGTTTCACCACCCTCCTACTGAAAAAGTTTTTCCTAATATCCAACCTAAACCTCCCCCACTGCAACTTGAGACCATTACTCCTTGTTCTGCCATCAGCTACCACTAAGAACAGTCTAGATCCATCCTCTTTGGAATCCCCTTTCAGATAGTTGAAAGCAGCTATCAAATCCCCCCTCATTCTTCTCTTCCTCAGACTAAACAATCCCAGTTCCCTCAGCCTCTCCTCATAACTCATGTGCTCCTGTCCCCTAATCATTTTTGTTGCCCTCCGCTGGACTCTCTCCAACTTTTCCACATTCTTCTTGTAATGTGGGGCCTAAAACTGGACACAGTACTCCAGATGAGGCCTCACCAATGTCAAATAGAGGGGAACAATATGTCCCTCGATCTGCTGGCAATGCCCCTAAATATATATCCCAAAATGCCGTTGGCCTTCTTGGCAACAAGGGCACACTGTTGATTCATATCCAGCTTCTCGTCCACTGTAACCACTAGGTCCTTTTCTGCAGAACTGCTGCCTAGCCATTCGGTCCCTAGTCTGCAGCGGTGCATGGGATTCTTCCGTCCTAAGTGTAGGACTCTGCACTTGTCCTTGTTGAACCTCATCAGATTTCTTTTGGCCCAATTCTCTAATATGTCTAGGGCCCTCTGTATCCTAACCCTACCCTCCAGCGTATCTACCGCTCCTCTCAGTTTAGTGTCATCTGCAAACTTGCTGAGGGTGCAATCCACACCATTCTCCAGATCGTTTATGAAGATATTGAACAAAACTGGCCCCAGGACCGACCCTTGGGGCACTCCACTTGATACCGGCTGCCAACTAGACATGGAGCCATTGATCACTACCCGTTGAGCCCGACAATCTAGCCAACTTTTTATCCACCTTATAGTCCATTCATCCAGCCCATACTTCTTTAACTTGCTGGCAAGAATACTGTGGGAGACCGTGTCAAAAGCTTTGCTGAAGTCAAGGAACAACACGTCCACCGCTTTCCCCTCATCCACAGAGCCAGTTATCTCGTCATAGAAGGCAATTAGATTAGTCAGGCAGGACTTGCCCTTGGTGAATCCATGCTGACTGTTTCTTATCACTTTCCTCTTCTCTAAGTGCTTCAGAATTGATTCCTTGAGGACCTGCTCCATGATTTTTCCAGGGACTGAGGTGAGGCTGACTGGCCTGTAGTTCCCAGGATCCTCCTTCTTCCCTTTTTTAAAGATGGGCACTACATTAGCCTTTTTCCAGTCGTCCGGGACTTCCCCGGATCACCATGAGTTTTCAAAGATAATGGCCAATGGCTCTGCAATCACATTCGCCAACTCCTTCAGCACTCTCGGATGCAACGCATCCGGCCCCATGGACTTGTGCTCGTCCAGCTTTTCTAAATAGTCCCGAACCACTTCTTTCTCCACAGAGGGCTGGTCACCTCCTCCCCATGCTGTGCTGCCCAGTGCAGTAGTCTGGGAGCTGACCTTGTTCGTGAAGACAGAGGCATCTTTATTAATGATCGATGGGATGGACTGCACCCTCAGCAAGTTTGCAGATGGCACTAAAATGGGGGGAGAGGTATATATGCTGGAAGGTAGAGATAGGGTCCAGAGTGACCTAGACAAATTGGAGGATTGGGCCAAAAGAAATCTGATGAGGTTCAATAAGGACAAGTGCAGAGTCCTGCATTTAGGACGGAAGAATCCCATGCACTGCTACAGCCTGGGGACTGACTGGCTAAGCAGTTCTGCAGAAAAGGACCTAGGAGTTACAGTGGATGAGAATCTGGATATGAATCAGCAGTGTGCCCTTGTTGCCAAGAAGGCCAACGGCATATTGGGCTGCATTAGTAGGAGCATTGCCAGCAGATCAAGGGATGTGATTATTCCCCTCTATTCGGCACTGGTGAGGCCACACCTGGAGTATTGTGTCCAGTTTTGGTCCCGCCACTACATAAAGGATGTGGACAGATTGAAGAGAGTCCAGCGGAGGGCAATGAAAATGATTAGGGGGTTGGGGCACATGACTTAGGATGAGAGGCTGAGGGAACTGGGCTCATTTAGTCTGCAGAAGAGAAAAGAGTGAGGGGGGATTTGATAGCAGCCTTCCCACAGTGGGGTTCCAAAGAGGATGGAGTTAGGCTGTTCTCAGTGGTTGCAGATGACAGAACAAGGAGCAATGTTCTCAAGTTACAGCAGGGGAGGTCCATGTTGGATATTAGGAAACACTGTTTCACTAGAAGGGTGGTAACGCGCTGAAATGGGTTACCTAGGGAGGTGGTGGAGTCTCCGTCCTTAGAGGTTTTTAAGGCCTGGCTTGACAAAATTGGGGTTGGTCCTGCTTTGAGCAGGGGGTTGGACTAGATGCCCTCCTGAGGTCTCTTCCGACCCGGACCTTCTATGATTCTATGCTGAGCGGTGTCACTGCTATTCTGATCTGGCTCCTCTTTGTCTGTCTTAGATGTTTCCTTGGGCGGTCGCTCTAAACCGGAAACTGCCCTCTTACACGTGGATTCGAAGGATCCCAGCTGGAATCAGAGAGCTGTCCCTCTCCCAGGGGACACCGAGGGCTCCTGCACCTGCCAGACCTGGATTCGTGCTTCCTTCTCTCAGAGCTGCCCCTCCCTGAAGAATCGGCAGCAGCAGACTCTGACCCATACCACGCTGAAGGATCCTGTGCCGGGGCTTAACTCCCCGGAGCTGCTCTGCTTTTCCTTTGGGCTTGGGGAGGAGAAGGAGCCTGATGACTGTGAGGACTGCTCCACCTGCCCCAGTGCCCTCCACACAGACAGCAGGGATCCTGCAGGGGCCCAGCTGCACCCCGTTGGTGGGGGAAGCCTGATCAGCAGCAGCTCCAGCACACTCAGAAGCCCTAAATCGTCAGGAGTCGACATAAATGCTGCCAAGATGCACGACTCGAGACCAGTGTCCCACAAGCCAACAGCCCTGGGACTGCGAGGGGGAGGGGGTAAATGAGGGGAGGAGGGCAGGAGGGGGCAGTCGGGACAGTGATTGGGGAGAGGGCAGGGGACTGAACAGCAGCTTGCCAGCGCAGGGTTAGGGGCAGGTGAGTGGAGCCCCTCTCTCAGCACTGGGGAGGCCAATGTCCGTGTGAGCAGGTCAGGCTGGACAGGCTCAGCAGCAGGGGACCAATGGGTGAGACTAGTCAGGAGAGGGTTAAACTAGCTACAGAGGGGGTGGGCTAGGGGGGCAGACACTTGGCAACCCTCCGCCCTGTTGCTTAGTCTTGGGGCAGGGCCCCCAGGAACCCAGGTGTCCAGGGCAGGATGGAAATTAGTTCTTATTGCTGCTGTCTCAGTGCTGGGAGCCAGGAGGGATTGGGGGGAGGGCATTAGGAGGGGCTGGGCACACTCCTGGGTGAGGACCAATGTCACAGGCCAGTATCACTGACACAGGGAAATCAGGGGACTGGTGAGTGAAAATCTTGTCAGGAAGGGCAGAGCAGGGCCGGGGGCAGGAAGTCCATCAGAGAGACCCCCACAAGCCAGGGACAGTTCAGCAGTGCCAGGCACGGAACGTTTATGGATCATCACCATGCTAACAGACAGCACAATCAGGGGCCTGGCTACAGCCCCCACACTGGGGACTCAGCAGGAAGAACAGCTCTTTACACATATATCGATAGCGTGCAGGAGAACCTGCCTGACCCTGGGAGCTCCAACTGGCAGCAATGGTCTCAAGTTGCGGGGGGGGAGGTCTAGGTTGGATATTAGGAAAAACTATTTCACTAGGAGGGTGCTGAAGCACTGAAATGGGTTACCTAGGGAGGTGGTGGAATCTCCATACCTAGAGGTATTTAAGGCCTGGCTTGACGAAGCCCTGGCTGGGATGATTTGGTGGGTGCTGGTCCTGCCATGAGCAGGGGGTTGGACTAGATGACCTCCTGAGCTCTCTTCCAACCCTCATCGTCTATAACATGTGCTGTGATTTCTGCTGCCAGGAGTGAGGTAGCCCTGGAGCTTCTGCACGTTACAGGGGCTGATTCTCTAACTAACTCTCCAACCCAAGTCAATGTCAGACCCTCCTCCTGAGGAGTGAAGAAGAATCTGACCTTACCTAAACTCACTCTAGAAAAAAGACAAAATGAACAATGAAGGCTCACCAGTGAGCAGCTTCTCCCCAGGGCTGGGTGAATGCAGCGCTGCCTGCTCGTGTGACTTAACTGTGCATCTCATGATAGTGGGTGGTTTTATTAAAGCCCGAGCTCCTGGGATTAGGGGAGTCTTCGCTCTTTTTTAAAAGTAATAAGAGCAGCAGTGAAAACCCTGAAAATTTGTCCCCGAAAGGCTCAAACCAGAAAGCAAATAAAAATAATCTCCAATGCGTAGACTGGTAGACTGTCGGTCCTTCATCAGTTCAGACTGAGCCGATCACAACACATCTTCCAATCTTCTCTCGCTCTTGTCATCCTTCGCCATGCTAGTCCATATCTCCTTGATAGGAAATCCAGTTTCCTTTTGACGACCTGGCACCTGAGATTCTTTGCAGCCTCTCGTCGTTCGAATGCCTCACTGCCTCCGGAGTGGCGATCGAGGAACGTGCAGAGAACCGAGACTTGGTTTTCCATGTTGTTTTAGCCATTGTTTTCAGCCACCCGCTGGCTGGGTTGTCAGTGGCGCATTAACCTCTCCAATTTAGCTAGTTTACAGCCTCAGAAAGAGGGATTATACGCCCCTCCACAGAGGAAGCAACCCCCTCGCTGGGCTGACAGTCTGACACCTTGACAGCATGGTTAGACCTGCTGGAGAATGCACTCCGCTACCATCGCTGTCGAACAGCCAGGGTTACCGCTGCACCACACTGAGGCATTGAAGTAGGATTTGCAGCAGAATCTCCAATATTATTCCCAAAATACTCATGACACTTAAGATAAGGCAAACTCAGCATTTTGTGGGCCTGACTTGTGATGTTTGAACACTTGGGGCTGTCGATATTGGGATTCCCCATCACTCGGTGTCTGGGCATTGAGCCAAGACATCTCAGAGCCCTGTTCTAGCTCTAGGGTCTGACAGCATCACTATTGTAGCCGGGAGGAACAAACCCCTCCACGCAGGAATTGCTGGGTACGATTCTCTGGCCTGGGTGACCAGAAGGCCAGACTAGTCGTGTCTGATGGGACCTTCTGGCCTTTGCCCCTCTGATGCTCTGCCTGGGAAATGACCACACATGAAGGGCGGGGGGTCCTCCGAAGCAGCTGCAAGTGGGACTGGTAGCAGAAATCTGGAGTGTTTGGGGAGGGAACAGCATGACAGTCCCATTCTGGAGGGTGTCAAAAAAGTTTTTCACGTGAAAACCTCCATCCTGCAGCCCCTCGCTCCCGTGTTCACACTGACTCTTATGAGAAAATGCCCCTCTGGGCCTTCCGTCCCCTCCCCCCGCTCACACTGACACCACCATCCCCGATGTGGATCCCTGTGTCCCTTCCACCTGCTTACATCAACACGCCCCTCTCTGTGTCCGTGGGCCAGGCCTTGCCTTGCACTCACCCTTGTTGTGGTTGTAGAGCTCACGCAGGGCGTTCAGACTCGCATTGAACCAGGCCTGCCAGCGCCGTGCACGCCAGGTCTGCTCATCCCAGTGCTGTGGGTCCACGTTCCGAGCCATCCATTCTGTGTGTGGCTCCACCCTCCGCTTCTCGCTGGTGTAGTCCACGAAGAGCTGATCATCCACGTAGCCGACAGCGCTGTACCAGGGCAGCCCTGGGCAAGGCTCCGACACCACTGTGTTGTATATGCGCGTGGAGTGCAGGCCTAAGGGAGGGGAAAATTCGGGAGGGGGGGGGTCAGATCGAAGCTCCTGACAATATGAGAAGTAGCACCAGGCCTCAGGAATGCTCCTGTGCGAGGGAGACCTGGGGATGGGCCCACACAACAGCCTGTCCAGGGAGAAAGAGGGGTCAGGGTAGGAGGTGAAAGCCGGGGGGGGGTCAGGGCTGGAGAGGGGCAGAGAAAGTACGGGATGGCTGGAGTGTGTGTGAGGAGTAGGGGAGCAGACAGGGAGAGTGTATTGGGGGTACAGGGGCTAAAGGAAATGAGAAGAAGGAAAGTGGGCCCAGGAGAAAGGGCAGGGCTGGAAGTGGGGGTGAGGAGCAGGAGTGGGATGTTATGGGGGAGTGTGAAGTAGGAGAAGGGCTGGGGGGCAGAAGCTGAAGCTGGGGGGTGGGGGGGTTAGGGGGAAGTGTCCAAGCTGCAGGTGAGAACCAGGGCCCCAGCTGTTTACATAATTTACTATAATTTATTAAGAACATAAGAATGGCCATACTGAATCAGATCAAAGGTCTGTCTAGCCCAGCATCCTGCCTTCCAACAGTGGCCAGTGCCAGGTGCTTCAGAGGGAATGAACATCAAATGAACACCCTGTCACCCATTCCCAGCCTCTGGCAAACACAGGCTAGGGACACCATCCCTGCCCATCTTGGCTAATAGCTCGCAGCTCCTGGCCATTGCAGTCTGAAGTCACAGAGACTGCTGGAAGTCATGAATTCCATGACTTCTGTGGCCTCTGTGAAAAAACCATAGCTTTAGTCATGATTTTATATACCGTTATCATAACCCCCCTTAGTTCTCTCTTTTCTAAGCTGAAAAGTTCCAGTTTTATTAATCTCTCCTCATACGGCAACCGTTCCTTACCCCAGTCATTTTTGTTGCCCTTTTCTGAACCCTTTCCAATTCCAATATATCTTTTTTGAGATGGGGCTATACGGGGAGACTTTGGCAAACCAGTAAAGTGCCTTAAACCTCTATGGCTTATTGCTAAAAGCAGCCAAGTCAGCAGGCTGTAAATTAGCCAAGTCAGCAGGTTTAGCTTAACCAGGGGGAGGGGCGGGGGGTTGTGTGCCACAGAGAGGGTAGCTTGACCCCGTGTCCTTCCTGATAAGAACTGTGTAGTAGTTGCTGATACATGCAACTTAGAACAGCAGGATGTGCCCCAGGAATGGGCCTCAAGGCTGCAAACTCTGGAAAAACCCGCACCTGGTTAATCGATAATCAGAAGGAGCCTCTTGCTTGCCCATTGGAACTGCTTGCTTTATTTAAGGGACACGTCATTCTATTACTAATGAATAAATAAGGGGGAAAAGTTTGAGGTGGTGGGACTCTTCAGGACTGGACTCTCCCTCTGGCTGCATCTTGTGTTCCCCACTAGCAGACGGGCTGCCGCTGTGCCACTCGAGAGCCACACTCAGCTTCGGCTGCCGCTGTGCCACTCGAGAGCCACACTCAGCTTCGGTAATTATCGAGGGTTGGGAGTGTTTTACTAACCTGTTGCGGATGTGTGTAAGTGCATGAGACTAAGTAAAGTTTAGCTTTAAGTGAAAGCATTCTTGTGTTGTCCTGTTTGTGCCGCCATCTATTGGTTGGATGGCCATGTCTCCCCTGATTTATTTCCTGACACCACCTCACACAGAGTAAAAGTTACCAAGAGCTTTGGGTTGAAAGAACCCCGGGTAACAGGGCAACCACATCTGTATGCAGTATTCAAGGTGTGCTTCGGACTTAACTTATTCATGCTGTGGCTGCACCCTAGGTCCCCTGTTGGGACCAGGCCCCCTGTTGTGCCAGTCACTGCATAGGCCCTGCCCCATGGAGCTCACAGGCTGATCACCTGTCCCTACAGTGGGGTTCACCTCACAGATCCACAGGCAGGATCAGGGCCAAAGCGGGGGGTGGGGAGGGGCTGCAGCCACTGAACCCCTGATCCCTTCACTCCAGTGAGCATCACACTGACATCAGACACGGCTCAGGGGAGTTACACACATATCTGGGGTTTGGGACCTGGGGATCAGGCTGACACAGGCTGGTGCCTTGTTTGGTCCTGTCAATTCCTCAGTGTCTCAGGGGATATTTAGTCTCAGACCTGGCAGACCCTCAGTGTGGACCCTCACTCACTCACACAGCCCCCGTGGAGCCCTCACTCACCCGAGTAATTGTAAGCGGGGGGAATGGTCCCGCTATTGTGGGAACTTTCCTAGATTCTGCACTACCCCACTGAAATGGGCTACTGAAAGGATCTGAGTCCTCGCTCCCACTTCCTTTACCCAGAGGCCTCCCTGCCCTTGAGGACTCCCCTTCCACTCTCCTACCTGGCAGAGTCCTCGTAACCCCAACAAGGCTGGGCCCAGGATTCCTGGGGAGCTCGACCCCCAACCCTGCTGTGGTCACCTAGGACAGGGGTTAGTACTCTGGGGTACTCTCTCTGCACTGGGCAAGTCCCTGACCCACTGATCATTACAGACAAGTTAAAGCAAATATAAGCTATTTAATCGACAATTAATTTAAAAAAGAATAAGGAAAAATGGGAAAGGTTAAAGAAAAACACATCACCCTGCTCTGTGGCAGGGAACATCACAAACAGTGCCTCTGGAACATCAGGGCACTTCACAGTCTGTTCCTTGCAAGTCCCAGGTCTCCTTCTCAGGCCCTGGCTGTGCTGCAGGGATGCTGAGGGTTGCACACTTGCTCTGGTGGTGGCCACACATCTCCAGACTTTGGGCGGTGGGACCCTTCTTCCCAGCATCAGCCCCCTCCCAGTCTGGCCTGCAAGGATCCTTGGCTGGGGGTGTCTTTCTGTGCTGTGCCCCTGTGCCCATGGTCCCCCCTTGGCTAGCCCCAGTTGCTCACCATACCTGGCTCTAGCTCCAGCCCCAGCCCCACTGTTCTAGCTCCAGCTCCACTCCACCTCAGCACTGATGCTGCTGCTCTGCCTCCAGCCCCCTGGGCTGCTTCTCCGGCCCCTCTGGCTCCGTGGCTGCAGCCCTGCTCCCAGCACAGATCTGCTCTCCCTGGGCTGTGTCTCTGGCTCCATGGCTGCAGCCCTGCTCCCAGCAAAGGATCTGCTCTCCCTGGGCTGTGTCTCTGGCTCCATGGCTGCAGCCCTGCTCCCAGCAAAGGATCTGCTCTCCCTGGGCTGTGTCTCTGGCTCCATGGCTGCAGCCCTGCTCCCAGCACAGATCTGCTCTCCCTGGGCTGTCTCTCTGGCTCCATGGCTGCAGCCCTGCTCCCAGCACAGGATCTGCTCTCCCTGGGCTGTGTCTCTGGCTCTGTGGTTGCAGCCCTGCTCCCAGCACAGATCTGCTCTCCCTGGGCTGTGTCTCTGGCTCCATGGCTGCAGCCCTGCTCCCAGCACAGGATCTGCTCTCCCTGGGCTGTGTCTCTGGCTCCGTGGCTGCAGCCCTGCTCCCAGCACAGGATCTGCTCTCCCTGGGCTGTGTCTCTGGCTCCATAGCTGCAGCCCTGCTCCCAGCACAGGATCTGCTCTCCCTGGGCTGTGTCTCTGGCTCCATGGCTGCAGCTCTCCCCCCAGGACAGATCTGCTCTGAGGGCTGTTTCTGTGACACTGCTCCCAGCTCGGACCTGCTTCCTGGGCTGCTTTTCTGGCCCCTCTGGCTGGCTCTGCTCCCCAGCTCAGCTTGGGCCCCTGCTCTCTCCTTGGCTCAGTCCCACTCCATTGGACCCAGGCAATTCCAGCTCACAGGGAGGATGGGACCCCCGGCCTCCTGACTCCCTGATTAGCCTGCCCGCCCTGTCAATTAGGCTGACCTGGAGCATTGGCCTCTCCCCATTGACCCTGGGGACTGTCAGTTTCAGGGTCTTGATTTCCCATTGACCCTCCCCCTTTTGGTACTGGGAGCTAGCAACGAAAATCCCCCCACTGAATGTTAGTAAGAGGGCTGCTCAAATCCAGTCTCCCCAGCAGGCAGAGGGGGCCTGAAACCAGGAGTTTCTCACACCCTAGGCAATATCCAAACCACTAGGCTCCTCCCACACTGTTGTGTGAGTCCATGTGTGGGTTCGATCCAGCAAGCAGCCTGAGCACCCTCACCGCATCGGGCCCGCAGACAAGGGCGGAGGACATCTGTCATCTCTGGGCCCATGCAACACTCTGGGGCCCAGGCATCCAGGAGCCTAGCAGGAGGCTGCAGGGCACAGGAACACAGGTCCCGAGGGAACTGTTAATGCACAAATGTAGGTGCCAAGTCAGTTCAGGGACCTACCGTGCTCAGCAGCAGCTGAGTGGGAGATTCTGTGAAGCAGGGTCATGATTCTGGGATTTAGGCACCTTAGCCCCTTTATGGACCTAGCTCGGGAGCAACAGGAACAGCATGGAGCAGAGTCTGATCCCGCTCCTGCCTCTCAGAGGCTGGGCTCCCTCCCTCTGACACTGCCCTGCAGTGGCCTCTCCCCTCCCACTCGCCTGGGGTCAGACCATGGTGGGACAGAGGCTTCTCCTCTCCTGTTGCTGCTGCTTCCAGCCCCTCCCTCTCTCCTCCTCACTCCATCTCTTCTTTTGCCCAGCCCTGCACCTAATTTCTCTGTTCTCCCCTCCACGCTGCTGTCATCTGCCACCCACCCAGCTCCTCCCCTCGTCAGCCCTCTCTGGTCCCCACCACGGATCTCCCTTCCAGCCTCCCACACTCGTCCTCCATAACTTCAGCTTCTAAGGTGATGGCCCATCTGACCCTCTGTTCCCCATTTCCAGGATCAGCTGGAAAGCAAAAGGCTGAGGAGGAGGCCAGGTGACAATGTTTGCCAGGAACAAGAACAAAAGACTAAGGAGGGGGCCTCTCAGAGATAAGTGTGGGCTGTTGGAGGGAGGAGAAGCTTCTGGATTGGAACTAAAGAGAGAGCTCTTGGTCCTGGACAGACCCAGATGGACTTTGCTGTCACTTTCTGTTCTCTATGTTAACTAAGGATGTTCTACACTGTGCTCTAGTGACCTAATAAACCCTCCTGTTTTTACAACACTGGCTGAGAGTCACTCCAGAGTCAGGAAGTCAGAGGGAGCCTTTCCCAGGAGTCTAGTTCAGGTGCTCTCCCTGAGGGGAGGTCACGGCATGAAGCAGGGTGTTGAAGGCTCTGAAGTTCAGTTCCAGGAGGCGATGAAGCCAAGCAGCTTACCCCAGTGAGTGTGTGACCCTAAGGGGACTGACACACTGAATGGGTCACCCCAGGAACTGTTCCAGAGCTGTGTTAGTTAAACAGAAATGAAAAGAGACAGCTCCAAAAGTGAAATCTCTGCAAGCTGCATAGAAACTTTTTAAAGACACCATAATAGAGGCTCAATTTAAATGTATACTCAAAATTAATTAAAAAACATAGTAAGAGAACCAAATAGTGCACCATGGCTAAACATAGTAAAAGAAGCAGTGAGAGGCAAAAAGGCATCCTTTAAAAAGTGAAACTTCAATCCTAGTGAGGAAAATAGAAAGGACCATAAACTCTGGCAAATTAAAGTGTAAAATATAATTAGGAAGGCTAAAAGAGAATTTGAACAACAGCTTGTCAAAGACTCCAAAAGTAATAGCGAAAAAAATTTTTTTTAGTACATCAGAAGCAGGAAGCCGGCTAATCAACCAGTGGGGCCACTGGACAATCGAGATGCTAAAGGAGCACTCAATGACGATAAGGCCATTGAGGAGAAACTAAATGAATTCTTTCCATCAGTCATCATGGCTGAGGATGTGAGGAAGATTCCCAAACTTGAGCCATTCTTTTTAGGGGAAAAAGAAAAGGAGTACTTGTGGCACCTTAGAGACTAACCAATTTATTTGAGCATGAGCTTTCGTGAGCTACAGCTCACTTCATCGGATGCATACCGTGGAAACTGCAGCAGACTTTATATATACACACAGAGAATATGAAACAATACCTCCTCCCACCCCACTGTCCTGCTGGTAATAGCTTATCTAAAGTGATCATCAGGTGGGCCATTTCCAGCACAAATCCAGGTTTTCTCACCCTCCACCCCCCCACACAAATTCACTCTCCTGCTGGTGCTAGCCCATCCAAAGTGACAACTCTTTACATAATCAAGTCGGGCTATTTCCTGCACAAATCCAGGTTCTCTCACATCCCCCCACCCCCATACACACACAAACTCACTCTCCTGCTGGTAATAGCTCATCCAAACTGACCACTCTCCAAGTTTAAATCCAAGTTAAACCAGAACATCTGGGGGGTGGGGGGGGTAGGAAAAAACAAGAGGAAACAGGCTACCTTGCATAATGACTTAGCCACTCCCAGTCTCTATTTAAGCCTAAATTAATAGTATCCAATTTGCAAATGAATTCCAATTCAGCAGTTTCTCGCTGGAGTCTGGATTTGAAGTTTTTTTGTTTTAAGATAGCGACCTTCATGTCTGTGATTGCGTGACCAGAGAGATTGAAGTGTTCTCCGACTGGTTTATGAATGTTATAATTCTTGACATCTGATTTGTGTCCATTTATTCTTTTACGTAGAGACTGTCCAGTTTGACCAATGTACATGGCAGAGGGGCATTGCTGGCACATGATGGCATATATCACATTGGTGGATGTGCAGGTGAACGAGCCTCTGATAGTGTGGCTGATGTTATTAGGCCCTGTGATGGTGTCCCCTGAATAGATATGTGGGCACAGTTGGCAACGGGCTTTGTTGCAAGGATAAGTTCCTGGGTTAGTGGTTCTGTTGTGTGGTATGTGGTTGTTGGTGAGTATTTGCTTCAGGTTATGGGCCTGTCTGTAGGCAAGGACTGGCCTGTCTCCCAAGACTTGTGAGAGTGTTGGGTCATCCTTTAGGATAGGTTGTAGATCCTTAATAATGCGTTGAAGAGGTTTCAGTAGGGGGCTGAAAGTAACGGCTAGTGGAGTTCTGTTATTTTCTTTGTTAGGCCTGTCCTGTAGTAGGTAACTTCTGGGAACTCTTCTGGCTCTATCAATCTGTTTCTTTACTTCTGCAGGTGGGTATTGTAGTTGTAAGAAAGCTTGACAGAGATCTTGTAGGTGTTTGTCTCTGTCTGAGGGGTTGGAGCAAATGCGGTTGTATCGCAGAGCTTGGCTGTAGACGATGGATCGTGTGGTGTGGTCAGGGTGAAAGCTGGAGGCATGCAGGTAGGAATAGCGGTCAGTAGGTTTCCGGTATAGGGTGGTGTTTATGTGACCATTGTTTATTAGCACTGTAGTGTCCAGGAAGTGGATCTCTTGTGTGGACTGGACCAGGCTGAGGTTGGTGGTGGGATGGAAATTGTTGAAATCATGGTGGAATTCCTCAAGGGCTTCTTTTCCATGGGTCCAGATGATGAAGATGTCATCAATATAGCGCAAGTAAAGAAACAGATTGATAGAGCCAGAAGAGTTCCCAGAAGTTACCTACTACAGGACAGGCCTAACAAAGAAAATAACAGAACGCCACTAGCCGTCACTTTCAGCCCCCAACTAAAACCCCTCCAACGCATTATTAAGGATCTACAACCTATCCTAAAGGATGACCCAACACTCTCACAAGTCTTGGGAGACAGGCCAGTCCTTGCCTACAGACAGGCCCATAACCTGAAGCAAATACTCACCAACAACCACATACCACACAACAGAACCACTAACCCAGGAACTTATCCTTGCAACAAAGCCCGTTGCCAACTGTGCCCACATATCTATTCAGGGGACACCATCACAGGGCCTAATAACATCAGCCACACTATGAGAGGCTCATTCACCTGCACATCCACCAATGTGATATATGCCATCATGTGCCAGCAATGCCCCTCTGCCATGTACATTGGTCAAACTGGACAGTCTCTACGTAAAAGAATAAATGGACACAAATCAGATGTCAAGAATTATAACATTCATAAACCAGTCGGAGAACACTTCAATCTCTCTGGTCACGCAATCACAGACATGAAGGTCGCTATCTTACAACAAAAAAACTTCAAATCCAGACTCCAGCGAGAAACTGCTGAATTGGAATTCATTTGCAAATTGGATACTATTAATTTAGGCTTAAATAGAGACTGGGAGTGGCTAAGTCATTATGCAAGGTAGCCTGTTTCCTCTTGTTTTTTCCTACCCCCCCCCACCCCCCAGATGTTCTGGTTTAACTTGGATTTAAACTTGGAGAGTGGTCAGTTTGGATGAGCTATTACCAGCAGGAGAGTGAGTTTGTGTGTGTATGGGGGTGGGGGGATGTGAGAGAACCTGGATTTGTGCAGGAAATAGCCCGACTTGATTATGTAAAGAGTTGTCACTTTGGATGGGCTAGCACCAGCAGGAGAGTGAATTTGTGTGGGGGGGGTGGAGGGTGAGAAAACCTGGATTTGTGCTGGAAATGGCCCACCTGATGATCACTTTAGATAAGCTATTACCAGCAGGACAGTGGGGTGGGAGGAGGTATTGTTTCATATTCTCTGTGTATATATAAAGTCTGCTGCAGTTTCCACGGTATGCCTCCGATGAAGTGAGCTGTAGCTCACAAAAGCTCATGCTCAAATAAATTGGTTAGTCTCTAAGGTGCCACAAGTACTCCTTTTCTTTTTGCGAATACAGACTAACACGGCTGTTACTCTGAAACCTGTCTTTTTAGGGGATAGATCTGAGGAATTGTCCCAGATTGAGGTATCATTACAGGTAGTTTTGGAACAAATTGATAAACTAAACAGCAATAAGTCACCAGGACCAGATGGTATTCACCCAAGAATTCTGAAGGAACTCAAATGTGAAATTGCAGAACTACTAACTGTAGTCTGTAACCTATCATTTAAATCAGCTTCTGTACCAGATGACTGGAGAATAGCCAACGTAACACCAATTTTAAAAAAGGACTCCAGAGGTGATCACAGTAATTACAGGCTGGTAAACTTGACTTCAGTACCAGGCAAATTGGTTGACTACAGTAAAGAACAGAATTGTCAAACACACAGATGAACATAATTTGTTGGGGAAGAGTCAGCACGATTTTTGTAAGGGGAAATCATGCCTTACCAACCTACTAGAATTCCTTGAGGGGGTCAGCAAGCATGTGGACAAGGGGGATCCAGTGGTATAGTGTACTTGGATTTTCACAAAGCCTTGACAAGGTCCCTCAGCAAAGGTTCTTAAGCAAAGTAAGCTGTCATGGGATAAGAGGGAAGGTCCTCTCACCAACTGGTAACTGCTTAAAAGATAGGAAACAAAGGGCAGAAATAAATGGCCAGTTTTCAGAATGGAGAGAGGTAAATAGTGGTGTCCACCAGGGATCTGTAGTGGGACCAGTCCAATTCAACGTATTCATAAATGATCTGGAAAAAAGGGTAAACAGTGAGGTGGCAAAATTTTCAGATGATACAAAACTACTCAAGAAAGTTAAGTCCAAGGCAGACTGTGAAGAGCTACAAAAGGATCTCTCAAAACTGGGTGACTGGACAACAAAATGGCAGATCAAATTCCATGTTGAGAATTGCAAAGTAATGCATATTGGAAAATAGAATCCCAACTACACATATCAAATGACGGGGTCTAAATTAGCTGTTACCACTCAAGAAAGATCTTGGAGTCATTGTGGATAGTTCTCTGAAAACATCCACTCAATGTGCAGCAACAGTCAAAAAATCAAATCATTCAGAAAGGGATAGATAAGAGGATAGAAAATATCATATTGCCTCTATATAAATCCACGAGATGCCCACATCTTGAATACTCCATGCAGATGTGGTGACCCCATCTCAAAAAAGATATATTGGAATTGGAAAAGGTTCAGAAAAGGGCAACAAAAATAACGAAGGATATGGAATGGCTTCTGTATGAGAAGAGATTAATAAGACTGGAACTTTTCAGCTTGGAAAAGAGATCACTAAGGGAGAATATGATAGAGGTCTATAAAATCATGACTGGCGTGGAGGAAGTATATAAGGAGTAAATAACACTTCGTTCTCATAACATAGGAACTACGGGTCACCAAATGAAATTAATAGGCATTCGATTTAAAACAAACAAAAGGAAGTATTTCTTCACACAACGCACAGTTAACCTGTGGAACTCTTTGGCAGAAGATGTTGTGAAGGCCAAGGGTTTAAACAGGGTTTAAAGAGTTCAAAAGAGAACTAGATAAATTCATGGAGGATAGGTCCACTGATGGCTATTAGCCAGGATGGACAGGAATGGTGTCCCTATGGGTGACGGGATGGATCATTTGATCATCAGGTCCTCAAAGAATCAATCCTGAAGCACTTGTATGAGAGGAAAGTGATCAGGAACAGCCAGCATGGATTCACCAAGGGAAGGTCATGCCTGACTAATCTAATCGCCTTTTATGATGAAATTACTGGTTCTGTGGATGAAGGGAAAGCAGTGGATGTATTGTTTCTTGACTTTAGCAAAGCTTTTGACACGGTCTCCCACAGTATTCTTGTCAGCAAGTTAAAGAAGTATGAGCTGGATGAATGCACTATAAGGTGGGTAGAAAGCTGGCTAGATTGTCGGGCTCAACAGGTAGTTATCAATGGCTCCATGTCTAGTTGGCAGCCGGTATCAAGTGGAATGCCCCAAGGGTCGGTCCTGGGGCCGGTTTTGTTCAATATCTTCATAAATGATCTGGAGGATGGTGTGGATTGCACTCTCAGCAAATTTGCGGATGATACTAAACTGGGAGGAGTGGTAGATACGCTGGAGGGGAGGGATAGGATACAGAAGGACCTAGACAAATTGGAGGATTGGGCCAAAAGAAATCTGATGAGGTTCAATAAGGATAAGTGCAGGGTCCTGCACTTAGGACGGAAGAACCCAATGCACAGCTACAGACTAGGGTCCGAATGGCTAGGCAGCAGTTCTGCGGAAAAGGACCTAGGGGTGACAGTGGACGAGAAGCTGGATATGAGTCAGCAGTGTGCCCTTGTTGCCAAGAAGGCCAGTGGCATTTTGGGATGTATAAGTAGGGGCATAGCGAGCAGATCGAGGGACGTGATCGTTCCCCTCTATTCGACATTGGTGAGGCCTCACCTGGAGTACTGTGTCCAGTTTTGGGCCCCACACTTCAAGAAGGATGTGGATAAATTGGAGAGAGTCCAGCGAAGGGCAACAAAAATGATTAGGGGTCTGGAACAAATGAGTTATGAGGAGAGGCTGAGGGAGCTGGGATTGTTTAGCCTGCAGAAGAGAAGAATGAGGGGGGATTTGATAGCTGCTTTCAACTACCTGAAAGGGGGTTCCAAAGAGGATGGCTCTAGACTGTTCTCAATGGTAGCAGATGACAGAACGAGGAGTAATGGTCTCAAGTTGCAGTTGGGGAGGTTTAGATTGGATATTAGGAAAAACTTTTTCACTAAGAGGGTGGTGAAACACTGGAATGCGTTACCTAGGGAGGTGGCAGAATCTCCTTCCTTAGAGGTTTTTAAGGTCAGGCTTGACAAAGCCCTGGCTGGGATGATTTAACTGGGAATTGGTCCTGCTTCGAGCAGGGGGTTGGACTAGATGACCTTCTGGGGTCCCTTCCAACCCTGATATTCTATGATTCTATGATTACACGGTCTGTTCATTCCCTCTGGGGCACCTGGCATTGGCTACTGTCGGAAGACAGGATACTGGGCTAGACTGACCTTTGGTTTGACGCAGTGTGGCCGTTCTTATGTTTGACAGCACCAGTCATGTGTATCCATGACAATAAAACATGACAGTCCTCCTCCCCTCTCCTTACCTTCCTTCAATTCCTACCTCCCTCTCCCTTGCAGATGTGGACATTTTTCCATCTGCTCTCCTCCTAACCCCTCCACTCACCCCACAGACCCCATCCCATCTCCTGATCTCCCTCACACCCGCTCTCCTCCCTCCCTTACTCTTCTCTTTAACCTCTCACTCTCCTCTGGCTCTTTCCCCCTCACAATATGAACACACTTCAGCACCTTCCATCGTAAAGACCCTTGACTCGATTTGCCTCTCCAGCTACAGCCCCTTCTCCCTTTCATCTCTCAACTCATTGAATGTGCCTCAGCAATCACTGTCTGGAGTTCCTGTCCTCCATTCCCTCCAAGACCCTCCCCACCCCGGCTTCCACCCCTTGCACTCCAGGGAAATCGCTCCTGCCAAAGTCTCTAATGACTCTTCCTAACTAAGACTCAAAATCAGTGCTCCATCCTCACCTTCCTTGGCTTGCCAGCCGCCTCTGACACCATTTGCCAGGCTCTTCTTGAAATCTTGTCCCCCTTGGCTTCTTTATCTCTGTCCCCTCCTGGGTCTACTCTGACCTCTCTAATCACTCCTTCACCATGTCCGTCAGAGGATCTTCCTTATCCCCCTCCAGCTTTCTATGGGGTTTTGTCATGGTCCCCTTCTCTTCTCCCTCTACACCTTATCTCTGGGCAAAATCATCTGCAAACACAAATTCAACTACCATCTCCATGCTGATGACTCACAGATCTACCTATCCATTTTTCCAATCTGTCTCTTTCGGCACAAACTAAAATCTTGGCCTGTCTCTCTGACATCTCCTTGTGACTTTCTCATCATCAGCTCAAGCTCAATGTGGTTAAAACAGAGTTCCCAATCTTCCTCCCAAGATCTCCCTTCTACCTCCTTTGTCAGTTACTGTGGACAACATCACCATCCTGCCTGCCACTCAGGACCATAACCTGGGTGTCATCTTTGACTTGGAGCTCTCTCTAGGTCCTCACATCCAGGTTATGCCTAAATCTTGCTGATTCTTTCTGTAGAGCCTCTTTAAGACACTGCCTTTCCTATCCACCCCCACAGCTAAACCTCTCGCCCAGGCTCTCAGCATCTCGTGTCTCAACTGCTACAACATCGTTTTCTCTGGCCTTGACAAACGCAGACTTAGCCCACTCAGATCCCTTCAGAAGATGCTGAAAAGACCGTTTCCTAGCTCCTTGATCAGACCATGTCACTTGTCTCTTTGCCTCTCTCCACTGGCTCCTCCTTCTCATCAAATAGAAGCTGCCTATTTTCAGCTGTGAGGCCCTTCGTAGCCTATCCCCAACGGACCTGTCATCTCTCATCTGCTGAGGATGAGGATAGCAGGGAGCTTTACTTTTTAAATTGGCTTGCTTTTCCCACTAGAAAGGCCCATCTTGTTGGCCCTGTTTTTTGTGAAAGACTCGACAGTGAGCTGGAGAACTTGAGGGGCGGGCGTGTAACCCGAGAACATGAGAGGGGAAGGAATTATTATTTCATGTCATGGTAGCACAGCCCAGCTTTAACCATGCTGGGGCTGGGGCTGTGCAGACAGAGCAAGGGACAGTCCCTGCCCCGAACACATTACACTCATCGTAATGGTCAGTTCTGGTTGGACACATTCCTGGAGGTTTCATCACAGGACACACTCTTTAATTGCAGATTAACCTTTAATTCCTGGAGACACCAGGACATTCCTGGA
This sequence comes from Caretta caretta, assembly GCF_965140235.1. Lineage (NCBI taxonomy): Eukaryota > Metazoa > Chordata > Testudines > Cheloniidae > Caretta > Caretta caretta. The sequence continues at coordinate 137,403,259 of NC_134210.1, forward strand.
GGGTTGGCAACCCTATGCCGAGGTCAGCTCCACACCGTTTTTCTTTGGCTTTAACTATTGAATTTGGTTGTTTGTTTCTTTTCACCCAAATAGTTAAATCGGTTCAATACCAAAAGAGTTTTAGTTCCTCAAAATAATTAAAATCCCTACGGCAAATGCAGTGCTATCGATACAGCCATGCTTTACACCAGTAAACGTAGGGGAATAATCTGTATCTGTATAACCAGGGTTTACATTCAGCAGGAGCGGAGCGCCAGTAAATATTTTCAAACCTTGACTCCAGCCTGATGCTGTTGAATGTGGGGGAGGCCTGGGGGCTCCGGGAAATACTCTTATGAAAATTAAAGCCTTGAGTATAACTGTGTCCACACTAAGGCTATGTCCAACTGCACTTTCATCGGTGGGTGTGAAAAAAACCACACCCCAACCCACAAAAGTTTTACCGATGAAAAGCACCGGTAGGGACAGCGCTTTGTAGGAGGGAGATGCTCTCCCAACAACAAAGCTACTGCCCCTCACTGGGGGTGGTTTTATTTTGTCAGCGGGAGAGCTCTTTCCTGCCAACAAAGAGTGGCCACACTGCATGCCTTACAGCGGCATGGCCGTAGCGGCACAGCTGGGCCGCTGTAAGGTGTGCACCATAGACACAGCCTAAGTGATTGGTGTAAAAAGAGTACAAACACTACACGTAAAACAGCCCTAAAAAGTTTATTACAACTGTTTAAACTTCATTGTTAAAACCGTAGCCTTCTCTATCCACAAATTCACACCAGTTTAAGGTGTGAGTTAAACTGGTTTAGTTAAATCAGTGCAAGAGGCTCTGTGGACCCTCCTTTTCCAGTTTAAGGGCTTGTCTACACTGGCAATTCACAGCGCTCTAACTTGCTGGCTCGGCGGTGTGTGTGTGTGTGAAAAATTACTGCCCCCCCCCCCCCCACGGAGCACAGCAAGTTAGAGCGCTGTAAAGCGCCAATGTAGACAGGCTCCCAGCGCTCGGAGCTATTCCCCTCGTCAACCTGGTTTACCAGGAGCGCTGAGAAAGCTCTCTCCACAGCGCTCGCAGATCACCACACTGACAGTTCAAAGCGCGGCCGCAGGAGAGCTCCCATGGCAGCACTTTGCGTCATCTAGTGTAGACTTAGCCTAAGAGTGGCTTTTTTTCTGTTTACCTTAAGTCGGTTGGGCCTTGTCCACATGGAGAGTTGCACCAGTGTAACTAAACACAACTGATTCAGCTAAACCGGCACAAAGCCCCACGTGGACACTTGTATTCTGATGTAACAGAAGCTTTTTTCAGTTCAGGTTAAGTTGCTGGGAATCAGTTTAAGCTAAACTAAAAAAGGCCACAGTGATACCAAAATAAGAGGGCCCACAAAGGGGTTTGCACTGATTTATCTGCACCAGTTTAATTAAACCAGAGCAAGTTTGAAGTGTAGAAAAGGCCCTACCCAACCAAACACCTGTCGAGCAGAAGAAAGAAAAGCTGTCCTTGGTAAAGATTCTACACCCAGTGGCCCTCCATTTGAGGGCTGAGAGTTCCCACCCCAGGTCTCTGCTGCTCCAAGCAGACCTCCAGCAAAACAGGGCAGATGATGCTTACAAGAAAACAAGGAGGGGAAAAAACCCTTTCGAGCCTTTGCTATCCCTTAGGCAGCAACAGAAATGGACACCCTATTTCCCCCTTCTCAGGTCACCTCTAATGTAATGGGCACAGAGGATTTTTCTTTCAACGAAGGCCCAGCCAGGCACCCACCGCAGTTGGTGCTGGATGTAACGCATTAAAAAAGCCAAACCAGCCAGTGAGAATGTCAGCTTGCCCCAGACTCTCTCTGATCCTCATCAACGTCCTCCTCTGCCCACGCACACACACCCAGCCCTGCAGGCCCCAGGCCAAACCTCTGCACCACTGGAGTTACACCAGTTCTGGGTGTGACCTCCTGACACGACGGCCTCCTGCCTCATTGCTGCAGGGATAACCCGACACATACTCCCCCACTTCTCTGCTTTCCTTCCTGGTCCCTGACATGACTTGACCCTGTAGGGCCAGGCTGCACTGGGGCCTAATCCTGTTTACGTCAAACCAAGCCTGTTACTGAGGTGACACGAGGGCACCAATGCACCTTAAACCACTTCGAACATACCCCAACCCCACCCCACAGCCTCACCCAGCTCAATCGGCCCTGCCTGGCTGATGTCAGGGTCTCTCTGTGAGGTCACCCCCTCCCCACCACCTTTGCCCAATGGGCTGAGTTCCTGCAAAAGGCCTTTGTGATGTCACTGCCCCACCCACCCCTCCCCTCCAAGCTGATGTCCTGCCCCTGCCCAGCCTCTGTGGAGGTTTGGGTTGTTGCCCCTGCCTCATGGAGAACAAAGAAGATTCAAATCCATGCCTGAAAAAGCAGGATGTGCCTTCCCCTCTCCTCATCCCACCCTCAATGGGATCCAGAAGCTCTTTATCCGGCAGCTACAGGACATCCTAACGGCACAAACGCAGCACCTGTTCTGTTCTCTGCAACGGGAGC